>NC_135802.1:91652875-91984045 GCF_964213995.1 Mustelus asterias | reverse complement strand
CGCCTCGGGCCTCCACACAGGCGTCATCAGCCATGATCTTAGCGGGTAACCCTTGTCACCCAGTAGCCATCCCGGGAGCCTGGGCTGGTCTTCAAAGAGCCCAAGGATGTCTGATTGTCGGATCATAAAGCTGTCATGGACACTCCCTGGATGGCGTGCATCAACCTGCATGGTCTTGAGCCAATGGTCGCAGACAATTTGGACGTTCAGGGAGTGGAACCCCTTCCTGTTCACAAATTGCTGCGGCCCTGCATGGGGGGCCCGCAAGGCGATGTGTGTCCCACCCACTGCGCCCTGCACATTCGGGATCCCGGCGATGGATACGAAGCCGAGAACTCGGGCCTCCTGCTGTGCACAGCCTACATTGAAATTGATGAACTGCCCTGCCCGGGCATACAGGCCATCTGTGACTTGCTGCACACATCTGTGCATGGAGGCCTGGGAGATCCCAGCTAGGTCACCAATGGGAGCCTGGAATGACCTGGAGGCATAGAAATTGAGGGCTGCCGTCACCTTCACAACCACAGGGAGCGGGTGGCCTCCACTCCCCTGAGGTGCCAGGTGTGAGAGCACCTCACAAATGTGATGCACCGTGGTCTTGGACAAGCGCAGCCGACGACGGCACATCTCCTCCGAGAGGGCCTCGAAGGACTTGTGGGGCCTGTATCTCCTTGGCCTCTGCACCCTCAGGAGGCTACTCACCCACCTCCTTGCCCTTAGCGGAAGCCCCCTGCCCTCCTTGCTGAGGGCTTCCTGGTGGCTCCTCTTGCGGTGGTCTCTCCACACACGCCACCTCCTCCTCCTCCTCCACCTCTGCTGCCGCCAACGTGGCCAGCTCCAGATTGAGCAAATCAAGATCCATCTGCACAGTAGAGTTTGGAAAGAGCATAGAATGACGGATTATTCTCATTGGCTGCATAGACCCAGCACCACCCCAATCCCTCACTTGGGCCAGCATCCCCACTTGTGGGTGCTGGCAACACCACACAGTCCATGGTGCCGTGCGTGGCCCGATTAGGATTGTGTGAGATTCCCATCATGACAAATGCTGGCACAGATTATGCCGGTCAGTGTGCAGATGAGGGCAATGCGCACCCTTGAGCCATTGCTATGTGTGCAACTGCAGCATCCACTACAGGCATGTGTTGCTGGTCCGTGTCACAGGGCAGGGACAGACTGCAAAGCAGCACCAGATGTGTGCCCAGTGACAGCAGATTCCATGCAGTCCATGTCTGAACCTCTGCACCCCGGCCTGGAGCAGCAGCTGCTTCATCTGGTTAGGCCTCAGTCAGCACATGGTGCACTCCGCCCCCCCCCCCCCCCACCCCGGAACACCAGCACTTAGTAGAGTCCCTGACCACACCCCGCAGCAAGACAATGCCACTGCAAAGTGTTGTGGAGGGGTGGGGGGGGGGGGGGGGGGGGAATGTCAGGGGGAAGCGGGAGTCCTCGAGGCTGCTTTCCACACTGTGCTTCAGCACTGCCTGAGGGGGAGGGGGCGTGGGGTAGTGGGGAGCAGGACTCTGTGACAGAACCTCATCCAGGGAACTGTGAGGAAATACAAGTCAACCGCCCCCCGCCCCCCTCCCCCGCCCCCCCCCCCCCCCCCCCCCCCCGCCAACAGATATCACTGGTCCATGGGCCAACTCCTGAAGGCAGCAGGAGGAAGGCCACCAGGCATCTCCAGGGCCTGCCTGCAACATCCCCTGCGCTCCGCTAGCAGAACTTACCACCTCACGCCAGTTCAAGACTGCCACGTCCGGTTGCGATTTTTAAATACCTATTCTGATTCATGCCCAAGAGGTGGGAGACGCAGACATGGGCGGAGATTGTCGTGTGGATTCTGATACTGGCATGCAAAGGTATGTAAATGCATGCTAATCAGTGGCCCGCTGGTTTTCTGCAGGTTCCCAGCGGCACCATTTTTCTCCAGTTGGGAGATGCGCGCGGATCATAAAAGCTGTCAGGGAACCCGCAAAATGGCCGACATGCGCATCTCCCAGCCTGACTCAATACAAAAGTTGCGGGTCACGATAGGAGAATCGTGGCCCAAGTTTCTGCTCCCGCCACAGTACTGAAACAGTTCTTATCAAAGTTACAAATGACATCCTATTGTTCCTCTGTTTAAGAAAGGCAGAAGAGACAATCCAGGAAATTACAGGCCTGTGAGCGTTACATCAGTGGTGTGGAAACTATTGGAGAATTCTTAGGGGCAGGATGTACTTACATCTGGAAGAGAATAGGCTTATCAGTGATAGGCAACATGGTTTTGAGAAGGGGAGGTCATCTTTCAAACTTGATTGAGTTCTTTGAGGAAGTGACAAGAAAAATTGACCAGGGCAGGGCAGTGGATGTCGTATACATGGACTTTAGTAAAGCTTTCAATAAGGTTCCTCATGGCAGGCTGATACAGAAGGTGAAGTCATATGGGATCTGACGTGAGCTGGTAAGATGGACACAAAACTGGCTTGGGCTTAGAAAGCAGAGAGTAGCAGTGAAATGGTACTTTTCTAACTGGAGGTCTGTAACAAGCGGCATTCCACAATGATCAGTGCTGGGGCCTCTGTTGTTTGCTTATATATATATAATTTGGAGGAAAATGTAGATTATCTGATTAGTAAATTTTCAGATGACACCAAAATTGGGGGAGTAGTGGATAGTGAGGAGGATTATCAGAGGATACAGCAGGATATAAATCAGTTGGACCCTGGGCCAAAAGATGGCAGATGGAATTTAACCCGGTCAAATGTGAGTTGATGCGATTTGGAAAGTCTATTGCCAAACAATAGTAGAGCCCTTAGAAATATTAGCATACAGAGGGATTTAGGCATGCAGATCCACAGTTCCCTGAAGGAGGCAACTCGGGTGGACATGGTGGCCAAGAAGGCATATGGCATGCTGGCCTTCATCAGTTGGGGCATTGAGTATAGGAATTGGAAAATCATGTTGCAGCTGTATAACTTTGGTTAGGCTGCATTTGGAGTATTGTGTACAATATTCTGGTCGCCACAGTACCAAAAGGATGTTGATGTATTGGAAAGGGTGCAGAAGAGATTTACCAGGATGTTGCCTGGTTTGGAGGATATGGACTATGAAGAAAGATTGAACAAACTTGGATTGTTTTCATTGGAGTGTCGGAGGATGAGGGGGGACCTGATAGAGATTTACAAGATTATGACAAGCTTGGATAGAGTGGATAGTCAGACTCTTTTTCCCAGGGTCAATTACTTGGGGCATAGGTTGAAAATGAGAGGGAGAAAGTTTAAAAGAGATGTAAGGGGCAAGTTTTTCACATAGAGGGTGGTGAAAGCCAGGAACGTGCTGCTGGAGGAGGTGGTGGAAGCAGATTCTATAAACAATGTTCAAGAGGCATCTGGATAGGTACATGAATAGGCAGGAAAAAGAGGGATATGAACCATGTAGAGGCAAGAAAATATTAGATTAGAGAGGCACCTGTTGGCACAGACATGGTGGGCCAAAGGGCCTGTTCCTGTGCAGTACTGTTCTTCGTTCTTTGTTCTATGTGACTGTGACAAAGGTACATTTCCTCAATCTGTCTGCAGCCTTTGACATGGTTGATCATATGCTTTGGCCCTAAGCTCTGGAATTCACTCCCTAAATCCCCTTACCTCTCAACCCTGCTTTCCTCCGATAAGATGCTCCTTAAAACCTACATATCTCTTCTCCTAAACTTTTGATCACCTACCCTAATATCACCTTATGTGGCTTGGTTTTATAATGCTCCTGTTATGCACCTGAAAACTTTTTATTACATTAAAAGTGCTATATAAATACAAGTTGTTGTTATCTTAATAAAGAGAGAACTGAGCAATGTCATGCCATTTTGTAAATCATTCGTTTGCCAAGATCATCAAGTGATAATTTGTAGGTTACCGATCATAGAAACCCAACAGTGCAGAAAGAGGCCATTTGGCCCATTGAGCCTGCACCGACAACAATCCCACCCAGGCCCTATCCCCGTAACTCTACATATTTACCCTGCTAATCCCTCTAACCTACGCATCCCAGGACACTAAGGGGCAATTTAGCATGGCCGATGCACCTAACCCGCACATCTTTGGATTGTGGGAGGAAACCCACGCAGACACGGGGAGAACATGCAAACTCCACACAGACAGTGACCCAACCGTGAATTGAAGCCAGGTCCCTGGAGCTGGAAGGCAGCAGTGCTAACCACTGTGTCACCGTGCTTTCATCTTATTTTTACATGAGTTCATAATGTAAAAATGATCTTGCATTTTCTTTGCAAGACATCACATCCTGAGAATGTCCCATAGCACTTCACAGCTGGTGAATTACTTTTGAAGTGTAATCACTGTTGTTTTTTTAGGCAAATGAATTTCTCCCTCAATCAACAGCACCAGCAACAGATTAGCTATCCTTTCATCTTATTTGCTGTTGCTGGCACCTTGCTGTGTGCAGATTAGCTGTCCCTTTTACAATAATGATTGCAATTCAATGAATGTGAAATTATTTAGAACATGGTTTATGGTTTAATAAGCCGTGAATAGAGGAAAACAATCTGCTGAGAGAATACAGCCTTATCTATTCCAATCGAGTTTGTTCTCATTTCTGATTGTCATTACCTGATTCCAGTCAATTCCAGTATTCCTGCTGAATCGAAGATCTTTCCCATCAACATAATGAATGCTTGGAGCATTGAGAAAGAAAGAGAAAAGCAAATCAACAGCTTCGAAATGTGGTGCTTAAAAAGGGTAAACTGGGAAGGAAAAAAAACTAACAGAAAGGTACAGAACAAGGCCAGAAAATGAAGAGAACTCTTAAATAATGTCAAAAGAAGACAAAATGCTGTTCTTCAGTCATGTTGGCTGGGATTCTCCCAAAAAAAACAAAGTGTCCAACAGGCAGGAAAACAGGAGATTTTTCCGGCCACTTTTTGGGCGTATGTAGTTTCACGAATCTCCGGGCAAAGGGATTCACACCGGAAAGTGGGGGCGGGGCCTATTCCGCCTGAGAGGCCGGCTCCATAGTGCTGAGTGGGCCACTGAGCATGTGCCAAATTGTCAGTGGGGAGATTGGCATATGCACACTGCTCCCCCTCCCTGCCCCGCGCCCCCCTCCCCCAATCGCTGGCCTCCCAGAGGTCTGCGCATGTACAGTAGCTCCCTCTTCAGGCTGGCTGGCAAATTAAGACCAGCCCACTGCCTGCAGTAGCTAAAAATGGTCTAGTCCATATTTTCAATGACTGAGTGTATAAGATCGGGCGTGAAAACGCATACAAAATATGGATCAGGAACTCTCCCATCTACACGCTAGCTGGACACTTAGGGTCCGATTTTACCATCAAGTTGCGCCCTTTTTTGGGTGGGAAAACTTGGTAAAGTCGGGCGTGAGGCGAATAGCACAATCTGCGACCACCTCCACGGCTGTTCCTCTTTACCAATCACTGAAAATGGCTCCATCTCGACCGCGCCCAAAATGGGCACGACATCAAGTTAAATGACCCCCGCAGCGCTGCCCCTCCAGCCCATCCCCCCCCACCACGGCCCGATTGCTGCCCCCACAACAATTCCCGGGCCAGCCCTGACCCCCACGCCGCAGAGCGCCCGGATGTCCAGCCCACCTCCGCCCAGCAGTGGCGATCCCCCACCCCCACCGATTGCCCCTACGTCCTGCCCATTTGGCACAGTCTGGTGCCCGGTGGGCAGTGCCAAGGTGCCCCCTGGGCATGGGCATTTTGCCCCTTGGGCAGTGCCAAGGGGCACAGGTTGGCACTGCCATGGTGCCCATGCTCAGGGGGCACCACCCCCCGCTGCCCAACCCCCTGGGAGGGCCTCAATTGCCCCCCCCTTCATTCCAGGGGGGTCTCCCGCTAGCTCCCTGAATGTGGGGAGCTACTCTAAACCCCACTGGAATGAAGTACTCCTGGCGGGATGGGAGATTCAATCAGGACCGGTAAGTTCCCGATTATTAGATTTAAACGACATTTTAAACATATTAAAAAAATATTCAAATTATTTACCTGCCTTCCCGCCAGTTTCCAGCATGGTCCGACCGGTGAATGTTCGCCACGTCTGGTAGATGTGTATGCATTCCCGGCGCATGCGCGTATCCCGGAACCAGGCCGGCGACGCGCATCTCCCACCTCGACCCGCCAGAAAAGTTGCAGGTCGCGATGGGAGAATCGCAGCCATAGTTGCAGGTCAGGATTGGGTGCGAACTTGGAAGGGGAACTTGCAGTTGGTAGTGCTACCATGCATCTGCTGCCCTTGCCATTTTAGGAAATAGAGGTCGCAGGTTTGGAAGGTGCTATTGAAGGAGCTTTGGCGAGTTGCTGCAGAGCATCGTGTAGACAGCACTCACTGCTGCCACTGTGTGTCAGTGGTGGGGGGAATGAATGCTAAAAGTAGTGGGTGGGATGTCAATCAAGCATGCTCTTTGCCCTGGATGGTGTCAAGCTTCTTGAGTGTTGTTGGAGCTGCACTCATCCAGGCAATCACACTCCTGACTTGTGCCTTGCAGATGGTGGACAGCCTTTGGGAGTCAGGAGGTGAGTTACTCTGGGCAGAATTCCCAGCCTCTGACCTGTTCTTGTAGCCATGGTATTTATATGGCTGTTCTAGTTCTATTTCTGGTCAATGGTAACCCTTTGGTTTGTGGTCAATACTTTCACTGGTGAGTATTGCAGTAAAAGAGTGTGAATATAATATTTTAACAACTGAAGTGCTGCTAGAAAAATAACTAAATAAGTTCTTACCTTTAGACTTAAGAATGTTAGCATTGAGTGGCTTTGTGCAAAATACACTTGGATCAATACATAGAAACAGTATTTTGCTGACTTTGCTATAGCAACAGTTTTAATTCTTAAAGTAATCAAGTTTCACCCTCTTCTGTTAGTCTTTTAAACATTAGGACTCCTATTCTTCCCTCAGACTGCAGTGCTAGGATACAGCTATTATTTTCCTCCATGGGATAGTCCATTCATTCAAACAAGCAATATCTTTTGCTATTTACACTCAAGTAAAGAGAGTTCAGAGGGTCACAGCTCAGAGTCTAATACTGTTACAATGGTTAAAAGCAAAGCAAAAAGTGGCAGCAGACCAGAGGAGTTGAAATGAAAGCAAACTAGGAGGTTATTGCTGCATGCTTGTCCTATTAAAGTGTTTAATCCTATCTTTTAAAAATCTATCCTGGTGGCGTACTTAATATATTTCTCATTGTAGGTCAAGATAAGATGCAACATAAATTTCTCTTACCTGTCACACAAAGCTATAGTTAATGTATATTTAGTATACCTGAATTAAGCTCTATTCATATTGGCTTTCATTTCATAGATTGCAACTGAAAGGCTTTTTCATTTTATATTTAACTCTAGATAAATACATATCACATCCAAATATTAATCTGATCCAAGCATTAAATTCCATTGTATTAAACCATTTCCTACTCGCTCCCATTGCTTAGGATTCCTGACCCAAGCAAAACATTAGAATATAAAATCATGATCCTAGCATAAAATGTTCCACAATTATCCAGTTTCTAAACTTGAGCATACTAACTATAGCCAACTTACTGCCAAATTTAATCTACAAGCAACAGCATCGTCTAAAGCTTTATATTTATTAGGTGTTTACTGTGTCTTGTTTGAGCTCAAGTTAACGAGCCTGTAGAACATTTTTATCAAGTGGCTCTTTTAATTTGTAATTTGCTTAACCAGGCCATGAACATAAATGTGGGTTCCAAATACAACATCTTTGACAAAGCAGAATTATAAGGGTGCAAATGTGTCAGAAATAGACCTTAATGTCGGACTTTCCAATCGGCACCAAGCCTCTCAGAAAATTAGTCCAATATCACTTTTGATGAATTATTAACCAATTAAACCACCTAACTTAGCTGATGCTTGCAGAATTAAACAGATCTGAATTAGAGAAAATAAATCCGAAATAGAACATAACTTAATTTGTTAAAATATTGAGTGGCCCGATTGACATGATCTTCCAATTCCTCTGCCACAAGTCATTGAAATCAAAATTAAGAAGATCAATGTTTGGTTGAAAATTGGTACCAGGTGGAAGGACTCAAATTCCTGGGGCGTTGGAATGAGTTCTGGAACAGGGAAAGGTTATCTTGAAGGCCAAGCCTTTACCGACGCTCTTGAGGAGAGGATAAATGGAGAAATCGGATGGTGGGCAAGTGGTGGAGAAGGTCTAGGGTTGTAACTGGGGAGGTAGAGCAGGATCAATCAAGCAGTTGAATTTGAAGGGAAAGGCTTATCTGAAACAGACAATGAAAGCCAGAAGTGTGAATATATTTTTAGACATAGAATATAAATTTCCTCAAACATTCTCCCATTCGACTGCTGTAACTGGTTATGTTGAGCATCCAGGGCTTTTGCTGAAAGTATCACAGCTGATTGGGTAAACCTCAGTGGACATTCTTGGTGAAAAATGGGGTTATGGAAGGATGCAGGGCTGTCCAAAACTTAAATGAGAAAACCAGGGAAGAAAATGAGTTTCAAAGTTCAGAGAAGCTGGAATCAGCATTGATGGCTATTTACAGAAACATGTGTAAAGCATTCAAAACTAAACTGGTTTGTGAAAACAGAAATATCTGTGAGGGAAAAATAAACAGAAAATACTGGTAAACCACAACAGATCTGACCCCATCTGTGGAGAGAGAACAGAGCTAACGTTTTGAATCTGGGTGACCTTTCAGACTCGAATGCTGGAATTTTACCGCCTCCCCTGCCCAAGACTCGTAACATCCCACCCGAGGCCAACGGAGAATGCCGTTCTGCGAGCCTCGCCCACCCCAATTCCAGGGCAGGTGTGCCGCTAAAATTCCAGCAGAAACATTGGCTCTATTCTCTCTCCACAGATGATGTCAGATCTGTCCAAGAGGGATGGGTTACATTTGAACTGGAGGGGGACTAACATCCTGGCGGGGGGATTTGCTAGAGCCACTCGGGAGGGTTTAAACTAGTTTGGCAGGGGGGTGGGATCCAAAGCAGTAGGGAGACAGAAGAGAAGTTTGAGGACAGCACAGAAGTTAAAGAGAGCACATTAATTAGTAAAGGCAGTGTCAGTAATCCTAGTACCAGACAGATCAGACAGAAGCAAGACAGAGAGCAAGGGAAGTCCAGATTAAACTGCATTTATTTCAATGCAAGAGGCCTGACGGGCAAGGCAGATGAACTCAGGGCATTGATAGGTACGTGGGACTGGGATATTATAGCAATTACTGAAACATGGCTACGGGAGGGACAGGATTGGCAGCTTAATGTTCCAGGATACAGATGCTATAGGAAAGATAGAACAGGAGGTAAGAGAGGAGGGAGAGTTGCACTTTTGATTAGGGAAAGCATCACGGCCGTACTGAGAGGGGATATATCAGAGGGTTCGGCTACTGAGTCTATATGGGTAGAACTGAGAAATAAGAAATCACTTTGATAGGGTTGTACTATAGGCCCCCAAATAGTCAGTGGGAAATTGAGGAGCAAATAGGAGATTACAGATAGCTCCAAGAAAAATAGGATGGTAATAGTCGGAGATTTTAATTTTCCCAACATTGACTGGGACAGCCATAGTATTAGAGGGTTGGATGGAGAGAAATTTATTGAGTGTATTCAGGAGGAATTTCTCATTCAGTATGTGGATGGCCCGACTGGAGAGGGGGCAAAACTTGAAATCCTCTTGGGAAATAAGGAAGGGCAGGTGACAGAAGTGTTAGTGAGGGATCACTTTGGGACCAGTGACCATAATTCTATTAGTTTTAAGATAGCTATGGAGAATGATAGGTCTGTCCCAAAAGTTAAAGTTCTAAATTGGGGCAAGGCCAATTTTGATGGTATCAGGCAGGAACTTTCAAACGTTGATTGGGGGAGTCTGTGGGAAGGCAAAGGGACGTCTGGGAAGTGGCATGCTTTCAAAAGTGTGTTAACCATGGTTCAGGGTAAACACATTCCTCTTAGAGTGAAGGGCAAGGCTGGCAGAAGTCGGGAACCCTGGATGACTCGGGATATTGATGCCCTGGTCAAAAAGAAGAAAGAGGCACATGACGTCCATAGGCAGCTGGGATCAAGTGAATCTCTTGAAGAGTATAGGGGATGTAGGAGTAGAGTTAAGAGAGAAATCAGGAGGGTAAAAAGGGGACACAAAATTGTTTTGGCAGATAAGGCAAAGGAGAATCCAAAGAGCTTCTACAAATACATAAAGGGCAAAAGAGTAACAAGGGAGAGAGTATGGCCTCTTAAGGATCAACAAGGTCATCTATCTGCGGATCCACAAGAGATGAGATCCTAAATGAATATTTCTCATCAGTATTTACTGTTGAGAAAAGCATGGATGGTAGGGAACTTGGGGAAATAAAAAATAGTGATGTCTTGAGGAGCATACATATTACAGAGAAGGAGGTGCTGGAAGTCTTAAAGCGCGTCAAGGTAGATAAATCTGCGGGACCTGATGAGGTATATCCCAGGACATTGTGGGAGGCTAGGGAGGAAATTGCGGGTCTCCTAGCCGAGATATTTGAATCATCGATAGTCACGGGTGAGGTGCCTGAAGATTGGAGAGTGGCAACGGTTGTGCCTTTGTTTAAGAAGGGCTGCAGGGAAAAGCCTGGGAACTACAGGCCAGTGAGCCTCACATCTGTGGTGGGTAAATTGTTGGAAGGTATTTTGAAAGACAGGATCTACAGGCATTTAGAGATGCAAGGACTGATTAGGGACAGTAAGCATGGCTTTGTGAGTGGAAAATCATGTCTCACAAATTTGATTGAGTTTCTTGAAGGGGTAACTAAGAAGGTAGATGAGGGCAGTGCAGTTGATGTTGTCTACATGGACTTTAGCAAGGCCTTTGACAAGGTACCACATGGTAGGTTGTTGCACAAAGTTAAATCTCACGGGATCCAGGGTGAGGTATCTAAATGGATACAAAATTGGCTTCTTGACAAAATCCAGAGGGTGGTTGCGGAGAGTTGTTTTTCAAACTGGAGGCCTGTGACCAGCGGTGTGCCTCAGGGATCAGTGCTGGGCCCACTGTTATTTGTCATTTATATTAATGATTTGGATGAGAACATAGGGGGCATGGTTAGTAAGTTTGCAGATGACACCAAGATTGGTGGCATAGTGGACAGTGAAGAAAGTTATCTCCAATTGCAACAGGTTCTTGATCAATTGGGCCAGTGGGCTGACGAATGGCAGATGGAGTTTAATTTAGACAAATACGAGGTGATGCATTTTGGTAGATTGAACCAGGGCAGGACTTACTCAGTTAATGGTAGGGCATTGGGGAGAGTTACAGAACAAAGAGATCTAGGGGTACATGTTCATAGCTCCTTGAAAGTGAAGTCACAGAAGGCATTCGGCATGCTTGGTTTCATTGGTCAGAACATTGAATACAGGAGTTGGGACATCTTGTTAAGTTGTACAAGACATTGGTAAGGCCACACTTGGAATACTGTGTGCAATTCTGATCACCCTATTATAGAAAGGATATTATTAAATTAGAAAGAGTGCAGAAAAGATTTACTAGGATGCTACAGGAACTTGATGGATTGAGTTATAAGGAGAGGCTGAATAGACTGGGACTTTTTTCTCTGGAGCGTAGGAGGCTGCGGGGTGACCTTATAGAGATCTTTAAAATAATGAGGGGCATAGACAAAGTAGATAGTCAATATCTTTTCCCAAAAGTAGGGGAGTCTAAAACTAGAGGGCATAGGTTTAAGGTGAGAGGCGAGAGATACAAAAGTGTCCAGAGGGGCAAATTTTTTCACACAGAGGGTGGTGAGTGTCTGGAACAAGCTGCCAAGGTAGTAGTAGAGGCGGGTACAATTTTATCTTTTAAAAAGCATTTAGATAATTACATGGATACGATGGGTATAGAGGGATATGGGCCAAATGCGGGCAATTGGGATTAACTTAGGGGTTTTTTTTAAAAAAGGGCAGCATGGACAAGTTGGGCCAAAGGGCCTGTTTCCATGCTATAAACCTCTATGACTCTATGTTAACATTTTCCAGCATTTTCTCTTATTCGTTCAGATTCCAGCATCTACGGTATTTTGCTTTTATTATAATATCTGTGAGGGGAGTGGATTGACTAGCTTTTAGTGGAGACGTCACTGAGGTTTGAACAAGGTTGGGACTTTTATAACATTTTATAACACTTTATAAAATTTCCAAGTTATAACATTTTTAGCAGGGACAGTTAGTAGCAAAGGGGTGGGTGAGGTGATTGGTAAAGCTTTCTGTTACTGAGCTAGATCATAGGGGTTTGTTGTTGAGATGGAATTAATATGGATAGAGTTAGGATATATGAAGGGAAATTGTATTATTTTTGGTGTGCATTACCAATCATCAACCAGTGGACATGATTTTTGATCATGAGGATCTACAGATGATTCAGTGAAATATGTAAGTCCAGATATTCATATTGAATAATTTTACTCGCCCTAAGTTTGATAGAAACAAACATAATGGACCATAAATTCTGAGTTCCAGGACAGTGTATCGATGGGTAACACAAAGATATACTGAGGAACCCAACTATCCTCCATCCCACCCCTCAGAGTTTCCCAGGTAAGGATTGCATGGCAATTGCTTGGAAAGTTCAAACTTCTGATGAGCAATGTCATGCACTGGGAACCATGTGAAAAGTGATTTAACTCGTAATTTTGGTTAGTTCTGACTATGTTATATCAATGGTTGCACATAAAAAATTAGAAGGATTAAAACCACTCATAGCTTCTGCCCAACTATTGTACCAACCCAAGCCAACTCCCACAGAATTTCCCCATCCCATTGACCTCAGACAGGATCCCCCCCCACCCCTCCAAACCCTATGGGACTCTCCTCACCTCTTGACTATTATCCCTGACCCCTCCACAGTACTCCCCACCCACCATGACCCCTCAAGGATCTCCCTACCCCCCCACCCCCTGACTCCCAAAACCCCCCAACCAGGCCCAACTCAAAACCACCATCCCATCTAACCCACCGACTTCCAACTCCTCACTCTCACCTCCCACCGGCCTGACTCTCGACTCTCTCCCACTTCCATGCCCCCCCCCCCCGCAGCCAAATATTACCCACTAACTCAATTAATGGTAGGACATTGGGGAAAATTATAGAGCAAAGAGATCTCGGAGTACCGGTTCATAGCTCGTTGAAGATGGAGTCAAAGATGGACAGAGTGGTGAAGAAGGCACTCGACATGCTTGGTTTCATTGGTCAGAACATTGTATACAGGAGTTGGGACATCTTGTTGAAGTTGTAAAAGACATTGGTAAGGGCACACTTGGAATGCTGTGTACAGTTTTGGTCACTCTATTATAGAAAATATATTATTAAGCTAGAAAATGTACAGAAAAGATTTACTACCATGCTACTGGGACTTGATGGTTTGAGTTGTAAAGAGAAGCTGGATAGACTGGGACTTTTTCTCCTGAAGTGTAGGAGGCTGAAGGGTGATCTTATAGAGGCCTATCAAATAACGAGGGGCATATATCAGGTAGATAGTCAACATCTTTTCCCAAAGGTAGGGGAGTCTAAAACTAGAGGACATTGGTTTAAGGTGAGAGGGGAGAGATACAAAAGGATCCAGAAGGTCAATTTTTTCACACAGAGGGTGGTGAGTTTCTGGAACGAGCTGCCAGAGGTAGTAATAGAGACCGGTACAATTTTGTCTTTTAAAAAGCATTTGGACAGTTATATGGGTAAGATGAGTATAGAGGGATATGGGCCAACGGCGGGCAATTGGGACTAGCTTCATGGTTAAAGAAAGGGCAGCATGGACAAGTTGGGCCAAAGGGCCTGTTTCCATGCTGTATACCTCTATGACTCCAAGACTAACCTCAAATAATCGCAGCTGCGATGGCCGAGTGGTTAATGTGTTGGATTTGAAATCCAATGGGGTTTCCCTGTGGAGGTTCGAACCCTGCTCGCAGCGAGTGTAATTAGAAATGTTTATTTGGCTGATCCAAGAAAGCCACTGGTTCGAGAACAAATCGTTATTTTAGGGCAGCACGGTGGCACAGTGGTTAGCACTGCTACCTCACAGCTCCAGGGACCTGGGTTTGATTCCCGGCTTGGGTCCCAGTTCCAGGGACCTGGGTTTGATTCCCGGCTTGGGTCACTATCTGTGTGAAGTTTGCACATTCTCCCTGCGTCTGTGTGGGTTTCCTCCGGGTGCCCTGGTTTCCTTCCACACTCCAATGATGTAGAGGTTTGGTTGCTTGGCCATGCTAAATTGCCCATAGTGTCCCGGGATGTGTAGGTTAAAGAGGTTAGCGGGGTAAATGTGTGGGGTTGTGGAGATAGGGCCTGGGTGGGATTGTTGTCAGTGCAGACTCGATGAGCTGAATGGCCTCCTTCTGCACTGCAGGGTTTCAATTTTGTTTCAATGAATTACCTTCTCCCACAGCCATTTAAACTTGGCTGGACCTTTACCTGGTTGATGGTAGCTAGTGCTGTTTAAAGAAAGGGGCACGGCTTACTTGCCTTCACCTGGACTGCCCTTAACTGTACGATCCAAGCAATCCTATATCACCCAACTTCCCAACTTGCCCAGCCTGAGTTGGGAAGTTGGGTGATATAGGATTGCTTGGAGTTCCAGGTTAGTAACTTCAAGTGGAGTGAAAATCTGACTCAATTGCCAATGTCGTAAGTTATAGCCCATCGTATCTGTATAACATGCAGAATATTTTTTGAAAAACAGTTGTGTGGATAGAAAGTTACAAAGGGACAAGAAAGTTATAGCGGCACGGTGGTTAGCACTGCTGCCTCACAGCGCCAGGGACCCGAGTGCAATTTTGGCCTTGGGTCGCTGTCTGTGTGGAGTTTGCACATTCTCCCTCTATCTGCGTGGGTTTCCTCCGGGTGCTCCAGTTTCCTCCCACAGTTCTAACATGTGCGTGTTAGGTTGATTGGTCACGCTAAATTAACTCTAGTGTCAGGGAGATTAGCAGGGTAAATATGAGGGATTACGGGAATAGGGTCTGGATGGGATTGTGGTCGGGGCAGACTCGATGGACTGAATGGCCTCCTCCTGCACTGTAGAGAGTCTATGACGCAGATTCGGTGAGAACAGGCAGGTGAAACTGAGGAAGTGTGAGGTCATCCAGTTTAGATTTTTTTTTAAATTTCCTGCTGGTGAGAGACCAGAAACTGCAGTGTCATGATTTATTCTCCTACTGTCTCCAAGCCCATTATTTTTTTGGGTCGATCACAATAGTAGACCGATCTCCTGGTAACAGGCAATTAACTCAACTCAACCACCCTTCAGGAGTGAAAATGTCATTTCCATTAGGCATGCAACGTATATTTTCCAGAACAAGACAATCATGTGAACTATGAACTTTTATTTTGCTTATAACCTGTAAAAGTGCACTATTATTTTTAGCTGTACTTCCCTTGACTGTGTTTGTAGTGAATGCTGTAGTGTTAGGTTTTAGGGTGAGCATATAAGTAAACAGCCCTCTTAAAGCCTCAAAAAAACTGGTTATTCAAATCATCCACGCACTCTGTGATTAAAAATACACACATCTTCTCAAAAATATACAGATTGTGGACAGTTGGGTAGGGAACGGAGATTTTTCCTGAATTCTGTCTCGCCATGTCCATAACAATTCCCACAAGTCATCACAGGATGCAAAAAAACTAGAAAGATGTAGAGAGAGATTAAAATTAAATTGAGACATATGCTAATATTTTTGGCTGAAATACCGAAGATATTTTGTGAGAAATGAACAGCTGAAAAGAAAAATTAAAAATGACAATTGAAAATATGAAAAAAGCTACAAGATAATAGAAAAGGAAGTATAATACTTTTAAGCCTATCTGAAAGGTAAAGAAACATTTAAAGGGAGGACTGGACTACGCAACAATGATTGAGGGAGTTTAATTTGTGTCTATTGTTCTAAAATAATGATGGCAGTGAGGAGGAAGGTGGATTGAGGAAGCTATAGAGCAATGGTTACAGTTAACTGTAGAACGGAATTGGTTCTAAATGTAAACAGCTGAACTGAAGGGGCCCAGATGGTATGCACTCCAGGCTGTTGAAAGAAATCAACAAGAATGTAACAGACGCTTTGTTCACAGTTTGCAATGTTCTGTAGATGTACAAATTGTGTCAGTGACTGGAAAGCAGTCGCTGTAACACCTTGGATAACCATAGACCGACCAATCAGTCTAACATCAGTTGGGCCCAAATATGTTAAAATACAATTCATGGTAAAATTGATGGGAATTTAGAAATGCATGAATAAAGAAAAGGATAGCCATAATGGGACTTCACAGGAAAGATATGATTAACAAATTTAACAGAGCATTTATTTAAAGAAGGGACTCGTTGAATAGATGGATTTCAATATATGTACATGATTTCTGGAAGTCTCTGGATAAAATGGGCCGTAAGAGGCTTGTTACAATAATGTGGAGATGCCGGTGTTGGACTGGGGTGGGCACAGTAAGAAGTCTCACAACACCAGGTTAAAGTCCAACAGGTTTATTTGGAATCATGAGCTTTCGGAGCGCTGCTCCTTCCTCAGCCCAAATGTTGCCTTGTTTGACTCAGTGTCAAACTTTGATTTATAATGCATCTGTGAAGCACCTTATGATGTTTTATTATGTTATGGCAGGAACAGGTAAATTCAGTGAGTCAGTGAGAAAATGGGAGGAAGGCATCTCAAGAGGAGGTTTGCAATTGTGGGAGGCTGGAGAGTCTTGACGATGGAGAGGTCTCCAAATTGCAGGGGCAATTGGATCATGGGGTTGGGCATGGGGAGAGTTGGGGCTGTATCACGGTAAGAGTGCCAATACCATTGGTCTTGGGGTTCTGGGTTGTGAAGGAGATCCTGATCATAGGGGGTGTCTATGACTCAATCACTGGAAGAGCTCTGATGAAAGTCTGGGGTATTCTGATTGCAGAATATTCAGGATCACAGGGTATGGCTTCCAAATCATGACAGCTCCTGATTACTGGGGCATAGATGGTGTTACATGATGACCTTTTGGGGTCAAAATATGGTGGAGGGAGAAGATACTGGTTAAGGGATGCTGGGGCAAATGGCACACACTTACGCATGCAGATTTAAGAATGCACCAGCAGATAAGGCCAGGATTTGCAAGAATGGTAAAAGCCAGAATTAAAGGCTTTGTATTCAAATGTGTGCAGCATTCATAATAAAATGGATCCATATATAGTACCAATAGAGATAAGTATATATGACCTGATAGCCATTTCAGAAATGTGGTTGCAAGATGACTAAGGCTGGGAGCTAAATATTCAAGGCTATTTAACAATTCAGAAGAACAGGAAACTAAGAAAAGATTATGGAGTAGCTCTGTTACTTAAATATAAGAGGTAAGAAATAATAAAGGAAAGAAGTTACTTGTGAGAGTAGTTTATAGGTTCCTCTAACAGTAGTTATGCTATTGATAGAATATAGAGGAAAAAATAAATGGGGCTTGTAAGAAGGGTACCACAATAATCATGGGTGATTTTAATCTTCATAAAGGTTGGATGAACCAGATTGGCAAAGATGGCTTGGAAGATGTGTTCATAAAAAGTACTTGGGTCAATTTCTTAGAACAATATGTTTGAGAACCAACAAGAGAGCAGACTGTTCTACATATGGTAATATGCAAAGAGACAGGGTTAATTAATGGCCTCACAGTAAAGCAGCCTCTAGGCAACAGTGACCATAGCATGATAAAATTTCACATTCAAATTAAGGGTGAGAAATGTGGATCTAAGACTAGCATCTTAAACTCAAATAAAGGCAAGCAATAGTGTATGGGGGCAGAGCTAGCTAAAATGAATGGGAAAAATTGGCTAAAAGGTAGGACAGTAGTGAAACAGTGGTATTCCATAACTCTCAGCAAAGATGTATTCCATTGAGAAAGGGGATGTGATGATAAGGATGCAAAATCCCTGGTTAACTAAGAAAGTTAAAAATGGTATCAGGCTGAAATAAAAAGTATACAATACTGTAAAAAGTATACAATACTGTGAAGATTAGTGCTAGGTCAGAAAATTTCAGAGATTTTTGAAAGCAGCAAATAATTATCAAAAACATAAGGAGGGAGGAATTAGAGTATGAGAAAAAAAAGCTAGTAATATGAAAACAGCTTCCATATATATTTAAAATGAAAAGAGTAAACTAAGTGTTGGCCCCTTTGAGTTCATAAGAATTAACACAGAAATGGCAGAATTGTTGAACAGGTATTTTGTATCTGTCTTTATTATGGAGAACACATAAATCATACCAAGAATACTTGAAAAACAAAAGTTAAAATGGATAGAGGAATTTAAAAGAATCATAATCATTCGTGAAAAAGTACTGGGAAAACAGCGTGAGGGACGGACAATTTGATGAACTGTTTATAGATCTGTTGAACTCGAGTGGGAATTTCCAATCTTCGGAAGAGTGCGACCGGACAATCATGCCTGAATGGGAATGTATACTCAAAGCAAAGGGACAGAAGAAAATAGAAAAGTAAAGAGGCCTGGAATTTGTCTCTAATTCCCCATATTTGTTTTATTCATTTATAGGACATTGGCGTTGCTGGCTGGCCAGTATTTATTGTCCATCCCTAGTTGCCCTTGTTCGGAAGGCAGTTGAGAGTCAACCACATTGCTGAGGTTCTGGAGTCACATGTAGACCAGACCAAGTAAGGAAGGCAGATTTCCTTCTCTCAAGGACATTAGTGAACCAGATGGGTTTTGCCGACAATCGACAATGGTTCCATGGTCATCAGTAGATTCTTAACTCCAGATATTTTGTATTGAATTCAAATTCCACCATCTGCCGTGACGGGATTCGAACCCTGGGCCCCAGAACATTAGCTGAGTTTATGGATTAATAGTCCAACAATAATACCACGAGGCCATTGCCTTCCCACAAATACATGTAGAATCATGGGCTAAAGTAAACGGTTCATCAAATAAATATTCTAGAATAAATTTTAGAAACCACAAGCAGGAGTAGGCCATTCAGCCCTTCAGGGCCCGATTTTACAAAAATTTGGGGCGTGAAATCGTGGTAAAGTTGGGCGTCAGGCCTAAAACGCGGTCCAGACCCGACCCAAAGCCAATCGCGTCTTTACCAACGGCCGATCCGGGTGCCGATCCAGCGCATGCCCGAATCGGCCAGCGAGCTGTTTTAAATGCATTTGCATGCATTTAAATCGGCATAATGAAGCGCGCGCCCAACTTTACCATCAATTCCCCCTTCACCAGCGTTCGGCCCAATTCACGTCCGCGCCTTTACCGACCTGATAAATAAAAGTCCAACTTGTACTTTTATTCGGCAGGGGAATCGCCGAGGCCCACGCTTCGTGGACACCCCCTCTAACCACCACGGCAGACCCCCCCCCTGGGATTGGACCCCTCTGGGAGGCAGCGCACCCCCCCCCCCCCCCGGGATCGGACCCCTCTGGGAGGTAACCCCCCCCCCCCCCCCCGGGATCGGACCCCTCTGGGAGGTAGCCCCCCCCGCCCCCCCCCCCCCCCCCGGGATCGGACCCCTCTGGCCGGCAGACCCCCCTTTCCCGGGATCGGACCCCTCTGGGAGATAGCCCCCCCCGCCCCCCCCCCACCCCCCCCCCCCGGGATCGGACCCCTCTGGCCGGCAGACCCCCCCTTCCCGGGATCGGACCCCTCTGGGAGGCAGGCCTCCCCAGCAGAGCACACCCCTAACCTACCTTGATCGTGGTCTCCCTCCACCATCCTTCCCGCTCACCTTCAGTCCTTTGACAGCCTGCAGCACGTTCCTGGACACTGACTTCGAGCCACGGCTGGAGTGACCGGGCTTCACACAGGTCCACTGGCGTCTGCCGGAGGAGGGGAGGGCGGGCCCAGTTGGAACTCTGGTGGAAGGGGGATGAGGAGAGGGGGCGGGCCTACATCGCCCTCTTGGGGGGGGGGGATGGGAGGGGAGGGGGTGTGACTTATCATCCCCTTAGGGGGGGAGTGGGTGTGACATATCATCCCCTGGGGGGGTGGAGAGGGGGTGTGACATATCATCCCCCGGGTGGGTGGGATGGGAGGGGGTGTGGCTTATCATCCCCTGGGGGGTGGGGGGGGGGGGGGGGTGTGACGTCTCATCCCCGGGGGGGGGAGGAGAGGGGGGTGTGACGGATCATCCCCTGAGGGGGTGGGAGGGGAGGGGGTGTGATGTCTCATTCCCGGGGGGGAGGAGAGGGGGTGTGACATATCATCCCCTGGGGGGATGGAAGGGGAGGGGATGTGACTTATCATCCCCTTGGGGTGTGGGGGGAGGGGGTGTGACTTATCATCGCCTGGGGGGGGTGGGAGGGGAGGGGGTGTGACTTATCATCGCCTGGGGGGGTGGGAGGGGAGGGGGTGTGACGTCTCATCCCCGGTGGGGGGCGGGGGGGGGAGGAGGGGGTGTGACGGATCGTCCCCAGGGGGGAGGAGAGGGGGGTGTGATGGATCATCCCCTGGGGGGAGGGGGGGGGGGAGCGGGGGGGGGGGGGCGTGGAGGAGAGGGGGTGTGATGGATCATTCACTGGTACACTACCAGCCACAGCCATCTCCCCCGCTCTCTCACACCTGCAGGGAAGAGTAATCTGTGGCTGGTAGTGTACCAGTGATGGTGCCAGGAGGGATCAGCCGCAAACACGCAGCGGAACCTCCCTGACCAGAGGATGAGACGTCACATCCCCTCTCCACGCCCCCCCCCCCCCCCCCCCACCCCCCTCCCAGGGAACGAGACGTCACACCCACTCTCCACCCCTCCCCCCCGCAGGGAATGATCCGTCACACCCCCTCTCCCCCCCCACCCCCAGGGAATGATAAGTCACACCCCCACCCCCCCCCCCCCTCCCCTGACCAGAGGATGAACGGCAGAGAGGCTCTCTCCGCTCTCTGCTTTTTGTTTTGCGCCCGGGCCCGTTCTGTCAGATTCTTCCCGAACTGCGCATGCGCAGTTCAGCGCTCTGACAGATGCAAATGCGCTGGGCCCCGCCCACTGGACCCGCACCGAAAAAAGGCGTATGGGGGCGCTGGAGCGCGGCTGCCGGGCGCGGGTCTGATTTACGGCCGCACCTGGCACTTAGAACCGATTTGGTAAAATCGGCCCCTCAAGCCTGCTCTGCCATTCATTTTGATCATGGCTGATCATTGAATTCAATACCCTGATCCTGCCTTCCCCCCATATCCCTTGATCCCTTTGGCCCCAAGAGCTACATCTAATTTGTACTTGAAATCAGACGTTTTGGCCTCAACTACATTCTATGGTCACGAATTCCACACATTCATCACCCTCTGAGTGAAGAAATTTCTCCTCAGTTCTAAAAGGTTTACCCCTTATCCACAATCTATGACCCCGAGCTCTGGACTCCCCCAACATTGGGAACATTCTTTCTGAATCTACCCTGTCTAACCCTGCTTGAATTTTATAAATTTCTCTGATATCCCTTCTCACTCTTCTAAACTTCAGTGAATATTATCCTAACTGACTCTCCTCACATGACAGACCTGTCACCCCAGGAATCAGCCTGGTAAACCGTCGCTGTACTCCCTCTACAGCAAAGACTGTTATTATCTGTTACTGCCTACCTTCTGTTACCTTCTGTGACCAGATGACCAACGGCCTGAATCAAAGGCCCAATGGACAATTGGATACTCAACTTAAACTGCAGCAGCAAACAGCTCCTACAGCAAGTATCACTGGGGAATCAGACAGGCCAAGTAAAAACAATGCAGGTCAGAAACAAGCAGAGCAAGCCAGCACATGCCTCAGGAGGAAGGACTTGGCCCTGACCATATTTGGTAGGTGGTTGTGTATTCCCTGGTTTTGGTTGCACTCTCTGGCGCTTCAGGTTCTTGATGTCTGTGTCGATTTTGGTGGTGGGGCAAAAATTAAGCATGCTGGCTTCAGGTTCTCACCAGGACCTTAGTTGAAAGGAGGCTATGTGAAATAGGCATACCTAGCAATAGTCATCTAGGGTACATTTAGCATCTTCCAAATAAGGGATTTGCAACGTCATTGCGTGCCGTGACCTCCATCCTGTGATCCCATTGGCTGGAAGCCAGGGAAACTTCCAGAAGGATGGAGAGGAAGAGGTTAAGAGGAGACACCTGGAGGCCACTAGCAGTGAAGACTTGGCATGAGCCACAGCAAAGAAGACTGCAGATAAGACTTGGCGGCAACCCAGAGATGTTGAAAGAGGACATAGGAGAATCAATTCCACAAACAAGGACCCTTAGACAGCAGAGGCTCAGAAAATTGGACCTGCGTCTCGGCCAAGTTCATCAGCATGGGTAGTATTAGAATCTTAGGGAAATAAGATTAAGATGATTTGTGAATAGTAACAGTGTATTAATATTTATTGAACTTGTTAATAAAATCGATTTGAATTGTGAACCGAGTCTTGTCCTTTTGTTTATCTTGAGGGCACCTGGATAAAGCATTTGAGATAAACAAACTGGTCAAAGTGTCTGTGTTTCACAGACAACCGTTCCATTCCCATTTGAAACCGGGAATGCGAGTAATCAGTTCATTGATACTATCAGTGAAATGTCTTACTCTTGCCTATGTACTCCAAATCAAGCACATGCAGAGATGAGTCATTACTGAAATGATTTTGTGAAATCAATACTGTTTTCTTCACAGAAGTTATCTGAAGCAATCTACTCCTAGGTTGGATAGTCCTTCGATTTAATCCTGTCATAACCATATCTTACGTATAGGGAAATGAAGGATTTTCTTTGTTCCCCTGCCGTTGGGTGTGGTTTGTGCATTCCTTGCATCTGACTCTTAAATAAATGTTATTGGTGCATGTCTGGTGGTTTCTGTTACTGTGTGAGACGGCAATTGATTTCAATTTAAGTTATAGGATAACACTGCATTCACTTCATTTCCAGCAACAACACAAATTCTCAGAGTTGGCACTACAGGGCTAAATTTTTCTTTCACCCTCCCTTCCTCCAGGCACAAATCAGGCAGAGAGTATCAGAGTGCACGTTTCCTAATTTGGCTTGAACCTGGCCAAGTTTGCAGATTCATATCATGACTCGGGGCCCAAGGTACCTCAAGTATAAGCCCAACCCTTGACTTTGTGGATATTGTTTCCGAACATTACCCTGGAAGGCTTCTAGGTTCTCAGATCTGAAAAATCTGATCTGGTAGATCTGAAAAATAAAATGGCACGTTTTTTGAATCCTCCAATGCCTTCCTTGGCATGTTCCTTTTAACTTCTGTGATCTGATAGGAAAGGAAAAATCACCAAAAATAAAATCTATTTCTTCTGGCCATGCTGCCTTGTGATATCCACTTAACTTTGGGAGAAAAAAATAAAATAAGATGTACAATTGTAGCACAACTGCTTCATTTACGTATGCATGAAATAATTGTGTGTGCTTTATCCTGACACCCTTGTCCTTCCCATCCTCCCCCAAAAATGGAACATCTCCAGGTATCTCCAAGCAAACTAAAGGGATATAAATCCTCTGGCACTTTTACTTCTGCTGTGCACCCGGCTAACTGAACATCTCGCAGGTACAAAGCAGAGGAAATCAATCTTTACATCTCCCACAACTAGCTTTATGTTTCCAGCTTTAGAAATAGAGCGACTGGGTAGAAATCAGAAAACATTTTAAAAGCTAGATTGTATCTTAGCAGACCTGTAAGCCTTTTTTTAAATGCTTTTAGCATAGTGCAAATAGATAGTTTTAATATAAAATAAAAGCAAATTATTGTGGATGCTGGAATCTGAAACAAAAACAGAAAATGCTGGAAAATCTTAGCAGTGTTGACAGCATCTGTGGAGAGAGAATAGAGCTAATGTTTTCAGTTTGGATGACCATTCATCAGAGCTGTTGGGTGTCGGTAGTTTTAATGTTCAGCTTGGTATGAAATGTATCATTGGTAAATATAGTTGTTCAATCCCATCCAAGTTGAGATCGAGCACTAACATGTGGAATCACAAAATGGACCATTTGATCCTGATTCCTGAAGGACATCAAGGATAAAATTGGTGATGAAAATTACACAAAGCAATCAATAATGAATTTACCCAACAAACTTCAATGGAAAAGAAAATCAGGCAAGGCGTAGAACTGGTTGTTCATTTCCAACCTGTTTCACACAACTATTCAAGATCAATTTTATTCTTTCACAGAATGTGGGCATCACTGGAAAGGCCAGCATTTATTGCCCATCCTTAATTGCACTTGCACTGACCTTGCTGGGTCATTTAGGCAGTTAAGAGTCATTGCTGTGGGTCTGGAGTCACATGTAGATTAGACTAGGTAAGTTTGGAAGATTTCTTCCCTAAAGGACATTAAGATGGATTTTTACAACAATCAATAATAGTTTAATGGTCATCATTCCTGAGACTACTTTATGTTCCAGATTAATTAATTGAATTCAAGGGGGAGATTCTCCCATCCCGCTACCAGGAGATTTCAGCGGAGCCGGATTAGCGCGATCCACACTGGGCGTCCGGCAATGAGTGCCTCTCCCAGCGTCAGATTTAGGTATGCGTGGGGGGGAGGATTTTAATGTTATTTAAATGTGATTATGGACCCGGGACTGAAGTCTTTGGGCCCGCGAGCATCTCCCCCCACCAGAGTGTTGCTCTCCAGTGGGAGTAACTCCCCACTTTCAGGGAACTAGTGGCCCGACCCACTGGAGTGAAGGGGGACAATCAGTGCCCCCCAGAGGGTCGGGCACAGGGGGCGGGGTTGGTGCCCCCTGGGCAGCTGCCGTGGTGGGATTTGAACCCCCATCCCCAGAGCCTCTGGATTGGTAGTCCAGCAACATTATCACTACATTATCACTACACCACCATCTCCCCCCAATATAGTTGAGCTGCAATAAGGAATATGATAGATCATAAACTGACATACTTTACAGGAGAATGGAAGAAGGGACAATGAGGACCATCTAGTCTGATATTTCTTGCAGTGTCAGTCTTGGCTTACACTTTGAGCCCACACTCTCCGTCTGCAGGAATGATGGTGCCTGCTCAAAATCCAGAGAGCGCATTTCGCGCCGGTGAGTTTCCGAGTTACAATCTTACCAGCCTTTCGCCGATGAAGTGGCGTGAAACATGCCGTGGGACCGCAGGAAGCTTACTTTAATACATTAACATGTCATTAGTGAGCTTTCTCTCTGGGACCTCCCCTCCCCCCCCCCCCCCCCCCCCCCCATCCCCCAACTGAATATTCAGCCCACTCTGTGGGTGAATGAAGTAAAATTTAATGACATTCAAAACAAAATGGTGACCTATCTACATTAGTGCCTATATTCACCCGTGCTCGCTAAGTGCCGACAGTTTCATAATCTTCCTCACCCTCACACTATGTCTAAGTGTATCCCCAGGATCCACAGCTGAGGTCGAGGCGGCCTGCTGACTTCCATGCTATTTGACCTAAGATAACCTTGGTGGGCATTCCCTGGGGGGCCAGGACCTTGAGGGTCCAGTTCTGCTTTCAGACAGCACTGATTTTGATTGCTTCCCTCCTCGGGTCAGGGGCTGGGGGTATGCCACTCACAGGAAAGGGGAGTCAGATGGGCTGGAGATAACCACGATCCCCTGGCTGGAGGGTCCTGGGCTGTACTCCTGCTGATCCTCTTCCCTGCGGGTTCCCGGGGGCAGCTGGAGTGAGATCCAGAGACCCCACCATCCTCTGCACTAATGCTCATGGATTCCCACCAGTGCCTGCATCATGCAGTCAAGGCCTTGCTCCATGGCATGGATATCTCCTGCTATGGAGCGCACATCCTGCACCAAGGTCTCCGATGCTGATGCCAACCTCGCGGTGTTGGCCTTGGTGTGGCGCAGTGATTGCACCATCTCCTCAGATAGAAGGCAATGGGACTCCTCCAATCAGCCTTGAACTCTGAGCAGGGCTGCTGTCATCCCTTCCTGATACTCACAACTTGGCCTTTGCAGCCCCAGCAGCTGTGGGATGACCAGGCCCTGGGGCACAGCATCGGCAAGGGGCTCAGCAGAGTTCTGGGCTCTGGCATCCCTCTGAGTGCCGGTTCCCTGGGATGTTCCTACATCTGCCTGCTGTGGATCTTCAGCTGTGAGGAGCTCACCAGTGACTGACCCAGAAGCCTGCCTACTTAGTGATCCCACTGAGGTGTGAGTATCTGCACTGGTGCCAGATGTGGGTGTCCCGGCTCCAGCTGTGACACTTCTTCAACAGTGGGGTTGGAGAAATTCCCTCCTGAACTGCTGGAGTCCGGCAGGTCCAGGGGGCGCGAGTCTGGTCCGGCCTGTTCTGCTGGTCGGCCTGCAAGAGAAGGGAGATGCTATCAGTGCATTACAGGGGATACAGAGGAAATATTGATTACTTGAGGAATGAGAGCATGTGTTGAGGATTTTCACGTTTCTCTGCTGGCCCCACTTCACCAGCAGCGCTGACACGCTCTTTTCCCTCCCCGGTCGAGGGTCTGTTCCTCAAGACGTATGAGGGTTTTTAGCTTGGCATGACTCCAGTTGACTACATCCACTGGCACCTGTTGTGGTTGAGTTTGTCCTGTAATGACACAGAAAGGAAGAGTGTAGGTGGGAGTGTTGACATTTAAGATGGTGATGAGGTGTGGCAGGTGGGTGGGAGCTGGAGTGTGAGGAGCATAGCAGCTACAGGGACAACATTGTGACTGTGGGAGGGAGGGAGGAACCTGGTGCCTGGTGTTGGCAAAGGCCACGGTGGCTGAGTGAGAGAAAGGGTTGGGGGTTGACGGGTGTGCGAGGGGGTTCAGTGGGAGACTGGGGGTGGTTCACTTACCCTGGCTGAACGAAGAAGATCATTCATTTTCTTCCGACACTGTTGTGGAGTGCTCTTGCACTGATCAGGGCTGGGGGGTGGTGACCCTGCTGGAAGGCCATCTCCTGGAGTGGGGGTAGAAGGTGTCCTGCCTCAAGCTCCACTCCATCCGGCATTCTTGTGGGGGGGGGGGGGGCCTCCGAAAAGCACAGTGCTGCCTTCTGCCTGCCATCTTCTACCATCATAGAATCATAGGATAGAATCATAGAACAGAATCAAATGATTATGTCATTCTAAAACAACCAAAACAGACTCGGTGGTAGCTTATCACCTGCAAATTAGTTGCCAAGTTTGCTGATATTACAATATTGACTTGCCTTCAAAAAGTAATTAACTGTAAAACATTTTGTAATGTCCCGAGGGCCTGGATATGCTAAGTAAATACAAGTGTTTTCCTTTTGCTAGAAATATGTTCTCAATCCACTATGAATAAAACCGTATTGAAAGAGTGGTGGGAATGGAGAGGGAAGACACTGGGGGTGATTCTGGGATTTGAAGTGGAGAATTGAAAGGGCATGACCATAATCAAAAAATGGCAAACACACTGGAAGTGTAGGGAGGTGGAGAGGTTGTTGTGGAATGCAAGCAAAAAGAAGGGGCAAATATAACTTGGATTCTTAACTATTATTTACAGGTTTATAATGCCAAATCATTCTTTCCACTTGTCTCTGAATCCTCTTCAGTAGATCAATATCCTTTTGAAGAAAACTGGGAATTCACTTGATTTATGTTCCCATGAATTTCTGTCCGTTAAGATTATTCAATGGAAAAATGTAAGGCCCATGCCTGGGATGTATCCAAATTTTGTGATGCACGCTCCAAGTATGAATCTTTCTGAACTAGGACCACAATATAAAACTGTGGCCTTACTCATGATTTATAGCAGTTTCCAAGAAGCTATTTCAACTTAATATCAAACATCCTGGAGATACAAGGCAGTGTTTATTTATCACTTTTGATGGATTGTCTGCATTTATTGGAAACTTTCAATCAATGATTGTCGATATTACTTTCTTTTTGCATTTTAGTTATTGGATACTTCTTTACATTAACAAATTAACAAGACCGGGAAAGCAGGTCAAACCTGGTACTACACTCATCTACTTCCATTCATTCCTATCCAATCATAACTAGACAATGACTTGCAATGGGTTCTCTTCCTGGTATCACACAGTTACCTCTGGGATCTACCAAGGATCTATCCTTGGGCCCCCCACCAATTTTTCATCAGCAAAATATACTTCAGTAACAGCATTCAAAACCACACCATCAAGTTTCACGCATACATTGAGGACACTCAGCCCCACCTCATCACCACCTCTCCTGACTCCTTCACAGTCTCTCACTACTTGTCCAACATCTAATTCTGTCTGAGCAGAAATTTCCTCCAACTAAACATTGAGAACACCAAAGCTAATGTCACTGCCATGAACTTCACTCCCTAGTCACAGACTCCTTGGGGGCGATTCTCCAAAAAATACGGGAGTTTTTCCCGCCCGTTTTTTGGGCGAGCTGAGCAGTGGAATGAATCTCCAGGACACTGTGCACCGCAGAGACCGTAATGTGATTCACTCTGGTAAGGGTGGGAGGAGCCCAAACCCACTGGAGAGGCTGCCATCAGTTCACTGAGTGGGCCACTGCGCCAATCTGTCAGTGGGGAGATCAGCGCATGCGCACTGGTCCCCCCCATTGCCAGCCTCCTGATTGGTTCCCTGGACTCTCCCTCCGATCGTCGGCCTCCACGAACCCCAGCAATGCCTGGCCTCCATCATCCCCCACTCTGATGTCAAGCCCGACCTCCACCCCCATATCCAGCCCAACACCACCCTCATGTCCAGTCCTGATTTTCCCCTCCCTCCCAACTCCACCGATCCCTAATGTGGAGTACGCAATAGATTTCCCCCCCCCCCCACCACCGATTGGCCCTGGCCCTAGTAGGCCCCACCCCATCAGGCCCCCACCCCCATGGCAGGTGGGCAGTGCCAGGGTGCCCGGTGGGCAGGGCCAAAGTGGCAGGCTGGCAATGCCAGGGTGCCAGGCTGGCACTGCACAAAGGGCAGCCCTCTGTCCCTGACCTCCCGGGGGGGGGCCTCAGTGGCCTCTGTCCCCACCAGTGGGGTGGTCATACCTGGTCCCCAAGAGTGGGAACCTCTCCCGGCTTGGGTTGGGGCCGGGGGGCAGGTGGGAGAGACACAAGCAAGACCAAAGAATACCGGACCGGGCTCGCTAATGATATTGAAGTATAAATTTCAACATTGTAATCAGCCTCACGCTGATTTCCAGCGGAGTTGATTACGCTAAAAAAATGGCCTGGGAGAGTCACAATCGGCCGGACACTGGTCATGAATCACACTGCAGGCCCCCTGCTGATATCTCCCAGTCCACCGCACCTCCATTTTATAATTCCTATTCTTATTTTTAAATTCCTCTATGGTTTTGTCCCCCCAGCCCCACAGCCCTTCAAGATATCTATGCTGCTCTAATTCTAGCCTCTCATACATCCCCGATTTTAATTTCCCCACTATTGCAGTAGACATGCCTTCAGCTGTCTTGGTCTTACATCTAAAATTCCATTCCTAAAGCTCTTCACCTCTACTTTCTCCCTATTTCCTTCCTCCAGATGCTCCTTGAAACCTCCCTCTTTGACTTTGATTTTGGTCATTTGTCCTAATCATCCTCCTTATGTGGTTTGATGTCAAACTTTGCTCGATAACATTCCTGTAAAACACCTTAGTACATTTTAATATGTCGAAGGTGTTACATAAATACAAAATATTGCTGTTGTATTTGGGTCTTACCATCTACTCAGTTGAGCATATAAGAATTGCAATTGGTTGCCTTCAGAAGGCTTATGGGGGATAAGTCAGCTGGGGTGTTTTTTAACTGCTCAGTGGGACAATGTTAGCACTTTCCATTGACAATGTGCTAATTGCGATATATTTGGTACCTTCAATTGAATGCTGGTCTGTGTGCTCGCTGCATCTGTGTTTACATACTCTCTGCATCAGTCAGGGGGCCTGCTCTGGATTCTGTCAGCTCTTTTTAGGACAAAGTCTGTAGGAGCAAAACCAAACTTTGTGGTTCAAATCAGCTGCTCCCCAGAGAAGAGCTGTGCAAAATCCTGCCTTTCGTTAATAGTTTAAAAGGGGATAGACTGGTTACTATTTGTTAGTCTAGTGATATGAGGTTTGCAGAAAGCGCGAATGCATGTGACTGTTGATAAATTGCTACACACAGACGATCACTAATAATTTCTATCAACTGGCAGTGAAATGGCAGCATTTGCTGTGTATTGCTCCAAAAACAACATTTCCTGCTAAAGCCTAGTTCTCTGTACAATGACATATTGGAATCAATCTTAGTAAAGTGGAAATGAAGAGATATTCTAAGGAAAACAGCTTGTACTCAAGCAGAAATATTATTTCCAGTAAGCTGTGAATTTATGTGGTTTCCACCACTCTGAGCCATATAAGAACGCATATTCCATCCTGAACAAAAATAGAATTTTTTTGCTGTCAATAATATTACATCATTTATAACAAAGATAAGTATGGATGCAATTGGGCACAATACAATGTGGCTGAATATTTAAATCTTTATGTTATGTAAATTTAAAAAACAGTATGTGGATGATTGAGTGAAGTAGATCCAGAGAAAAAAATCAACTCCATTACTGCTTTTGACACCATTTTTCAGAGTGTAATTTGCTTTTGAATTTATTCTCGATTGACTGAACTGTACAAAATTCTGAGAAAAAATAGCCTGCAATTAGTTTAAATTTCCTTTTGCACGGAACAAACTCGTGAAAATGGAAAATGCTGCTGGTGTGTCGGATTATGTTTGCCATCTCCCATATGAAAGTTCACCAATCTCACTTGTTGTAATGTTGGATCAGTGAGGAAGAGTCTTCTATTTATGGGAAGAAAGGAAATATCAGAACCAGATCATTCCCAGCCTATTCACATGCACTTTCCAGCTTCTCATCTCACAGTGGAATTGGCAAAGGTCTGGCAGCATTTATACTCAAGTGTTCTGAGGAACAGATTAGTAGGATATAGATTTATGTTCGCAGTTACACAAGAGTTGAGTTCCTAATCTCAGAAGAGGGTGTCGGAATCAGAAGATGACTCACCTAGATTACTTTAAAGCACTTTCCAGAACCAGTCCAAAGTTTGAAGGTTTCTTGCCAGTCTTTTTGCTGAGTGAACGCTAAGTAACTATGAGATCTAAATAAAGAGGGAATAAGTAAAATAAATTAAAATATGTGGATATATTGCTCAACTAAGAAAAGTTTGGTAGAAGAGCAAATTATGTATGCAATGCAAAAAGAAAATGTACATGATGTTTGTGCTAAGTCTGAGACCCCAACTGCATCTTTGCATCTTAAAGTTGGACATATTGCATTTTCAATAAACAGAAAGATGCAAAAGAATTAAAACCTGGATACTAATAACTTTTGCAAACTTCTACCCCAAAAATGGTCAACATTCCAGTATGCCGTAACAAGTCTGGTCTGCTTATGAAGCTTTGTCAAGTACAGTTAAGACTTGTCAAAATAAATTACAAGCAATCCATATGATATCAGCATACCCTATACAGACCTGTAGAAGTCATTTGATACAGTGAAGCAAAAAAATTATCATGAGTAAATTCCTGCATAATCAGCAACAAAGAACCAATTCAGATTCAAGCTCTTAACAGATGTCTGGGAACATTTAAAGATACACAGTCACCAATGTTTCCTCTAATTTTCCTGCACTGCGTGGCTCAGTTGTTGTACTGCGCAGTCCCTTTAAGATTGCTGCATGACATCTTAAACAGAGCACTGCTTGTGCATGGTCCATTTGTCCAATGTGGCATATTCACATTTGGTGTGGGGCCATGGACCTACACAGCTTGGAGGGAATGTTGATGGTCACTTAATGTTATATGACTGCATAAAGGGCAAAAAACTAATTTCAGTATTTCTAAAGGCTGAAAATAGTCTTTAAATATATGAGGTGTGAGCTACCACCAGGACCAAGGAGGACTATTATCATAGAATCATAGAAACCCTACAGTACAGAAAGAGGCCATTTGGCCCATCGAGTCTGCACCGAACACAATCCCACCCAGGCCCTACCCGCATATCTACCCTCTAATCCCTCTGACCTACGCATCTCAGGAAATTAAGGGGCAATTTTAGCATGGCCAATCAACCTAACCCGCACATCTTTGGACTGTGGGAGGAAACTGGAGCACCCGGAGGAAACCCACACAGACACGAGGAGAATGTGCAAATTCCACACAGACAGTGACCCAAGCCGGGAATCGAACCCAGATCCCTGGAGCTGTGAAGCAGCACTGCTAACCACTGTGCTACTGTGCCACCCTTGGGATCTTAAGTATTGGGATCTTAAGGTTTGTTGCCTAGAGAGGTGTTGCATTGTAGTATAGCAAGTATCTCGCACATCATTTTTGGTCAATTGTCTCTTGAACAGCTCTGCCATCCAAAGAAACATTACCATGGAGTGAGTAAATGAGGAGACCCAGTCACTTCCAGTCCAGACTAAACATTTTCTGAGGTCAAATGTCAGGGGTCTGTGAGCGGACTGCATGATTGTTGTAAATAGATGTCTACTTTTACTTTCCAACACGTCGTCATAGGATCTTGAATCATAACAATGAAACCCCTCAATTTGTGTGCTGGAAACTGTAACCTTACACATGCCTTTGCATGTGTTTCCACTGTTCTAGAACAAAAACAATTTGCATTTATATAGCATCCTTCACATCCTCAGGACATGCCAAAACACTTTACAGCCAATTAAGTACTTTTGAAGTGTACTCAAGTTGTAAAGTAGGAAACATGGCAGGATTCTGCACACAACAAGCTTCAACAAACAGCAATGTGAACATAGAACATAGAACAGTACAGCACAGAACAGGCCCTTCGGCCCACGATGTTGTGCCGAGCTTTATCTGAAACCAAGATCAAGCTATCCCACTCCCTATCATCCTGGTGTGCTCCATGTGCCTATCCAATAACCACTTAAATGTTCCTAAAGTGTCTGACTCCACTATCACTGCAGGCAGTCCGTTCCACACCCCAACCACTCTCTGCGTAAAGAACCTACCTCTGATATCCTTCCTATATCTCCCACCATGAACCCTATAGTTATGCACCCTTGTAATAGCTCCACCACCCAAGGAAATAGTCTTTGAACGTTCACTCTATCTATCCCCTTCATCATTTTATAAACCTCTATTAAGTCTCCCCTCAGCCTCCTCCGCTCCAGAGAGAACAGCCCCAGCTCCCTCAACCTTTCCTCATAAGACCTACCCTCCAAACCAGGCAGCATCCTGGTAAATCTCCTCTGCACTCTTTCCAGCGCTTCCACATCCTTCTTATAGTGAGGTGACCAGAACTGCACACAATATTCCAAATGTGGTCTCACCAAGGTCCTGTACAGTTGCAGCATAACCCCATGGCTCTTAAACTCCAACCCCCTGTTAATAAAAGTTAACACACTGTAGGCCTTCTTCACAGCTCTATCCACTTGAGTGGCAACCTTTAGAGATCTGTGGATATGGACCCCAAGATCTCTCTGTTCCTCCACAGTCTTCAGAACCCTACCTTTGACCCTGTAATCCACATTTAAATTAGTCCTGCCAAAATGAATCACCTCACATTTATCAGGGTTAAACTCCATTTGCCATTTTTCAGCCCAGCTTTGCATCCAATCTATGTCTCTTTGCAGCCTACAACAGCCCTCCACCTCATCCACTACTCCACCAATCTTGGTGTCATCAGCAAATTTACTGATCCACCCTTCAGCCCCCTCCACTAAGTCATTAATAAAAACCACAAAGAGCAGAGGACCAAGCACTGATCCCTGTGGCACTCCGCTAGCAACCTGCCTCCAGTCCGAAAATTTTCCATCCACCACCACCCTCTGTCTTCGATCAGACAGCCAGTTACCTATCCAATCGGACAACTTTCCCTCTATCCCACACCTCCTCACTTTCATCATAAGCCGACCATGGGGGACCTTATCAAACGCCTTACTAAAATCCATGTATATGACATCAACTGCCCTACCTTCATCAACACACTTAGTTACCTCCTCAAAAAATTCTATCAAATTTGTGAGGCACGACTTGCCCTTCACGAATCCGTGCTGACTATCCCGGATTAATCCGCATCTTTCTAAATGGTCGTAAATCCCATCCCTGAGGACCTTTTCCATCAATTTACCAACCACCGAAGTAAGACTAACCGGTCTATAATTACCAGGGTCATTTCTATTCCCTTTCTTAAACAGAGGAACAACATTCGCCACTCTCCAGTCCTCTGGCACCATCCCCGTGGACAGTGAGGACCCAAAGATCAAAGCCAAAGGCTCTGCAATCTCATCCCTCGCCTCCCAAAGAATCCTAGGATATATTTCATCAGGCCCAGGGGACTTATCGACCTTCAGTTTATTCAAAACTGCCAGGACATCCTCCCTCCGAACATCTATTTCCTCCAGCCTATTAGCCTGTAACACCTTCTCTTCCTCAAAAACATGGCCCCTCTCCTTGGTGAATCAGATATGTGACGTTAATTTGGGTTAAATATCTGGGGTGGAATTTTCCCATCCCGTCATGGGAATCGTAGCAGGCAGGGGCAGACCATGCAAAGACCCATTGAGCTGGGGTGGGATTTTCTGGTCTTGGGTCAAGCACAGCTGGAAACTCCCGCCCCTGGAGTAACTCTTCTGCTCTTCTTTGAAGTAACATCACGGGATCATTTATGTTCACCTCAGAGAGCAGATAGTGCCTCGGTTTAATATCTCATTCAAATACAGCATGTCTGAACTCCCTCAGTTACAGCACTGGAGTGTCAGCTTGATTTTTGTGCTCAAGATAGGATGGAAACTCAGAGGACTGAATTTTTCCAAAGTCGGGGTCTCGCTTGCTACCTCCCAAGAGTTGGCGGAAAGCACATCTCTGCCCACTCCAAGTACCCTGCAGCCAATTTATGCTCAAATGAGCGTTAAGTGGCTGCAGGTGGGACTACTGTCCCTCCCTTGGGAGGATGTCCCACCTTAGACAGCCAATCTAATTGTCCGGTGGCTTTCCACTCCCTGCAATGGACTGAAGAAGAGGTGCAGGAAGATGCCTGGGACTAATGCTGGAAACGTCCAACATTGTCCATTCCTGGCATTGCCTGGTGCTGCTGCAGTGAATGGAATCTTAGCTGAGCACCAAATTCTCCATTCTTGCTGACAGCGGTTAGGAATGATTGAGATCAGAGAATCCTGCCCTAAGTCTTGGCACCGGAGGCCCAGGTAAGTGCAACGAGTCCCAGGGAAAGGAAAATTGGGAAGGCCTTGGGAGTGGGGGTCGGGGGGGGGGGGTTGTGCATGAAGGAGGCAATTGGGTTCTCAGGGGAGGTGTCATGGAGAGGGAGACCTCTCCAAACGCTTCGAGTGTTGACAAACACTCTGGTGAGCCTAGGCTAATAAGAATCGCCCTACTGGTTTAATGTATAAACAAATATTAACAGAGTGTAATTTTCGGTGTATTTTAATCTGGTTTGCAATGGAGAAAATAACAAAGCATGTGACTTATCCTAGTTAAACTTTGCCAACTAACAAATACCTGAACATTAGTTGGCCCAAACTTTAGGAACAGAATTCTCTCTTTGTTTGTTTCCAAGCTTCAACTTCTTCAGATAGAGATTAAGTCAAACTCCAAGTGAAACTTCATTTCACTAACCTGTCTCAAGGGAGTAGAATAACTTCCAGAAGTCCACAATATTTTCTGGAATTCCCTCTGTTTGTGCTCTATATAAGGCCAACAGAACTCTTGTCAGCAGAGAGCTAGAAAGAGTTCATTCGAGAACCCCCCCTTAATCCCAATCAACAAGAAGCCAAAGGTAATTCATTCCTTAGGGATTACTTTTTGAACAGTGCTTATTGGTTTCCTGAATAAAATAATTACCTCCCATTATCCACAACTAAGGAATGATCCCTCTTTAGGAAGAGTATCTGCTACTCCACAATATGTCAGCAAACTGGGACAGGGGTTTCTGAAGCACAGAGCAGATGGGGCCAGCTGCCCTGATTATGAAACTGACCACATCCAAACAATTTGGAATGGAATCAATGGCTGTATCCATGGATAGCCAGGGCTTTCATTCTGTCATATGTCTTATGACAGAGTGGGACTCCGGAATTCCAGACTGATAGTATCTAAAGCATAGCAAATGCTTTAATTTCACAACCCTCCTGAGGCTGGTAAATGTAGTAATGTAACTGGACTAGTAATCCAGAGGCCCTGATTAATGCTCTGCGGACACAAGTTCAAATCCCACCATGGCAGCTGATCACCAGCAGGAATGTCCTTTTCCTTCTTAACCTTCAAGTGATGAACCAGATGAACCATTTTCTCTGCTACAGCCTCGTTGATCTTTTGTCTACTATTCCAAAGTACTAAGAGACAAATCCTTTCTCTCGAAAAACCCTTGAACCTAAAAGGCACTCATCTTGATTTCTCAATGAACACAGCAAAAATAAATGTGTGATCTTATTACTTGCCATCCAAATTCCATTCAGTTCCAGAATGAGCCCTTAGTTTTGTTAGAACCAAAAATTTCCAAATGACCCCAACAAGAAAACTAATAGACAAGGGTTGCGATTCTCCCAAAAGTCCTGAATTGGCGGCAAAACTGTTCTGGATTGCACCAGTTTTGTTAGTTCAGCTTCTCACCTGAATCTCCGCACTCTGTGCACTGCAGAGGTCCCAGTCATGAATCTCATTAAAAACCCAGGGGGAGCAGGGCCTATTCACACCGGAGTTTGACAGTTCTGGAGCTCTGCACATGCGCAATGGTCCCAAACTGTCAAACTCCCGTTTGATAGCCAGCTCGATCGTTGGCCAGCCCAGGGCCCCTGCAGTGTTGCCCCTCCAGCCCACCCCACGGCCCGATCGCGGCCCCCACAACAATTCCTGGGCCAGCCCTGACCCCTCCATCCCGGAGCGTCCCGATATCCACCCAACATCCCCCACCACCCCCAGCAGTGGCGATCCCCCCAATCCCCTCACCCTGGCAGACCCCCCCATTGACCTCCCTCTGGGGTCAGACCCCCTGGAGGCAGCCCCCCCCACCAGCAGACAAGCCCCCTACCAAGCCTGCCCCAATCACTGCCCTCCCTCCATCCCAGACCGATCCAAATGCAGAGTGACAGCGGGACCCCCACCCTCCCCAATCGCAATGAGGCCCGGCCCACAATAGGCCCCTGGGCGTGGGCACTTTGCTTCTTGGACAGTGCCGGGGGCACAGGGTGGCATTTCCAGAGTGCCCATGCACAGGAGGCACCACCCTCCCACCTCCCGACCCCCTGAGGGGGCCCTGATTGCCCCCCCCTTCATTCCAGTGGGGTCTTCCGCTAGCTCCCGGAGCGTGGGGAGCTAGTCTAAACCCCACCGGAATGAAGTACTCCTGGTGGGGTGGGAGATTCGATCGGGACCTGAAAGATTCCGGTAATTAACAAATTTACATATTTAAAATAGATTTTTTAAAGATTTAAATTACTTACCTGCCTTCCCGCCGGTTTCCAGTGTGGTCTGGCGGGCAACTGCTCACCAGCTCTGGGAGATGCACATGTGTTCCCGGCACACGCGCAAATCCCCGTTCAAGGCCACAGGTGCGCGTCTCCCGGCCGGGCCTGCCAGAAAAGTGGCGGGAGCGGATGGGAGAATCACGGCCATGATTTCATTTTGTATAACTTTTACTTTAACAATCAAATCAAAATCAACAAAAATTAAACATGTGAGCAGGCAAATTGCATTTGATAAAAACAATAAATAATAGATCTCACAGGGTTACTGTCAGTGCACTTCACATATATGGCAGTAATTTCAGTCACAAAGTCCTTCAAAGCTCTGAACTATTTCTGATAGAATTCCAGTCCTTTTCTTCACAGGTTTAGCATGATCCCAACCAAGAAAAATTCCACAGGCAAGTCTTCAACAAAATGACACACATCTGCAGGACCTACTTAGCTCAGTTCAAGATAGTCTCAATGACTTGGATTCCCTCGAGTCACCTTCTTCCGATGGTTCAGTAACTCTCAGTGCACTGTATGGCCACTTAAGATAAAACAACTGAAGCAGCGGCAATAAATTTATTTTATCATTCATGCTGTTAAATCCAGTTTTCATTTTTTTTTCCTGCCAGCTGTCTCACATACACACCTTTCCACAGCCTCCTTGTACTGATCCTGCGAAAATCTGGGGGGCGATTCTCCCAAAAGTGCTGAATTGGAGGGAAAACTGTTCTAGATCCCGACTGTTTTGTCAGTTCAGCTTCTCAGCCGAATCTCCGCACTCTGTGCACTGCAGAGGCCCCAGTCGTGAATATCATTAAAAACCCAGGGGGGCAGGGCCTATTCGTGCCGGAATCTGACAGCTCCGGAACTCTCCGCATGCGCAGTGGTCCCAATCTATCACTCCCTGTTTGCTTGCCAGCTCGATCACTGGCCAGCCCAGGACCCCCGCAGTGTTGCCCCTCCAGCACCCCCCCACACCCAACGGCCCGATCGCGGCCCCGGAGCACCCCTATGTCCAGCCCATCCCCCAGCAGTAGCGATCCCCCCACCCCCCTCACCCCAGCAGACCCTCCTTTTAACCCCCTCCCCTGGAGTCAGACACCCCCCCAGAAGGCAGGCCCTCTCCCAGCTGACCCCCTCCCCCCCCCACCCCCCCGCCAGCCTGCCCCAATTGCTGCCCTCCCTCCATCCGAGGCCAATCCTGTCTGCAGAGTGGCAGCAGGATCCCTTACGCCCATTGATCACCCCTAGACCCCACCCACAGTAGGCCCCACCCCCTTGGCACTGCCTGATGCCCATTGGGCAGTGCCAAGGTGCCCCCTGGCATAGGAAGTTTGCCCTTTGGGCTGCCCGACCCCCTGGGAGGGCCTCGATTGCCCCCCCCTTCAATCCGGCAGGGTCTCCCGCTAGTTCCCTGAACATGGGGAGCTAGTCTAAACCCCGCCAGAATGAAGTACTCCTGGCGGGGTGGGAGATTCAATCAGGACCGGTAATTTCCTAATAATTAGATTTAAACGACATTTAAAACATTAAAAAAAGATTCAAATTACGTACCTGCCTTCCCGCCAGTTTCCAGCGTGATCTGATCAGCAACTGTTTGCCGGATCTGGGAGATATGCATGTGTTCCTGGCGCATGCGCAAATCCCAGAACAAGGCCGGCGACGCGCATCTCCAGAAAAGATGTGGGTCGCAATGGGAGAATCGCAGCCCTGATTTCTTGAGTGTTTTATACTTCCTTTTGATTTCAACTAGCCTCTGTTCCCTTAGAAATCTAAGGTCACAGTCTGATTTCCCATAAATCTGATGTCACAACCAGGAACCCAAACTCACAACCACCTTTATCCCCTAAACCTAAAGTTTTAGTTTCTCTTTCAGTTAGGGGCTCTCTCAAAACAAAATATAGGCTTTGAAAACAAAGTAAGTGAAACAACCACTCACACATATTTCCCTGTTGGCCTCAAAAACCATAGATTTCATCACAATATTGATTATAGGAATACTAATCCTACCAACGCATAAGAGGTTGATCTCACCTGCTTGGTAAGGTTGGCTCAACAACATGTTTTGGTGAAGACAAACCAAGAAAAGCAATGTGATACCTTGTGTCAGAAACTCTTAAAGATCTCTAAGCTAATTTAAGGGTGCAATTGTTCTTCTTGTTAAAGATGGTTTGTAGCAGAGTTGCCCCATTTACTGAGAAAAGCAGGATATGCTGGAAATACTCATGATGTTTTGTAGCCTTTGTGGTGAAAGTCTGCTAAGGTTGATGTTCCCTTGATCTGAAATGTTAACCATACCTTCTTCTCTCCAAAAATGCTGCAAAACCCACTGAATATTTCCAAATTGTCTGAATCTATTTCAGAATTCTTTACGCAGAGAGTGGTTGGGGTGTGGAATGGACTGCCTGCAGTGATAGTGGAGTCAGACACTTTAGAAACATTTAAGCGGTTATTGGATAGGCACATGGAGCACACCAGGATGATAGGGAGTGGGATAGCTTGATCTTGGTTTCAGATAAAGCTCGGCACAACATCGTGGGCCGAAGGGCCTGTTCTGTGCTGTACTGTTCTATGTTCTATGTTCTATGTTCACCCACTGTGTTTTTCTTTTAATCCCAATTAGTAAATTGGTTTAAGAGCCCCTGTGGCAGGAAGTTCAGCAACAATGAGTTACTCTATTTGCGGGAGAGAGCGAGCCAAAAGTAACGAGCATTCGACAGATAGCAAAGCTAGAGATAAAACATCACACTAATGTAATATTAACAGTGACTCATATCTGGGAGCAGGTGAAAATGTTTTGTTTTCTTGGCCTGTGCAAGGTTGCCAAGGTAGGTATATAGTATATAGCAAGCTTCTTCAATAATGCTCACCATCGCAGGTGGAAAATTTGGGGAAACTTTTCCAACCCCTGATCTTGCTAAATATGCAGGCAAGCTCATTTTTCTCTGCTCCATTGCCTATCACATTGCTGCTCATGTTGGCTATTTAATTGATGAAGTCCAGGAAAATGTCAGCAAAATGTTCCTCACATATACATGATCAGACAAGAGTATAAGTTGTCCAAGACACTTAGATAGACTCATTTTTTTTAACAAACTTTCTTCTAATATATATTTCTGTTATATCTCCTTCAGGACAGATGGAAATTCCAGTCAGATCCATTAGCAGTGTCACAAGCACTGTAATGCAAATCTTTTGCCAGCTGTTTTTCAAAGGGTATCTCCATAGAACCATAGAAAATTACAGCTCAGAAACAGGCCTTCTGGCCCTTCTTGTCTGTGCTGAACCATTTTTTGCCTAGTCCCACTGACCTGCACTTATAGAACCATAGAAAATGCACACATCTCGATGCACACATTGTAACGCATTTGCTCCTTTTGCTCCAGCAGTTACCAAAGAGGAAGAGAAATCCAGCGAGCCAGAAGATCATCAACATGATACACTGCAAGACTCAAACTCGTTCTCTTCTACATTAATAAGAATGGGTATAAATGTGTTAATTTTGGAGGGGGGCAGGGAGAGAATCTATCAGCAAGTCACAGGAGGGAACATCTGGTGAGTATCAGTGAGAAGGGCAAAGTGCAGCTGGAATTGCAGGAGATGGTGGCACAGTGGTTAGCACTGCTGCCTCACAGCACCAGGGACCCAGGTTCAATTCCGGCCTCGGGTCACAGTCTGTTTGGAGTTTGCACTTTCTCTCTGTGTCTGCGTGGGTTTCCTCCGGGTGCTTCAGTTTTCTCCCACAGTCCAAAGATGTGTGGGCTAGATTGATTGGCCATGCTAAATTGCTGCTTAGTGTCAGACGGATTAGCAGGGTGAATGTGTGGAATTATGACGATAAGGCTTGGGAGGGACTGTGGTCGGTACAGGCTCGATGGGCTGAATGGTCTCCTTCTGTACTGTAGGGATTCTATGATTCTACATAATCGGATGGCAGAAGATTGGTTGGCCTCCCCTCGTGGAGGCAAGCATTGATACCAATGCAGTTACTATCCACCCTTAATTCCTTCTCAGTCTTGGGAAACACTTAGAAAGAGCACATTATTAGTAAATAGAAGATACCCACAAGCATACAAGCAGGGCTGATAAAACACCTTACAACCCCACTACACCTGAGTGACACATGGAACTACCATGAATATAAGAGAGCACACTTTTCATTGGCATTTTCAAACAAAGATTCAAATGCCTTAGATTAAGGCAAAATACCATGCTGGAGTCTGAAACAAAACAGAAAATGCTGGAAAATCTCAGCAGGTCTGACAGCATCTGTGGAGAGAGAATAGAGCCAACATTTCAAGCCTGGATGACCCTTCATCAGAGCTGGGTCAGAAATTTCGTCAGAGATTTTTATCACTTTTTATTCTTATTTTTATTTTTCCACTTCTGAAATCTCGCTCTCCACCTTGTCTCCAACCTCCCCACCCCCACCCCCCCATGGCCAACTGCCACTTTCCTCGGGTAGTCCCCTAACAATCTGTTTAAAATTTAAAGTTTATTTATTAGTGTCACAAGTGGTCTTATTATTGTGAAAATCCTCTAGTCGCCACACTCTGGCACCTGTTCGGAAACATTGAGGGAGAATTTTGCATGGTCAATGCACCTAACCAGCTTGTCTTTTTGACTGTGGGAAGAAACCAGAGCACCTGGAGGAAATCCACACAGACACAGAGAGAATGTGCAGGCTCCGTGCAGTGACCCAAACTGGCAATCAAACCCGGGTCTCTGGTGCTGTGAAGCAGCAATGCTAACCATTGTGCCACCGTGCCGCCAACCACTGGACCTTTCTTCTGCCATTCACACATTCTGATCACTTAATGAATGCTTTTAGCTCCTTTCCCAGACTTTATCATCACCATTTACATTCCCTTTGTCCAATTATAGCACCCACCCACCCCCACGCTCATAGTATAAACCTTGTCCAATTTTCCTTCTCTTCAACTCTGACAAAAGGACATCCAGAATCAAAAGGTTGACTCTATTCTCTCTCCATAGATGCTGTCAGACCTGCTGAGTTTCTCCAGCATTTTCTGCTTTTGATTCAAATGCCTTAATAACTCTGGTGATTGGAGGTGTAGGTGGTGGTAGGGACTCCTGCAACCTGACCCAGGCAAAGTGGGCCATGTTGTTATACATTTGTTGCATTCTCGAACAAGGCAACAAAGTGGAGTTGGCACAGCAACAAGAAATGTGATCAATTGAGGAGAAATTTGATGTAGATGAGGGAGAAATAAAAGAAAGCCAATAGAACACACTGTCTGGACTAACTGAATGAACAGTGAAGACACTTGCTCGAACACCTTTCGATCAGCATGCCAGGACACTTTGACCCAGCCTTCAACAACTTCCAACCTTCCACATTACAGAATCATAGAAACTTTACAGTGCAGAATGAGGACATTCTGCCTATTGAGTCTGCACTGACACTCTAATCCCGCTGTCCTGCCTTATCCATGTAACCTTGCACATTAATTGAAGGAAGATATCATTGGACATCAGCTATTTTTTTAAAGAACATGGTTTTAAGCAATTTCACTCATTGATTATTTACTATCACTGCTAATTTCCTCCTCCCCTGAAGCCGATTACCTCTTGCATCGCTCTAGCTCCATAGTTACCGAGCATTACATTTCCCCACTGGAATCATATGTGAGCCTTAATTCATGGTGAGAATTGGGAGATGCCTCAAACAACACAGACAACTTAGTCAAACTCACGCCCAATCTCACAGACCCCATAAAGGTATGGGGTACTTTTCAGTTCATCGAACTCATCGCTCCATTAACACGCTTCTCAGAACAAAGGAAAAGTGGGATTGAATGTTAGTCAACATTCAGGTCCCATGGAGCTGGGGCTGGTCAGAGAGTGAGATGACATGTTCAGTGTGGCCTGTATTTCTCTTCTGTTATCCACCAAATCAGGTGGATTTCAGAGGAAACCAGGCATTGACAACTACCTCTGCCACCTTGCTGCAGTTTCAATTTCTCTCAGCTCCGTCTCCGACACCACCAGTTCCCCTCCTTCCCAGCCTGTTATATATGGAAGCCAGTGGGTAGTTGAGTCCCAGGCTCCTGGCATAGTTTCTTGCTATCCATCCCTCTGCCTGATTTACCTTGGTATTTTCAGTGAAGCCTGGTAATCGGGTGAAGGATAGTGACAGGATGGTTCCAATGGTGGGAGACGGTTCTTTAGTGGTCACCTCCTCTTTCTATTTACCGCTTCCTCTCCCCATGACATCCAACTACCTGCTGAAGGCCTTGGTCTCAGCTGAGGCTTTTAGTAGAACAATTGCTGGAGTCCTTGAGGCCTTTCTGCTACTTTTAAGGAGGCTTAAGGCCTTTTATGCTGCTCCAGTAACATTCTCAAACCACTGCAGCTTGGGCCAAGTCTCTCTGTTTTCTGGCAGGTTTTCTTCCAGGAATTCAGCATGAATAGCAATGCCCAAACCCAGGAAACCGAACTGGGGTTGAGGTAGCAAACATAAGGTCATCACTAACCTTGCTGGGGCAAGAAATGCAAGATCTAGCCCGATAACTCTGATCAGCTAGCTGTGTTGCTCTAAGCAGATATCAGGTACAAACTGGTATCTGTAGTATGACAATGATTTTAGTTACTTTGCACAAATTACAACATGGAAGCAGGCGGTTAGTTCAAGCAATCCATGTTGATGTTTATCCTCCACAGGATAGTCCTAATCTCATTTGTATTCCATTTCCCTTATTATGTTTTCTTTCAGCCATTTTATGTAGTCTGGTTTTAAGTGTTAACAAGGTTTCTGCTTCAATCACCAACATTCCTAATCAAAGTTATGCATAATTGACCATAATCTCAATATTAACATTGCACATAGCTGAAGTCTGATTCAACTGGTGTAAAAACATTTTATGGGCCTGATGTGCAAGTCACTCGAGCCTTCCCTGCTCACTTCTCAGTTCTCAAACTCCCCACCCCCATCCCTTAGCTTATAATCTAAATATTTTTGCTAGACCTAAGCATAGGAAATTGACAATGTTTGATTTGATGTATGTTTTATTAGACTGCTTTTCCAGTGGTTGGAGGAGAAAGCACTTCACAAGTACTAGAAGGTCAATGTGTGAGTATTGAATGGGTCCTCTGTTCTTCTGCTAGAGACCAAATGAATAATTTCACAGCATTACTTCAGAATTTGGCATTGCTAGCTTTGTTCTTTGGCATGCCAACTTCAGCAAATGTATACACTTGCAATAAAAAAACAAGAAAAACAAATGAGTTCAATCGGGTTGTTTTTTTTTCTTCTTTCCATTCATAAAATGACAAAGCTTAAAAAGAATGATGCAGGAGCGCTCATAAATTGACCAGTTTACTCAGTGTAACAAGAGGGAATTCAGCAATGAAAATAAACAGGTCCCCGCGTTGCTCGGGACTAACCTGCTAGTCAGACAGTTTCCCTCTAATTTAGTTCAATGTGCGTGTGTGCACTGGTAACGGTGAAGGGGTCAGAGGAACTGAAGGCTCGTGGGATTCCTAGGACTCCCACAGCCAGAAGCACAGCTGTGCAAACAGTTGCAGGGCTTTGGCAGGGTGGGCTGGTGAATAAGGCTATGAATGCTGAGAATAAAATTGACATATATACCCCCTACAAAAATCTAAGCTTGACAGATGTATAATTCTTTCACCCAGCCATGGATTCAAGTGATGCCTTCGTAACGTTAAAATATTGCAATAATTTCAATCATATATATAATACATATAATATATATATTTATAATTATGTATGTATTATATACATGTGTATATATGTATGAGTTATTTCCAGCAAAACTATCAATAATAATAGGTGGAGATATTAGTCATTTGTTACAACTGCAATCTTGCTGCATTATAGATTGTCCCTTAACTTGCATGTTCACATCTTTGTCTTCACTTGACTAACATATTCAAAATCTGAAATAAAATTAGATCTATATAGTCTTAATCTTGTAAATTGAAAGATGCTGGGATTTACTTTCTTATTACACATGTCGAACTCTGCAAAGTAGCTAAACTGAAACAGAGGAAAGAGCAGTCCTACTTTAAGTCATTAGTGGCACTAAATTGTTTTAGTGGTCTGTGGTTTTTCTTTCTAAGTCCATACTTCAGCTGATAGTTGGGCAGAATGGCTCAGCTTGGATCCCATGTGGCTGTGTCTCTACTGGCAATAACTAAGTCCAAAATCTTGCAAGGCAAAGAGGCTCACTTTCAAGATCTTTCAACAGAAGAAGCCCTGCTATTCAAACTAAAAGGCCTTGTTCCTCAGGTGGATTAGGGTAGTTAAAAACGTATGCTTAGGTCCTCCTAACCTACCTGACATTTCTTTAAGTTAAGGCAGTGTGGCAAGTAACTCTCAAGCTTCCAATCACAAGAGACACCAAGGCTTCTATGCATTATGATCTGAAGTGACCCTCAGCCCCAAGATCTGACCCCACCAATGTAACTTGTTCTTTTAATAAAGTAGTAAAGAAGGAGCAATGGCCAATCATAGAATCATAAAATCCCTACAGTGCAGAAGGAGGCCATTCGGCCTATGGAGTCTGCACTGATTCTCGGACAGAGTATCTTACTCAGGCCCTCTCTCCCGCTCTAACCATATAACCCCATACATTTATCATGCCCAATCCACATAACCTGCACATTTTTGGACACTAAGGGGGAATTTAGCACGGCCAATCTACCTAACCTGCACATCTTTGGACTGTGGGAGGAAACCAGAGCACCCGGAAGAAACCTATGCAGAAATGGGGAGAACAAGCAAACTCCAAACAGTCACTCCAGGCCGGAATTGAACCTGGGTCCCTGGCTCTGTGAGGCACCAGTGCTAACCACTGTGTCACCGCACTTGACTTTCCTTGAGAGGGTCCCCACTTTTCAAATATGTCTTTAAGGGATAGCAGCAAGCTGTTGTAGAATAAGGGTGCTTGACAGAGCAAGAATTAACGTGGGACTAGAGAACAATACTACGCCAGTATGATGTAGAGTGTAACATGATAGTAGACTGTGTGTGTAGTAGAGTCTGGAAGGAGCCGGTATAGAGACAGCACCCATACATGGCAGTACCTTGGATATGCATATAGTTATGGCCTATCAATAAATGGTTTATGTTCAACCGTACAAGCCTCTAGACCTCTTTCTGAGATGCAAAACAACCTTTACAGCATGGTGGCAGTGGAGAGTTGACGCCAAAATCTCAGAGAAGCTGGAAAAGGAAACCCAGATTCTCAAAGCATGAACAAATAGAAAACTGAAGTCTGACTTGAGTGAAGTGCACTTAAATTGAGGACACAGTTGGAGATCATCTAAAATGACATTGAAGTTGAAAAGTGCGAACTGAAAAGCTGCACTGCAGACATGGAGGATGAAGGATGCCACTAGGGCACAAAGATCGATGGAAGACTGAGAAAAATTTTAAAAAGGGAAAAAAAATGCTGAAAGGCAGCAGAAGGTTCCACCTTTCAATAATTTCTACATCCTTCCTGTAATGAGGCGACCAGAACTGAGCACAGTACTCTAAGTGGGGTCTGACGAGGGTCTTATAAAGCTGCATCATTATCTCCCGACTCCTGAACTCAATCCCTCGATTGATGAAGGCCAGCACATCATACGCCTTCTTAACCACCTCCTCTACCTGCGAGGCCGATTTAAGAGTTCTATGGACCCAGACCCCAAGGTCCTTCTGATCCTCTACACTGCTAAGAGTCTTACCCTTGATATTATACTCCTTCATCCCATTTGACCTGCCAAAATGGACCACTACACATTTATCCGGGTTGAAGTCCATCTGCCACTTCTCCGCCCAGGCTTGCATCCTATCTATGTCACGCTGCAGCTTCTGACATCCCTCCAATCTATCCACAACACCACCAACCTTCGTGTCGTCGGCAAACTTACCAACCCATCCCTCCACTTCCTCATCCAGGTCATTTATGAAAATGACAAACAGCAAGGGTCCCAGAACAGATCCCTGGGGCATTCCACTGGTGACCGACCTCCATTCAGAAAAAGACCCATCTACAACCACTCTCGGCCTTCTGCAGGCAAGCCAATTTTGGATCCACAAGGCAACATCCCCTTGGATCCCATGTCCTCTCACTTTCTCGAGAAGTCTTGCATGGGGGACCTTATCGAATGCCTTGCTGAAGTCCATGTAAACGACATCTACCGATTTTCCTTCGTCAACGTGTTTAGTCATATTTTTAAAGAACTCCACCAGGCTTGTAAGGCACAATTTGCCTTTGACAAAGCCGTGCTGACTACTTTTCAGCATACTAAACTTCTCTAAATGTTCATAAATCCTGTCCCTCAGGATCTTCTCCATCAACTTACTAACCACTGAGGTTAGACTCACCGGTCGGTAATTTCCTGGGCTATCCCTATTCCCTTTCTTGAATATAGGAACCACATCCGCAATCCTCCAATCCTCCGGAACCTCTCCCGTCTCCATCAATGACGCAAAGATCATCGCCAGAGGCTCTGCAATCTCTTCCCTCGCCTCCCACAGTAACCTGGGGTACATCCCATCCGGTCACAGCGACTTATCTTTCTTGATGCTATTCAAAATTTCCAATACATCCTCTTTTTTAATGTCGACAAACTCAATCTTCTCAATCTGCTGCAATCCTTAGTACAACCACCCAGGTCTTTTTCCACTGTGAATACCGAGGTAAAGTATTCATTAAGCACCTCTGCTATTTCTCCCGGTTTCGTACAGACTTTCTCACCTTCACATTTTATAGGTCCTATTCCTTCACATCTCATCCTTTTACTCTTCACATATTTATAGAACGCCTTAGGGTTCTCCTTAATCTTACCTGCCAAGGCCTTTTCGTGACCCCTTCTGGCTCTCCTAATTTCCTTCTTAAGTCCCTTCCTACAAACCGTATACTCATCTAGATCCCCATCATCGCCTAGCACTCTGAACCTATTGTACGCTTTCCTTTTCCTTTTGACTAGGTTCAGCACAGCTTTCGTGCACCACGGTTCCCGTAACCTACCAAAACCTCCCTGTCTCATCGGAACGTTGTCATGTAGAACTCCAGACAAACAATCCTTGAAAACCTGCTACCTTACTTCGGTACTTTCCCTCAAGAATACCTCCTTCCAATTTACGCCTCTAATCTCCTGTCTGATGGCTTCATATTTCCCCTTACTCCAGATAAACACTTTCCTAGCTTGCCTGATCCTATCTCTTTCCAATGTTAGCGTAAAGGAGATAGAGTTATGATCACTATCCCCAAGATGCTCCCCCACTGAGAGATCCGACACCTGTCCAGGCTCATTAGCCAGTACCAGATCGAGTACAGCCTCTCCTCATGTAGGTTTATCCACATGCTGTGTCAGGAAACCCTCCTGAACACACCTCACAAACTCCTCCCCATCCAAACCCCTTACCCGAGCTGCAAGAAAGCTGCAGCAACAAGTCTACAGCCGGTACCATAGTAACAGGCCTACAGCCAGTACCATAGCAACAGGTCTACAGCCGGTACCATAGCAACAGGTCTACAACCGGTACTATAGCAACAGGTCTACAGCCGGTACTATAGCAACAGGTCTACAGCCGGTACCATAATAACAGGTCTACAGCCGGTATTATAGCAACAGGTCAACAGCTGGTACCATAACAACAGGTCTACAGTCAGTACCATAATAACAGGTCTACAGCCGGTACCATAACACGAGGTAGTTGAGCTGAAGAGAAGGAAAAGAAAGCTTTTAAGAACAGCAGGCAGAGATTAAAAAAACGTCTTCCCCTATCTTTTCTCTGAGTTAGAAATCCATTAGAGGGCCAAAGCTTCTTGTTTTAAACAGTTCCTACAGAGTTAAACAGTTGAGAAATTTTAAAAAAGAGACCCATGATCACAGAGGGAGCCAGCCAAAGCTGACAAGGCTAACAGGTCTGTCATTCCCTCCTTTCTTAAATAGGGTCATAGAGTCATAGATGTATGCAGCACAGAAAGAGGCTCTTCAGCCCATCACTTCTGCACCAGTTCAAGACAAACCACCTAAATATTCTAATCCCATTTTTCAGCATTTGGCCTATAGCCTTGTATGCTTTGGAATCCCAATTGCATATCTCCATACTTCTTAAATATTATGAAGGTCCCTACCTCTACCACCCTGCAGCGAGTTTCAGACTCCCACCACCCTTTGGGTGAAAAAACTTTTCTTCACATCCCCACTAAACTTCTAAATAGCGGGGTTACATTTGCTACTTTCCAATCTGGAGGAAACATTCAAGAATCGATGTAATTTTGAAAGATAACCACCATGCACTATCTCTACACCCCCTCTAACACCACTTTGGGATGTAGATCATCAACTCCAGGGGATTTATCAATTTTTATCCCATTAATTTCTCCGGTACTACCTGTTGGTGGAGTACCCGAGGTGACCAGTACTGCCTAAACTTCAGACAATAAAAGACTCACGAAGCCAGTGTCTCTGTATTAAAGACGTAACTTTATTTAAATCAGCGGCCACCAGGAGTTCATCAAAGGGTTAAGTAGCTCTGACATAGACCAGAGAAACCTCACCGATGAATCTGACATATACAATCAAAAACAGACCAATTATAGTTTTTTTCTTATCAATCATTCCCACCTTTCAGTAACTTTAAATCAATCATCTTCAGGCTACACAAATCAACAATAATACCTGTCAAATACTTTAGCCAATCGCATTCCACCCCTCAGCATAACAGTGCTTTATTAGTCCATGGAATCCGGAAGCTAATTCCTGTCTTAACTGACCCCACTCCCCAGTTGCCTAGTAGCCTAAGACGCTCAGCCCAGAGTTCAAATAGACATTCTCATGGGTTCCCTTAAAGGTCACTGTCTAACCAGACTAACTCATGACACCACGTCTGGGCACCCGACCATCTCGTCCGGACAGTGAATAAACCCTATTCATGAAGTGTGATTAACTGTTCTAAATGTTCTTTCCAACCGAAACTTTAACTGAGAAACCTTGCGTATTTCCAAGGTTCAAATATTCTCTCAAAATATGGCTTCATCTTAATGTCTTTTTACCGTGATGTCTAGCAGTAAATTACTTGTGGCCAAAGCGAACAATATTCAAAATATCAGCATATGTGTTTTACAAACATAATCACTCATTTGAATCAATTACTGCATCACATACGTGTAAATTGCTTCTTGTTAGCTCATAAACTTATTATAAAAGTCATTTAATTGAATGCTGCTAGTTTTGTCAGTGCCTTAATGTCTCATGGTTTAAAAATCTTACCACCCCATTAGGGGTTCCATTTACACTACCCTTTTACCAAAAGGGCGGCACGGTAGCACAGTGGTTAGCACTGCTGCTTCACAGCTCCAGGGTCCCGGGTTCGATTCCCGGCTCGGGTCGCTGTCTGTGTGGAGTTTGCACATTCTCCTCGTGTCTGCGTGGGTTTCCTCCGGGTGCTCCGGTTTCCTCCCACAGTCCAAAGATGTGCGGGTTAGGTTGATTGGCCAGATTAAAAAAAAAAATTTCCCCTTAGAGTCGTGGGATGCATAGGTTAGAGGGATTAGTGGGTAAATATGTGGGGGTAGGGCCTGGGTGGGATTGTGGTCGGTGCAGACTCGATGGGCCGAATGGCCTCCTTCTGCACTGTAGGGATTCTATGATGATGAATACTAGTATCTTTCAGCTCATCATTCTTGCAAGTCCCATGGTTCTCTGTATTTCTAGGAGATTTTTTGCCTCTTTCTCTGTGAAGATAGACACAAAGGCTAGAATTCTCCAATGCCGTATGCCCCACCACTGCTGCCATGAGAATGGTGAATTTGGCGCTCAGCCAAATCTCTATTCACAGCAGCGGGACTGGAGAATCCCAGCCATGGATGACATCAGAGAATCCCGGCCAATGTATTTGTTTAGTTTCTCTGCCATTTCCTTATTTCCCATTATAAATACTCCTGATTGCGTGTAATGGACCTTTGCTAATCTTTTCATTTTTACATGACAGTAGAAACTTTTACAGTCTATTTTATGTCTTTCCTGCTTGTCTAATTTCACATTCTATTATCAGGTCCTTCACTGATCAATTCTTAACTGCTCCCAATCCTAAGGCTCGCTATTTTATTTTGTCAAATTTATAAGATCTTTGATCTGATTTAACTTTAACTTCTGTTGTTAGCCATGGTTGAATCACCTTTCCTGCTGGTTTTTGTGCCTTAAAGGAATGCAAATTTACTGAAAAGCATGCATCAAATCTCTAAATGCTAGCCACTGTCTGTTTGTCATATCTTTTACAGTAATTTTCCAATCTATGACAGCCAACTTACTCCTCATGCATGTGTAGTTTCCTTTGTTTAGATTTAAGACCCAAGATTCAGATTGAACTGCATCACTTTCTAACTTACTGTAAAATTCTATTATATTACAGTCAATCTTTCCTCGAGGTTCCTTTACAATGAGATTATCAATTAACCCTTTCTGATTGCACAATGCTAGATCTACAATAGCCAGTTGCCTAATTAGTTCCTCAATATACTGTTCAAGAAACCATCTTGTATATATTCCAGGAATACGTCCTCCACAGCATTTGTATTAATTAGTATTAATTAATTTACCCAGTCTGAATGTAGTTTGAAGTCCCCCTTGATTACTGTGTTCCCCTTGTCACATGCACTTCTAGTTTCCTAATTTATACCATGACATACATTACCACGACTGTTTTGGTGGTCTATAAGTAATTCCTACCAAAGTTTGCTATCCTTCTGCTGTTTCTTAGCTCCATCCAAACTGATCCCACATTTGACCTTCGAATCTAAGATCATCTGTAACTAGTATACGGATCTCTTTCTTTATTAACAGCACTATCCTATCTCCTTTCGTTTTTTTGCTTATCTTTCCTAAATATTGAATGTCCTTGAACATTCAGTTCCCAGCCTTGTCATCCTGCAGCCAGCTCTTCATAATGGCAATTAGATCATACTGTTTACTTCCATTTTTGTCATCAGTTCATCTAATTTTTTGAGAATGCAATGCAGTGTCTCCAATTCTGTCTTTTTATTACTTTTGCAAACCCTATCCTTATCCTCTGGCACACTCTTAAGTTTGAATGCTTTGTCCATTTCTGCCACACCCAGATTATCAATTCCATTGTAGCAACCTTGCTTTTTTGCCTTATCCTCTAATTTATCACATCTTACTTCACTTGACCCCCCTCTCTCCCATCATTTAGTTTAAACCTTCTCCACCACCCTAGTTATATGTCTTGCCAGAACACTGGTCCCAGCATGGTTCAAGTGAAGGCCATCCCAATGGTACAGCTGCCACTTTCCCCTATGCTGGTGCCAGTACCTCATGAATCATAACCCATTCTCCCACACTGACCTTTGAGCCACGCATTTAACTCTCTAATCTTATTTACTCTACTCCAATTTGTTCATGACTGAGGTAATAATCCAGAAGTTATTAGCTTTGATGCTCTGCTGTTTAATTTAGCCACTCTAAGCAGTGGCACAGGTGGTTAGCAATGCTGCCTCACAATGCCAGGGCCCCAGGTTTGATTCTGGCCTTGGGTGACTGTCTGGGTAGAGTTTGCACATTCTCCCCGTGTCTTTGTGGCTTTCCTCCCACATCCCTAAAGATGCGCAGTTTAGGTGGATTGGCCATGCTAAATTGCCCCTTAGTGTCCAAATATGTGTAAACTAGGGGGATTAGCAAGGTAAATATGTGGAGTCACAGGTATAGGGGGAGGGGGGGGCGCAGTGGGCCTGGGTATGAATCTCTGTTGGAGAGTCAGTGTAGACTTGATGGGCTGAATGGCCTCCTTCTGCATTGTAGGAATTCTATGATTCTTTCCTAGTTCTGTCAATGTTGTTGGCACCTATTTTGACCACAAAGTAGATCCTCTCCCACCCACCTCAAGTTTCTCCCTAGCCCAGAGCAGATGTCCCGCATGTTGGTCCTAGACACGTTGACACCACATTCTGGGCACATGCTCTCAGCTGCAGAATGCAATGTCTAGCCCCCAAATTATACTGCCCCATACCACCACAACATTCCTAATAACTTCCCCTGCTTGAATGACTGTACCATGGTACCATGATCAGTTTTCTCAAACACTCTACAAGCCCCTGCAAGAACGTTGACCATATTGGATGATTGCAAAGGCTGATGTTGCTCCACTTCGACCTTCTTGATTCCCACACCTGCCTCACCTCACAGTCACACCCTCTTTTTCTGACCATAGTTCACATCAGATGAGCCTATAACCATCTCCTTGTAAAAAGTGTTCAGATAACTTTTCCCCTCCCTGATGTATCGCAGTGTCTGCAGATTGGCCTCCAGCTCAGTGACTCTGAGCCAAAGTACCTCCAGCGGCAACCAATTACTGCAGAATTGTTTCCCTTGGATCATACAGGTGTCCATGAGTTCCCACATTCTGCAGCTGGTGCTGCCACACATCACCCATCTTGCCATCTTTATCATGTTTCATTAGTTAACTATTCCGTTGATTAAATTTAAGTTAATGTCTACAGTCCTGCTTGTGCTTATATTCTTATTATTTCAATACATTTTTGACTTATCCCGCTTAGAATTCCCCACAGTAGATAAGTAGAAAATACTCATCAGCAAATCTAATAAGATTTACTACTATTAGTGAACCTCACTACTTCTATTATTAATCAAACCTTACTTTTACTAAAATTACCGGAGTTTTGCAATATAACTGAATAACATATAAGTCCTGATTCATCAGTTGATGGAGGTTACTAAATGGTAATCAGTAAATTATTTCCTTGGTTGGCTTGTTGCCATGAAATATCCTGAGGCCTAAGCTTTATATATGAACATAAGGACCTGGAAAAAGATTAGGCCACTCTGTCCCTCGAGCTCCTTAATAGGGTCATGGCTGATCTGACAGTAATCTCATGTTGATGTTGAGGACTCCTAGGGCCCCTCCCTCCCCACTGTGTATCATTGTCCTGCCACCTCTGGAGGATCTATCTTGCCAATGGGACAGGACATAAGCAAGAATGGCAATGGAAGAGTCTGGAACATTTGGCTGTAAAGTGTGATGTAGTGAGTATGACTATGTTGCTTGGCTAGTCTGTAGTGTGAGGTAGATGCTAGGTGGTCTGTCCAGTTTTACTGTTATGTAACTTTTTCACACAGGTTTGATGCAACTGAATGACTTGCGGGACCATTTCAGAGGGCAGTTAACAGTCAATCACTTTGCGAAGGGTCTGGAAGTACAGAGGGGCTAGACCAGGTAAGGGTGCCAGATCTCCCTCCCTTATGGCCATTAGTGTATCAGATAGGTTTCCATAGCAATCTGATAGTTTCATCATCACCATTATTGAGACAAGCTTTTTATTCCAGATTTAGTAATCAATTGAATTCATGTCTCTAAAGCTTAGTCTGTACTTAGGGAATATTAGACTTGTAACATTACCACTATGCTACCTTTCTTGGCATATTGGATGAATTGGTAATCCTCAGGGTATCCGCAGACAAATGCTTTCAATGTTACGTTAACCCCCTGATGAGGATTTGGCTGATGGTTCCAGCATCAATACTGCACCTCCATCTTGTGTCATCCTCTCTTCTGTCCACATCAGCAGCACACATTATTCCCAATGGGCCTGTTGTTTCCTTTCACTTTGGGCACTCTGATAGTTTCTCCTGAGTCTGTAGCTCAGTATATGTCCTTAATTGGACAGAGCACTTGGGTTTTTAATTGGCCTTCTCCAGAAAGATTGGGTCCATGGTCCTGCCTTGCAAACCTCCAGGTTCGCAACTTCAAAATTGGTCCGAAGTCAGGATCGCACCCAAGCTGCAAAATTCAACCTTTTGTTTCAGGACTTCCTCCAAGTCTTCATTCTTCCTCTTCTGCCCAAATACCAGCCCAGAGGCATGCAGCTTGGAAGGCAATCGATAGCATTATAGAGGGTAATCCATCGGGACACATACAAAGCACAAGTGAGCAGTGAGACCTGAGGGGGGACAATAAGGATTCAGAATTGTTGGCTGAATGGTGTCAGTCTGCTGACAATGAGTTTCTGGACCCAGCACTCAGGGTTCAGCTTTTAAATGAAGGATGTTTGAGGAGCATTAACTTTAGTGCAGACACTGGGGAAGTTCTTCCAGGTTGTGCAGCCTGTGATAGCTCATTTGGAGAAGTCCTCCAAGTGCATCTGTAGTCCTGTGAAACCCAATGTCACACCAAAGGATTCACGTTTCAATTCAGTTCCTCAGCATTAATTCGTATGTCTCTGCCTGTCCATCATTAGAGGTACCAGATGCAATCAGAATAAGAGAAGCCGCATCAGGCTTTCCCATTTTCAGCATTACAGAGCACCCTGGAAACTCCACCATGGCTCTCTACAGAGGTGGTCATTATTGCATTCATTGCTCCCTCATGTGTATTAAGCTTCAATAACCACTATCTTCACCACGATGAAGCTTCTACATTCCAGACAATTGACTTTTAGAATATACTTCTCAACTTGAAATCATCCACAGCCTCCTCCATTCCTGCCTGTGTGATTTCCTCAGCTCTAGGAATCTTGTTCACCCTCTTCAACAGAGCAAAGGGACATGGGTGTTTATGTGCACAGATCATTGAAGGTGGCAGGAGAGGTGGAGAGAGCAGTTAATAAAGCATATAGTATTCTGGGCTTTATTAATAGGGGCATAGAGCAGAAGATCAAGGAAATCATGTTGAACCTATATAAGACACTAATTAGATCTCAGCTGGAATATTGTGCACAGATCTGGGCAGCACACAAAAGGAAGGATGTGAATGCATTGGAGAAAGTGCAGAAGAGCTTGACAAGAATGGTTCCAGGGAGAGAAACTTCAGTTATGAAGATAAATTGTAGAGGTTGGGACTGTTTTCCTTGGAGAGAAGAAGGCAAAGAGGAGATTTGATAGAGATGCTCAAAATCATGAGGGGGCTGGATAGAGTAGATAGGGAAAAACTGCTCCCACTCATAAAAGAGTCGAGAATGAGAGGGCACAGATTTAAAGAGATTTGTAAAATAAGCAAATGCGATGTGCAGAAACATTTTTTCACACAGCGAGTGTTTGGGATCTGGAATGCACTGCCTGGAAGTGTGGTGGAAGGTTCAATCGACGCTTTCAGGAGGACATTAGATGATTATTTGAACAGAAACCATGTGCAGGGGTATAGGGAGAAGCAGGAGAATGGCACTAAATCATAATGCTTATTCGGAGAGCCAGTGCAGACATGATGGGCTGAATGGCTTCCTTTTGTACTGTAGTAATGCTGTGCTTTTATAATTCTATGATATTTCAATTCTTAAAAGAGTCATAAATCACGAAGATAGAGTTGGGGAGTAATAGGTCAGTAAACAAAAGGACAAGAAAGATTAGGGCGGTATGGTGGCACAGTGGTTAGCACTGCTGTCTCACAGTGCCAAGGGTTCAATTCTGGCCTCGGGTCACTGTCTGTGTGGAATTTGCATGTTCTCCCCGTGTCTGCCTGGGTTTCCTCTGGGTGGTGCTCCAGTTCCCTCCCTCAGTCCAAAGATGTGTGGGATAGGTTGATTGGCCATGCAAATTGCCACTTAGTGTCAGGATGACGAGCAGGATAAACATGTGGGCTTATGGGGATAGGGCCTGGGTGAGATTGTTGTTGGTGCAGGCTCGATGGGCTGAATGGCCTCCTTCTGCACTGTAGGGATTCTATGATCTATGAAGTCAATGGAAAACTCTTGAGGGATCATGTGCAGGGTAAAACAGGTTACTAATTCACTTATTCTATTGTGCAATCCCTAGAAAGCAAACTCACCACACAAAACCTGCTCAAAGTCAACTTCCATTAGCAACAAAATAAACAGAATTTTAACCATGATTCCACCCCCTGTTCACAAGATAATTATGGATGATAAAGGCCATCCATCCCAGTTCATCTTTTCCATCCAGAATGATATGCAAACATATTAAGAGTAGGAGAAATTCATTCAGCAAATCGAGCCTGAGCTGCTATTTAATAACCTTGCCTACATTATACTAGTGACTGCAACACAAAATTACTTCATTGGCTGTAAAGCAATTTGAGACATTATGAAAGGTGCTGCGTAAATGTTGGTTTTGTCTTTCATTACATCTGCATGCAGTAAGCAGAGTAGCTGTAGCAATAGTGACATTGGAGGCCCAATGCTGATTCCCCAAGGATAATTAAGCACAGAGCAATAGACTGATATTAGGAACCTGGCTACAAATAAAACATTACATTTACAAAATACTTCAATTCTGTAGCTGATACAACCTTACCACTCTGACTTCCCAGGCTTCAGTCCACAATATACCATAAATGACATCTGCCCCTTTTATGTGAATAACACCATTCAAGGAATTGCAAATCAGACTTCTATGAGCAGCTCAGGAAAAATGTAGATTACGAACATGCAAAATAGGAACAGAAGTAGGCCATTCAGCCCCTCATGCCTACTCTACCATTCAATAAGATCATGGGTGATCTGTATATGTTGAATCATTGAATTGTTGATCTGAATTTTTCAGAGAAGAATGACACATGGTACAAAAATTCAGAGTGGCCTTGACTCAAGAAGTGGGTTGTTTCACCTTCCTTTAGCAGTTGTTAGACAAATTGTGTTGTACACTGAATTTACAGCCTAAAATGGCAAAACTAATTGACAAATAAGAAACACTGGCAGCAAAAAATAGTGTGACCATAATACCCTTTGAGAAATCATTTCTGGAAGCACTTACGTGTTTCTGTGAAGGCCTTTTATGGTAAAAACTCTTAATGCTGTTTCTCTGGGATTTCAATGGATTTTTTTTGCTATTGCAATGGATAATTGGGAATCCTCCCTCAGAAGAAAAAGGTTAGTCCCACAGTGTGTGCACCTTGTGCGAGATTTTAAACAGATGGTGTAGGGTGGGGTGCAAGATGGAATAAAGATTGCTATAACCTTTCTTTAAGAAATCTCTTGGTGACAAAAAGGGGCTTCATTCCCAGATTTTGCAAGAATAACAAAATGGGCAATACTTAGTCAATACTGTTTTGCTTCACTTGCAATTTTTAATTTCTTGCATTTAGTTCAATGAGGCCCAAGATTCTCAGGCCTGTGGTATATCAATACAGCATGTCATCAGAATTGTGCCTACTTTGGGGCATAATGAAAATTCAGACTGCTATCTATAGGCTGATCTCAATTCAAAAGAGAATTTTGAGACATGTACAGTGTTCAATTTTGTGGCGTTAAACCTTAAAAATGATACCCCCAATTCACGCCACCCTCATAACCTCCCCCCATGCCACATTTCAAAACTCCAACCCTCCCCCCATACTGCCCATGACTCCCCCAGCCTCCAGTCTCCCTCCTTCCACCCCAATTCCCCAACAACTTCAACCTCCCTCTCACCCCTCCAACACCCACCAACATCCCCCAGCGCCCAACCTTTCCAACATCCAACTCACCCTCCCCCACCCCCACTCCCCAAACTCTCCCCACCCCACCTAAACCCCACAGTATCCAATTGGCACTAAAAGAGAGATTTGACTTACCACTCGTCAATCAAGGTCACTATCAGTCGTTGCACTGCTGCTGCCCTTCGGGCAGAATCATTGTTTTCCAGCAGGCTTTTCAAAAAAATAAATTGGAATCACGAAGCTGCCCGAAGGTTGGAAGCAGAAACGCAATAACTATCATTGAAACTGGCCTGAACGATCGTCTTAAAAAAAACAGGACTGTAGGACTGACAGTTCCAACTTTTAAAAAATCCATGTCTGGAACTTATCCGAAGGACAATGAGAATTTGGTTTAAAACATTGGGCACAGTTCCTCCTTGCCCCAGGACCCCAGTGTTTGGCACAGTCTGCAACCCCTATCCTGCTCCTTGCTCTGATAGATAAGAATGGAATTATGTGAGAGCAGTCCCACCCAGTTGGATGACAGTGGAAAGGCGTTGGAGGAAGGCATAATGGTTAACCATAGCAAAGGCTGCGGACAGTTCAAGAAGATCATCAGCATGTTTAAAGTAGGACTCCTCAGACTTCCTTCAGAAATCCCTGTTGCCGGCTCAAATTGGCAAGCTAAATTCAAATCAGTTCCCACTGGCTACTTTTCCTCCTCATGTGCAAAATATAAGGATAGACCAAACCCGGCAGACAAGGATATGAGTCACTCCAACACCCCAGGGACTTAGCCCATACTACCTACAACACAAACTTAGGGCTTGTGAATTCTCAACCAAAGTCCAAGATCCAAAGATATACTAAGGTACACTAGTCTTTCAAAGAACTTACTGCCTGCCCCTTTAACAGCCGGTGCTGCTTTCATGCAGTCTTTGTTGCCTGAAAGCTAAGTTTTTACTTGAGCCCTGACTATGGAAACTGAGAAGAGCACTTCTCATACCATTTACATGAAAATAAAACTTGCATTTCGTAACACCTTTCAAAGCCTCAGCATGTGCCAAAGTTCTTTGCAGCCATGGAACAGTGTTTGCGTGTGATGTTAATAGCAATCCCTCTTTGAGGAACAGTGATGCTGTATACAATCAGAGCAACACTGAGGCAATGCAAAGCAGATGTAAAACTACCATTCTGGCTCAATAACCTTTTCTTCTCAAATGTGCATCCAAGCATAGGTGCCAGAAAGGAGTAACAAGGCTATTGAATGACCACCCCTGTGAGTGATTTGGCAAGCAATACACAAACCAACTAGTCACACTAACATAAGGAGACTCTTCAATCCGGCTCATACTACTTTTGGGGTACTGTCTACCAGAAGGAGAAAGAAAAAGGAAAGGATGTACTGACATTTAGACACAGCAGTCCAAGCTCCAGAGCACATCTGTTGTGAGAAGCAGCACAGTGGCACAGTGGTTAGCACTGCTGCATCACAGCGCCAGGGGCCTGGGTTCAATTCTGGCCTTGGGTCACTGTCTGTATGGAGTTTGCACATTCTCCCCATGACTGCGTGGGTTTCCTTTGGGTGCTCCGGTTTCCTCCCACAGTCCAAAGATTTGTGGATTAGGTCGATTGGCCAGGCTAAATTGACCCTAGTGTCAGGGGATTGGCAGGCGAATATGTGGGGTTATGCAAATAGGGCCTGAGTGGGATTGTGGTCGGTGCAGACTTGATGGGCCGAATGGCCTCCTTCGACACTGTAGGGATTCTATGAAGAGATGTAAAAATAACAATGGAAAGATTAAAGGGGGAGAATTTCCAATCTCCCTCTGTGACTTTGGAAGAATTTTGAAGGAAACCCTGGGGAAGCTGACTATTTCTTAACTGTTTCTTTAAGGGTTTCAACTAACCTTTCAATGAAATTAGGGCAGTAGGTCAGGAGAACCCCACAGACGTTCCTGATGCTGAGTTTCAACATGCTTCAAAATAACAAAACTGGAAAGAACAATATCTGACTGTGGGAATTTGGCAGAACTAAAACAGATTTTCCTTGCATCATATTATTCATGTTTTCATTGCACAACATTTTTTTTAACATGATGTACTTGTTCCCTGCTTTGGAGCCATGTATCCTGCTTTATCCAGAATTTGGGCCAATCTGGCTGAGCAAGACCTGTACAACACTTTGCTTTCAGTGGTGAGCTTGTCCTCAGAGATTGTTCTTCACCTTTATGATGAGGTATTTTAAACTCTTAGTTCGAATCCCAGCTAAAAACTATTAAAAGAAGGTAAATTAGAATGACTCTGATTCAAAAGAGTTTGGGAGTCCAACTTTCTGTTACAGGGGAGATTGTGATCAAATTTAAACTTGGCCATAACAAGACAAGCAAGTGATAGATATGTGTCTGAACCAAAGGAACATTGTCTCTTTGCCATCATTGAATAATAAATAGCAGGGCACAATAAAAAACACGTTGAAATTATTATTCCGGCTTTGTTTTCCAGTTTTCAGAAATATTTCAACCTTTCAGTAAAACCAGTGGTGGCCCTGATCCAAAGACGAACAAAGTTAGGCCTGAAAATATTCAGTCCTGTCTGGCACACTCCCACAGCACAAGAGCAGCAGGTGGCCCTGGGCTTTGGTGAGAACATAGGTATGTTGGGTTCAAGGTCACACTGGAAGAAATACCTTTTCGTGTAGGCTGAGGATTTAAGAAATAAATTGCAATAGCAATAGAATTTGTTTAAATCATGGCAACGCTTGGAAATGATTAATAAGTCAATCAGAATAAAACCGTATTTCCCCCCGACCACCCTCAACCCTTTTATTGATATTTTTGCCTTTTCTAGGCATAATTCTCAATTGTGCATTCAACCCATCTTGATTGTTGGTAAATTGCACAAAATATCATTTTGCACGAAATAATTAACAACTTATGCATCTTTCTGGTAACAGATGAGCCCCAGTCTTAACTAGGGGAGTATGGGGGTGAGGGAGAGGGAGTCTATGTGAGGTTGGTGCTTGAGTTTAATACTCTTAATCCCCATCACCATAACTACCCACCCCCTGGTTGCCAATGTGAAACCAAGTCATTTTCACTTCCGGGTTTCATTTAAATCCTCCGGACCCAAATCCTGCCCCCCAAACCGGTATCAATGATTATTTTGTTGCGTGGTAGGGGTCAAGACAGAGGTTTATCACTTCTTACACCCACTACTCTTTACTTACAGCAAGTATTTACACATTTGAACCTCAGCATGAAGTTGGAGCCTCTCTTCCTTCCAGATCGCTCTTACGTCTCAGTCATGTGATCATTATTACATCAGCATCATGTATGATTTGGATGTTAACCCTTTACTCGACAATGATCAAGACAGAAGTTAGGCAAATGCCGCTAGGGACCCATGGAAACAGTCTTCAACAGTTAATGGTTTGGGTGATGAGTGTAGGCAACCATGATCACAGGAGGAAAGCCCAGCATTCTAGGTTTCTATATTTCATTCATTCATGGGACATGGACATTCCTGATATTTATTGCCCATTCCCAGTTGCCCGAGAGCAGTTGAGAGTCAACCACATTGCTGCGGCTCTGGAGTCACATGTAGGCCAGACCAGGTAAGGACAGCAGATTTCCTTCCCTATAGGATACTAGAGGGGCCCTTAGGATTATCTCAACTCCTTCCAGCCCACGAAGAAATTTTTAAAAGATATATTACTTGGGGGAATTCTGCGGGTCCGCTAGTCCCTGGCAGGAATCATGAATCAGGCATTAGGACATAAACAGGATTCTCGCCGGGCATCAGACAATTGCGATTGTCCCTGCCTGCTGCACAGGGAGCGTAACGGGCATCTTGGCTGAGATTGGCTGCTCTGGCATCCCGTTATGCTCCCGCATCCCCCAGCGGGAAGCCCAGTGGGCAGGATTTGGTGCAGGTCCGGACAAGGGTGGACATGGTGCCTTGGACTCTGTGCTTTAGGGAAGGGGGGCAAGGAGCTATGTTATGTGCCCATATGCCCTGCTACTGCTGCCAAGGGACCTGGGGTTGGGTGGGCTTGGGTTGGGGGGGAAGGGGTTGGCCGCCTCGGGGCTTTCCACCAGGATGGGAGTCTTGTGGCTGGACTGTCCTTTCTTGAAAGTATTTTTCAGCCTTAGAAAGAGCTATCACCACACCCCCAGCCACCCTCGGAGTGACACCCTGGCAGTGACATGCTGGCAGTGATTGCCAGGGTGCCATGGGGAAGGGCAAGGATAACACTGAGAAGGGGAGGGGGCTTGAAGGAGGGTCCTGAAAGGGAGGCCTGAGGGTGTTGTGAGGGGATGGGGGGGGTGGGCGGGGGGACATGGCCTGAAGGAACCCCATATCGGAGTGTCTCTCTTGTGCTGGGGGTTTGGGGTAACAGGGTCTCAGGCCTCTAACTGAGGAGGAGATTTCATGGTATGGGGGGATATGCATTCTTTTAGTTGTGGGAGGGATGCCCCTCAGTGCTGAGGGGATAAGCATGCCCCTATTGTAAGTGGGGGTAGGGGGGGTCACCATGTCCATTGTGTAGGGGGCAGGGGGGGGGGCGTCTGTAAAAGAATGCTGAGATCAGGGTACTCTTTAAGAAAGATGAAGATTAACCTCTTTGAAGCCAGAGGTTCCATGTGTTTCCAGTGGAGATTTCTTTTTGCCCTAAAGGTATTTGAATCGCACCTGGGAGGAGATACTAATCCCAATGGGCAACATTCCAGTTTTCCAGTTTGCGGCAGCACTGAGATTGTGGTAGGGAGAATCATGCTTCTTAACTTTTCCTATTTCCCTGTTTTGGACCTGGTCTTTATTCACAGAACCATAGAATCCCCGCAGAACAGAAAGAGGCCTTTCAGCACATCGAATCCGCACTGACAACAATCCCACCTAGGCCCTATCCCCCCAACCCCATGCATCTACTCTTCCAATACCCCAACACGAAGGGGCAATTTAGCATGGTCAATCAACGTAACCTGCACATCTTTGGATCTGTACCCGGCATCCTGGTCAGATTAAAATCAAGTGCTAGAACAGCTATTCAGAGTTAAAATGCAGTCAGTAATTTAATTGTCAGATCAACAACTTTTGAATTTCAATGAGGCTGGGTTCTATCTGATGCAAAGGTTCACAGGTCAACCTCAGCGTAGGTACTGTTAAAATGATGCGCAATGTGAGACCAGCAAGGATTCAGTCAGTGGTTCATTGCAAGGATTATAACCCTTCCACAAGCAGTATTTGTATTGTTAACAAATAGGCAAATAGAACCTATTGCTAGACTCATTTGGTTAGACAATTTCCTCTGAGTCAGCAGGTTGTGTCCACTAACGGGCTGCATTTTCCATGCCCCTGTTGGGTGTATCTTCGGTGGTCAGGGTAGGAGGGAAGGGAGGGGGGCAAGTAAAATAAGACCGGTGCCCAAACCATCACCTTCCCACCCATCTCCTAGCTCACCCCTATTATACAGGGGATGGGCGAGCACTGAAATTGGCAGCCCACCTGCCATGTTTAAATAATCAAGTGTCAACTGGCCTTGTTATGAGGTCAACTGACACCAATAATAAGCAGCTGACTCCATTAAACTGTTGGTGTGGGCAGTCGGGCAGGAGTGGGCAGATGGCTTTTGTGAAAAAATGTTTTCAAAGGGCAGGAAGGAATGGGGGTGGGGAGGGGTGTCCTTTCTTTGGCTGTGTCCCTTGCAGATCAGGGGGCAGACCCACAAAGATAGAACTCTCCATTTCCTACCTGCTTGCCTCATTATACAAACCACTCCATGAATCCTGCCCTCTCTCCCTGACACCCAGAGGTTATTTGGTTAAGCATTTACTGTATGTGGGAGCCAGCCATGCACAAATCAGCTGCTCTATCTGCCTAGGTAACACCAGTAGCCACACTTCGTCATGAAAGCCAACCCAACATTAGAGAGTGACCTACATTCTACAATTTCACCACAAACACGTTGAACTGGTTGAAGAAGACCTGTGTTTTGTTTTAAACAAATACAAGACACTGAACAAAAGATAGCTGATATTATGAAGTGACCTTCAGAAAAATTGTTGTGTGCATTGTACAGACATGTCTGTCCTGAGAGGACATTGACTTTCACAACGGAGGTGGTGTCAAAGCTCACTTTAAACAGAGACACTTGAATGGAAGGCATGGAAAATGCAAAAAGCTGGACTTTAATTTTCCATGTTTGTGAAGAGAATGGAAACTGTCTGCCAGCCAGCTATATCTCATCAGACATACAAAACCCCGTCTCCTGTAGATCTATATCTCAGAATGTGTCAAAAGGTTTCTGATGAAAGCAAAATGGCCTTTGGGTACAAGACATGCCTATTCCTCCTCACAAGAGTACACAGAGAAATAAATTCAAACTGGCTCTTAAGACTCGTGTGAGCTGTGGCAGAGGAGTAGAAAAACAATAGTTTCCCTCTCTCTCTCTTGCTGAAGAAAAGTTGCTTGTTAACTTAGCAACAGGCAGAAACAAGAAGAAATTCCAGTGTTCTAATTCATCTCTGCAAAGACAAGCAAGCCATCTCACTATCTCTCTCTATACATATATATATATCTGGAGACAAGTGTTATACTAGGGAGAAGCCAACAACAAGGAGAAAAAGACAGCCACTTCTCCCGATACAAGCTCTCCCTCTCCCTCTGGGGACAAACAATGCGTGTCTCCAACAATTTGTGAAACTGCCAAAGTCAGCTCCAGAGTTCTACTGATATCGCCTAAGAGACCGCCGCAATGTAGCACCATCTATTCTTCACAGATAAGCCAAGGACTTCTTTGCATACTCTTTTAAAATTTTATTTGGATTCTTAAATTGCTTTTCTGATTTGTGTGAATGTGTGTTGCATCTTTGATTATATTTCCTCCAGTTTTACTGACTAATAAAGCTATTCTTTCTTTAACTCACAAAAATCTGGTTTGATTGGTTCCTTACAATTTGGATAAATGTGAGGCTATTCACTTTGGAAGCAAAAACAAAAAGGCAGATTACTACCCGAATGACTGTAAATTGGGAGAGGGGACTGTGCAGTGCGACATGGGTGTCCTTGTGCCCCAGTTGCTCAAGGTAAGCATGCAGGTGCAGCAGGCGGTAAAGAAGGCAAATGATATGTTGGCCTTAATTGCGAGAGGTTTCGAGTACAGGAGTAGGGATGTGTTGTTGCAATTATACAGAACCTTGGTGAGGCCACACCCGGAGTATTGTGTGCAGTTTTGGTTTCTCTTTCTGAGGAAGGATATTCTTGCTCTCGAGGGAGTGCAGCAAAGGTTTACCAGGCTGATTCCGGGAATGGAGGGACTGATGTATGAGAAGAGATTGACTAGGTTAGGATTGTTTTGAGGGGGGATCTCATAGAGGCCTATAGAATTCTAACAGGACTAGACAGGGTAGATGCAGGGAGGATGTTCCCAATGGTGGGGGAGTCCAGAACCAGGGGTCACAGTCTGAGGATTCAGGGTAGTCAATTAGGATGGAGGTCAGGAGACATTTCTTTACCCAAGGAGTGGTGAGCCTGTGGAATTCATTACCACAGGAAGTAGTTGATGCTAAAACATTGAATGTATTCAAGAGGCAGCTGGATATAGCACTTGGGGTGAATCAGATCAAATGTTATGGGGAGAAAACAGGATTAGGCTATTGAGTTGGATGATCAGCCATATCATAATGAATGGCGGAGCAGCTCGAAGGGCCAAATGGCCTCTTCCTGCTCCTATCTTCTATGTTTCTATGTTATTGCAAAGTAAATACAGTTGGAATGGAAAAGGTGTCCATGGAGGAAAGAATTTTAAACAAACCTTTGTTGCGGCCAACCGAGGCAAGGTTGAATAAAAAGGGAAGCCAACTCATTCCACCTCACCTGGTCATCACAACTTCAGAACTCATACCCTGGTTGAAAGCTCTGTGGATTTACTTTAATGCTATGAATGCAAGTTCTTTTTATTAGTTCATTCTACTTGCCAAGCTTTTTACTATTTTTGTCAAAATTAAGCCCCAATCTGTCTTTCTTAGTTTACTAAGGTAGCTTGAAAAATATAGTGGGTACAATTTTACCTACCGTTCACAGCACACTCCTGCAGCAGCGAGGTCAGCAAATCTGGCGACTAGCCAAATCTCCATTCACTGTGGCGGGATGGAAAAATCCCACCAGCGTGAACGGTAGTAAGATTCCAGCCGTACTTTTTCCATTTAAATATATTTTTGCATTCACTGATCCAACTAAATTTAAAAAACTCAAGTCAATTCATTAATTAAAGCAACCTTCTACTTTTCTGAGATGTTTTAGAGCCACATGACAGTTTTGTTTCCTTCAGCGGTAAACCCAAGTGAATCTGTCTGGCGCCTTTTGTATACTGAGAGAATAAATTCTGATCATTGGACAGTCTAGTCGACAGTACCTGGTATTTATAGTGATTACCATTTTCATTAGCCATAGTAGATGGGATAGATGTCTACTTTCATCAAAGGGGTAAAGAAAGTAAATGCATGTAGAACATTCACAGAAAATGTAGGCAAACCATACTCAAGTATACTTGTTCCAAGTCGTAAAAGTAGTTTTGGATATTGGATGATTAAATTCATAGGTGAAAGAGTTAACGCAGTAATTACTGAAATGCTGATCCAATTAATTCCATAAATCTACTAAGGCATTTTTAAAATGCCTTCTCTCTACTATTACTAATGAAATTTCCTACTGACTATATATAACCTAATTAAGAAAATGTAATACAATATACTTGCAACATCACAAACTATATGTTCTATTAATTTCCTTTCTTAGAAAATCAGTCAGATTAAATCATCTAACTTTTCTTTTTTTTCGATCTAAACTGACGTAAATTCTTCTTGTATTTTTGCAACATTAAACATTTACTATATTTGTTTTCAGACATTAGGAATCATAATCGTTCTCATAAAGTACTGAGAAAACTGTCGCATTTTGATCTCTGTAGCTGTTTAAAGCAATGTTGATTCTAACATATATTTCATATTTTAGATGAGCTGTTTCAACTGTCAACCACATTTTTTATACAGCAATCTTATAATCAAACTCTGGATTCTGGTGACAAGTATAACTACATTTTGATATGTTGACTAACCACAATGGAAGAGACTAAAAATCAAAGATCCAGTTGCAAGCTAATAGTCTTGAGACAATTTGGCTCTCTTTATAATTCTTTCATCAACATCTCAATGAATTTTAATGTGACACTGAGATGATTACACAATGTCATGAATGTTGCTCAAAGCAGAAAAGGAGCTGATATGATTCCCTTGAGACCACCTGATTTAAACTTGTGTGGTACACTGAGATCTGAGCAGTATGAATGATACTGCATTTCCTGTTGAATAGGAAATTGGAAATCAACTGTGGCGCATTGAACATTCTTTTCATTTGTTTGGAGTTGAGGCAAAAGTCAAATTATGAAGGTTGTTTTTTTGGAAATTATAGCAATGTCACTTTAACTTCTTTCAGATTCAGAACTCAATTCCATTTATCTGAATCTCTCCTCTCGGCTCTTATTTACATCAAATGCCATTCTCTAGCTGATGAGTAATCAGCCAATCAATGATGGGCCTCTGCTGAAGCCACGTGTAGAAGGTACTACAAAACTGAAAATTATTGGAAAGCCTGAGGGGACTTATTGACTGATTCCACCTAATCCCCCCCCCCCCCCCCCCCCCACTCCCACCTTCCTAGGGAAGTACCTGACAACCCTGTTATAATTAGGAACTCATGTCAGGGGTCATAAGGGACCATATTTTCTTCTGTTCGCTAATTTTAGAAATGAGTCGAATGCACATGTTTTTGTAGGACTAGCACACTGTCATTACAATGGTTAAGTCAGGATATCTGCCTGCCCATCATTTGTACCTTTGACCCTGTCGTACTTTCTGAAGTTGGGGATACATGGTTAAATGGGGGAACCCCTGCATTACTTAACAGAATTTGGCTGTTCATGGGGGTGGGGGGGGGTGAGTGGCAGTTGGATGAGCAGCACTGGCAAGCTTCTTGAACTGGCCAATGATTTTTTGTATTTGTGGTAACCTTATGATGAATCATTCATGTTTACCAAGACAATCACTGAGCAAATTAGAGTTATAGAGTCATAGTCATAGAAATATACAGGACAGAAAAAGGCCCTTTGGCCCATCACACCCGTGCCAAAGACAAACGACCAAACTATTCTAATCCCATTTTCCAACACCTACCCTATTGCTTTATATGCCTTGGCATCGCAAGAGCACATCTAAATACTTCTTAAATGTCATTAGGGTCTCTGCCTCCACCATCCTTTCAGATAGTGAGTTCCAGATTTGCACCATTCTTTGGGTGAAAAGATTTTTCCTCAAATCCCCTCAAAACCTCCTGCCCTTACCTTAAATCTATGCCACCAAGTCATGATCCCTCCACCAAGGGGAAAAGCTTCTTCCTATCTATGTCCCTCATAATATTATACATCGCAATCATGTCCCCCTTCAGTCTCCTCAGTTCCAAGGAAAACAATCCCAGACTATCCAATCTCTCTTCATAACTAAAACTCTCCAGCCCAGGCAACATCCTGGTAAATCTCCACTGCACCCTTTCCAATGCTAACATATCCCTCCTGTTATGATGGCCATTGGGGAGCATGAATGGATCCCCGGTGGCCCTCATAGAATACGAGCTCCTCTATTAGGCAAGTGGAGCCTTGTCCAATAGGGAAGGAGCAGCAGGGGGTTTAAAACCAGCTGGCTCCACTCAGGCCTGCGGTCAATAAACTCAGGGGTGACCTGTACTCCATAGCTGCTTAGTGGCATTTCAAACACCCTGTAAATAAAGGGTGATTAGTGACGGAAGACTAGCCTCAATAAGATTATTACCTTGGTGATGGGATGCAAAGTGAGTTTTTTTCTTTCCTCTGGAGCATCTTTAATGTTGAGACAAGAATTCCTCTGGAAAAAAAGGACTCTTTTTCCTAAACGTGAAGCCTATGATGCAAGCATAGAAGACTGGGCCCAATACACAGAGTGCATGTATTACTTTTCTCAGGTAAACAATATTGAGGGGAATGAGAAGCAGAAAGTGGTCCTGTTAACAGCATGCGGGGTCCTAACATTCAGTGTAATAAAAAGCCTGACCCAACCGGATACCCCTGACTCCAAAACCTTTAATGTATTGGTGGACTTGGTTAAAGGCTATAATGACATGAAACCTTCCATAATACTCCAGCGATACGCTTTAGTGTGGCAGGGCGAACCCCTGGGAAATATGTCACTGAATTTCTGACCAGGTTGTGAAAATTGGCAGAGCACTGTGAATTTGGGCCACCCCTGAATGACTTGTTGTGAGATAGGCTGGTCTGTGGAATTAACAGACAGTCCAAAAAAAATATTGGCAGAACCAATTTGGATCTGAAGAAGGCCATTGAAATTGCTCAATCAGGAAAGGATCTCAGGAACTACAGGGAATGTCAGAAAGTAGTGTCCTCCGTTTGGAGGGAGAGGCCTCCATCCCTCAACTGAAAATGACAGTATCCGTAACATATCTCCCTTACAGCAAGGAGCCTGATTCACATCATCAGGCAGTCAAGGAAGGTCAGGGAAAACCTTCAAGCCTCTAGGGAGCATATTCCTAATTTAGCCTCTTTGCTGGCCTCCTGCATACCTACTATGGAAACATCAAAGGTGGTCTTGGGAGGGACTGCATCTGAAGGTTTTCAATACTGTTAAAGAGCAACTTCTGTCCTCTAATTTATTGGCCCATTTTGACATGCAATGACTACCCTTTTGGGTGTGGGGCGGCACTGAAACATCGCTGGAGAGATGGAACAGAGAAGTCTATTGCGTATGCGTCCTGAGCGGAGGTACTCCCAGATCGAGAAAGAGGGTTTGGCAGTTGGCTTCGGCATTAAAAAAATTCCATCAATATGTCCACTGTAAACACTTCATCATAGTAACTTATCATAAACCACTGCTGAGACTCTGTAAAGAAGACAAGGCAATACCCCTCCCTATTGCCTCCGCCCAGATACAGCATTAGGACTTGGCAGCTTATGAACATCTCTTAGAGCACTGCCCCAAGACCCGGATAGCTAATGCTGATGCATTGAGCTGTCTGCCATTGTTCACGGGCATTCGGCCTCTGATCTTCGGGTAAGCGTTCTCCAAGGCGGCCTTCACGACACACGACAACGCAGAGTCGCTGAGCAGAGACTGATAGCCAAGTTCCGCACACATGAGGATGGCCTCAACCAGGATCTTGGGTTCATGTCACACTATCTGTAACCCCCACGACTTGCCTGGGCTTGCAAAATCTCACTCACTGTCCTGGCTGGAGTCAATACACATCTCTTTAACCTGTGCTTGACCCTCTCTCCACTCACATTGTCTGTACCTTTAAGACTTGATTACCTGTAAAGACTCGCATTCCAACCATTATTTTGTAAATTGAGTTTGTGTCTTTATATGCCCTGTTTGTGAACAGAACTCCCACTCACCTAATGAAGGGGCAGTGCTCCGAAAGCTAGTGGCTTGTGCTACCAAATAAACTTGTTGGACTTTAACCTGGTGTTGTGAGACTTCTTACTGTATCGCTCATAAGCCCAGCTTCGCTACCAGCTGTGGAAGAGGTTGGGATGACCCTCAATTTTTTGAATGCTTGTTTGGTACCTGCAAGGCAAATCAAGGCCTGGCCGCAAAAGGACCCAGTCCTGTCTATATTAAAAAACATAATATTACATGGAGGATTCAGAGGACAGCTGAATGAAACACTACCGGATGAAGAAAGATGAGCTCAGATTACATCGTCCTCTGGCCGTAGTTATCCCTTGCTCAGGACGACATCTGATACATATGGAATTACACCATAGCCACCCTGGGATTTCAAAGATCAAAATGCTAGCCAGGGGCTATATATGGTGGCCCAGCCTTGACGCAGACATCACTGACTTGTCAGACAGTGTGAGTCGTGCCAAGAAAATCAAACACTGCCCCACTCAGCCTCTCTACATCTATGGGAGTGATCTGGTAGGCCCTGGGTGAGAGTGCATGTCGACTTTGCCAGGCCGCTTTTGCGCTCCATGTTCTTAATAATGGTATCGCATGGGTTTCACCACTTCCCATTCTACCATTGAGAGATTACGACAAAGATTCTACACACATGGAATACCTGAAGTTCTGGTCTCTGACAATGCTTTTACTGGCACTGAGTTTCACACCTTAGTGCTTTCCAATGGAATCAAACACATGAGGAAAGCACCCTATCACCTGTCATTGAATGGGTTGGCTGAATGAACGATGCAGACTTCTAAGCTCGGAATGAAGTGGCACGTTGGTTAGCATTGCTGCATCTCAGCACCAGGGACCTGAGTTCAATTCCAGCTTTGGGTGACTGTGTGGAGCTTGCACGTTCGCCCTACGTCTGTGTGGGTTTCCTCTGAGTCTCCAGTTTCCTCCCACAGTCCAAAGATGTGCCGGTTAGGTGGATTGGCCGTGGTTGACTTCCCCTTAGTGTCCCAAGATGTGTAGGTTAGATCGATTTGCTTTGGTAAATGTGCGGGGTTATGCGGATAGGCATGGGAGAAAGTCTGGGTAAGGTGCTCTGTCAAGAGTCAGTGCAGGTCTCCTTCTGCATTGTAGGGATTCTATGATGAGACGCAATCTGCAGCGACCTTTAGAGACCAAACTGGCGTGATTTTTATTCGACTACAAAACTACCCCTCACACAATGACAGGAATCACCCCAGTGGAATCTTTAATGGGATGGAGGCTTGGGATAGGTTCCCAAACCTGTTGGGGAGGGTGGTGTCTCAAGAAGAGAACTAGAAGAAGAACTATGATTCTGTAAGGACAGAAAGAATGTTCAAAACTGGCGACCTAGTCCACGTGAGGAACTTTGGGGACAGCCTCGATTGGGACCCTGGGATATTAATGGAGAAAGGTCTAAGTGCAGGGTAAATTGTCTGAAAACACCTGGACCCTGTCAGGAGTAGGGAGCCCGTGCCAGTGCAGGCCTTATTACCAGTCATGGGGACGACCACTGCCAGTGTTGAGCCACGACTAGAAGTCGGCCCCACACCAGCCTCTCTGGGTGATGAGGGCACGGATTCCAAGATGGAAGCCGAAGGGACCGGCACCTCCACTGAATTCAGGAAGAAGCAGCATCGATGCCTTTACAGCCTTCCTTTGGAAGTGAATGCCACCAATCCACTTCACACTCCCTGATTTGGTCCTGCCTCCAATTGACCCCAGGCCGATAGTTAAGCAATGGAAAAGGTCCCCCCACCCCATGCGGGGGAGGAAACAGACTTGAGGGGGGGGGTTGGATGTTATGATGGCCATGGGGATCATCAATGGATCTCTCTGTGAGTCTCGTAGAATATGAGCTCCCCAATTAGGCAAATGGAGGCTCCCCAATAGGGAAGGAGCAGTGAGTGAGGGGTTTAAAACCAGCTAGCTCCACTCAGGCTGGCAGTCGAAAGACTTGGGGATGATTTGCACTCTGTAGCCCCTGAATGGCATTTTGAACACACTATAAATAGAGGGTGATTGGTGGCAGAAGCCTGGCCTCAGTAAGATTATCACATCTCCTAGAGGGGCAAACATTCCCATTCCACCGTCACTGAATTGTAGCTGGTGAGGGACAGCAGACCCTGGAAAGGCCCATTGACCTCGGGTGGGATTTTCCGGTTTTGGGGCGAGAGCGGCTGGAAAATCCCGTCGATAAAGTGGAATCCAGAACTGCACACAATACTTTAGCTGTGGTCTAACCAATGTTTTATATACTTCCAACATAACCTCCCTGCGCTTAAACTCTACGTCTCGGCTAATAAAAGCAAGTATACCATATGCTTTCTTAACCACTTTATCCATCTGTCCCATTACCTTAAGCGTACATGACAACCACAGGACAGCTCAAAAGAAAGAATAGAAGTGGCTAAAAATACTCGATAGTCCAGGGGAAGGGAGTGAAAAGGTTATTGAAATAATTTAAAAGCAAAGCAGTGTGCAACAGTTTTGTAGTATTTAAGAAATACATACCAAGTTTGAGAAGCGCAGGGTAAAATAGACTGAAAACACCTGGACCATCTCAGGAGTCGGGAGCCAGTCCTCATTACCAGCCATGGGGACGACCACTGCCAGTGTCAAGCCACAGCTAGAAGTCAACATCACGCCAGCCGCTCTGGGAAGTAAATATGACCACGATTCTCCCGAACTGGGACTAAGTGCCCATGCCAGCTAGAAACTTAGAAGTTTCCTGCTGTCATTAGCAGTGTCTACCAGGTGGGATTCTCCCACCTGATATGCATTGTGGACAAGGCGCCAGCCAGCCCTGTTCTGATACCGAGGTGCCATTTTTAAATGTTGGCACTACCAAAGTGCGTGGCCTGAAATGGCCTGAGTGGAGGATCTGAGGGGAAAGGGAGGGGTTAAGTGGGCAGTCTGTGGGAGAGGAGAAACTATGTGTAGGGGGTCTGAGGGGGAAGGAGGCCGGAGTGGGGTGTCAGGTCTGATAGATCTCATACCTGAGTGATGTGGGTTGGAAGATGCCTCTCATTGCTGAGGGTTTGGTGGTGTTTCCTCGACTTTTGAGGTCGAACATGCTAGGTCCATGCTTGTGTGGGGGGCGGTGGGAGGCTGTTGCTCTGCAGGATCTCCAATGTCCGATTTGCAGCATGGGCCAAGGTCTTAGCACTGACCTCGGGTCTTGCAGTATTGCTGGGTCCTAGTGCACTCAGCTCATTTCCAGCTGAAGGATGTGCACAAAACCCTAACAAATTGCACTGCTGTAGCCTCTCAACTTTGCAAGGAGCTGTGATTGTGGGGAGCATGTGGCTGGGAGAATTGGGGGGGCTGTGATTGTGGGGAGCATGTGGCTGGGGGAATTGGGGGGGCTGTGATTGTGGGGAGAATGTAGCTGGGGGAAATGGACAGTGACTGTTGATGGGTTAGGGGCAAGCAGTGTTCTTTAACCTCTACATGTGTTTCTCTCCATCTCCCCCCCACCCCTTCAGAGTGACAAGATGGCTTTTGCGATGCAACCAATCAATCTTGCTGTTCTTTAGATTGCTACTGGAGCTGAGGAGGAGGAGCTGGAGGAAGAATTGCGGGCACAGGAGGCCAAGGCCTTACCACTTGCAGGAGTAGAGGGAGATGGCCACCAGAGGCAGGAGGTGGCCACCATTGACCCAGGGGGGGGATGCAGGAGAAGGAAGGAGCAGAGACCTTGGCAGTTCTGTGCACGAGTGTCATTTGAACAGATGTTGGACATTGAAAGGAGACAGTGCAACACCTGTGCCACCTGTTGCAAGGCCAGGCACCTAGAGGCGGTAGGGGGGCACCCACTCTCGGTGACTGTCAAATTGATGGCCGCTCTGAACTTTCATCCGACTGGGTCTTTCCAGACCCCTAGCGGAGATGCCTGTGTCATCCCAATCAGCTGTGCACACCTGTGTCAAGCAGGAGGCATTTGAGGAGGAGCCCAGGCTGCGGGGGTGGCTCATAGGTGATATGGGTTACCCACTTTGGACATGGCTGATAATGCCTGTATGGAGGCCATTATAGCGAGATGGAGACCCGCTATAATGAGGCCCATGTAGCCACCCGCGCGATAGTGGAGAGGTGCATTGGGCTCCTCAAGATGTGATTCCGGTGCCTGGACCGATCTGGCGTGGCCCTCCAATGCAGCCCTGTGATCTCTTTCCGCATAGTGGTCGTGTGCTGTGCCTTGCACAAACTGGCTCTGACATATTGGAGGAGGAGGACGTGGAGGCTGACCAGCCGGGCATCATTGGGGAGGATGGCCAGCAGGGGGAGGAGGAGGAGGAGGAGGAAGAAGAGGAAGAGCACACCGAGGAACACCAACCAGGCGCTGGAGGGCTGGCAGCCCAAATGAGGCATGTGAGGGAGGCCCTGATCACCAGGCGGTTCAGTTGCTAGGGGTTTGTGTCTGTGGGTGCCATCCTACCCTCCCCTCCCCCCCCCCCCCCCCACCCCACCCAAAATTCCTTCTATCTCCTGCAACATTGTCACACCAGTGTGGTGGGCCTGGGTACTCTGTGTTAGCGAGTATCTTTGGCAGGCAGGAAGGTGATGATGACTCGCTAAGCACTATTATGATGATGCCCTGGTGCAAACTAGTCTGACTCCTATCTGAGCTCCTCATTCACACAGGCACCTGGGCCCACGTGTAGTGGGTAAGGGATTTGAAACCCCCAGACAGGGCCCTGGGGCAGGTGGGTTGGGGGACGGGAGGGATTCGCTCGTGGGGTCTGGGGAACCAATGGCTTCCTTTTCTTAGTGACACAGCATTGAGGGGACTCCCCAACTGACATCTGTGTGGCCGTCAGCCCCTCCTGCATACCCTGGCTCTTTTGCTGCATCTCCAACAACTGAGGGAGAAGTGATCTCAGATGCCCAGCATGTAGCCTGGGGCCAACTGAATCCTTCCCTCCGGCAGGCCCCCTCATGCCAGAGGTCTCAGACATTCTTTCCTCCACCCAATGTACATCAGCAGATGTGTCGTGCTCACCAGAGAGTGACCCAGAAGTCTCACCACTAACTGGACCCACCGACGTGTCGGTATCTGGGATGGTGAGTTGTGAGGTGGAAGCTGATGCCAAAATGGTGCCACCCTTGGAGGTCCCTTCACCTGCTTCCTCTGAGGACTCACTCAAGCTGTCCTGACCAGGCCTGTGGTCCAGATGACCCCGGTCTGTCTGGATGTGTCCCTGCAACACAGGACACAAGGTTAAGTGCACTTCTCATAGGTGTTATGGTCGGTGATATCCTGTGGAGACAGAAGGAGCCATGAAAGAACTGATGGCGTGACTCCTGCAGAGTATCAGGTGGTGGCCCTCAGAGGGCAAGTGCAGTGGGGCTCTTGGGGGTGATAGGAAGGAGGTGCTTGGGAGTCATGGGCCGGAAACATGCAGGGTGCTGGGGATGGGAGGATCTGGGGAGATTTGGGGGAAGATGCTAGATGGGGGTTAAGCACTTATCCTTGCTGCCCCGATGAGGCCATTGATCTTTTTGCGGTACTGCTTCCCGGTTCAGGGGGCCAGTGCCCTGGCACTGACCCAGGCGGCAACTGCCTCCCAGGCCACATTGCCATCAGCCCCATCTGGGTCTGCGTCCTCCTGGGGGGGGGGGAGGATCTCCCGCCTCACCTCTGTTGCATCTAGTAGCTTCCCCAGGTCACCCTCAGAAAATCGGGGAGCTGGTCGTGCACACATTGTCCAGGATTGCCTGCCTGCCTGTCCATTCTTGAGTTTTTAATGGAGCTGCCCCTCGTTAGGGCAGATCAGCTGCAGACAGTTTGGCAGAATATTCCAGCAAGTTCCACACAGTTTGCTTCTTAGCATTGAAGGGAAGACAAGTGAGAACTTGCAGGTGTGCTAATGGGGAGGGGGGATGGGGTGGGAGATCACTCTGCCTGAGATCGGTCAAGTGGAGAGAGCCTGAGATCAATGAGGAGGGTCCGCTGCCACTCTGCCTGAGATTAGTGGGGGGGGAAGGGATGAGGGGGCCACAATCGGTCTGGATACGACGGGGTGGGGGGATAAGGGGGTCACTCATGTTGTGGGGGTGGGTCAATGCCTGTGGGGGCCAGGGGGAGGCATTATCCGGCCCGGGAGCGATGTGGCAGGGGAACGGCATTCTATCATTTTTTTTCTGCACATGCGCAGTTGGAGGCGCCGATCGGAGCTGCAGGCTTTCGGGCACTTTGAGCCCCGCCCACAGGCTTGTGTAGCGTGATTCAGAATCCCTGATATTTTTTCAGTCAGAGTGCGTATGGGGACGCCTGAGAACGAGTCTAAAAGTCGGATCTGAAACACTCCCAGTTTCAAGTCCGCCCAGCACTTAGAATCAAAATGGTAAAATAGGGCCCAAAGTATTTCATAAGTTTGAAGATGTCTTAAAAGCCTTTGATAATTATTTTTAACCTGAGGAGCAATAATATTCTGGAAAGGGCCAAATTCAACAAAAGGATCCAGAAATCCGGTAAGCCTATTGATGCTTTTATGAATGACTTTTATAGACTGGTTGAGGAATGTGAGTATGGAGATCTAAAACAGATTTAATATGAGACTCCACTGTAGTAAGTGTTGTCAAAGAATTTGGTGTATGTGGGATAGTATGCCCATATGAATGTAAAAAATATGAATGTAAAAAATATGGATGAAGACTAGGGGTGATGAGGTTTTGGAATTAACTATTCTCCGTAATTCTCTATTTTCTATTCCTTAGCCAGTTTTGTATCCATGCTGCAGCTACCCCTTATCCCATGGGATTCAATTTTACTTACAATCCTATCTTGTGATACTTTACCAAATGCCTTTTGAAACTCCATACACACCATTTGTGTAATATAATCAAACATGATTAGCCCTAAGCAAATCTATGTTGGTTCTCCTTAATTAGCTTATACTTTTCTAAGTGGCTATTAATTTTCTCTTGGATTATTGTTTCTAGAAGTTTCCAACCACTGAATTAAACTGACTGTCATGTAATTGCCAGATTATTTTTCTCTACTGTTGTCAGGTAGTGACGGTCTCCAAAAAAAGAGATGCTAATCACCTGCCTTTGACAATATTACTCAATCTCGCAGGATCATGGATGTCACCACCAACTGGAAACCTAATAGAATTAACAGCATAAATATTGTGGTTACAAGGATTTGTCAGATGCTGGGTATGATGTGGTGAGTGACTCACCTCTTGACTTCCCAAAGCTAGTCCACCATTTGCAAACACAGATCAGGAGCTTAATGGAATACTTTCCAATCGCTTCAAGACATTCAACAACATTCAGAACCCACTTGGTTATCACCCTATCCACCACATGCGCATCCTTCAGCACAGATGTCAGCTATATGGCATCTGCAAGATGTACGGCAGCAGCTCACAAACCACCTTTGACAGCACCTTCCAAAGCTGCGACCTCTGGCATCAGCAAGGGCAACAGGACATGAGAACACCACAACTTGCATGTTCCCATCAAAGTCACGCACCATCCTAACTTTGGACTATTTCATCATTCTTTCACTGTCATTGAATCAGAATCCTGGTACTCCCTCCCCAACAGCACTCTGGATGTACCTGTACCAGATGGACTTCAACAGTTTGAGAAGGGAGCTCACAAGTAGCTTCTTGTAATAGATTGAGGGTGACTCAAAGTGGCTTTAACCACAAAACATTTTATTGCCAATGGAAGAAATTATATATACACAAGGTCTGACTAGATTACAAATGCGACTGCTCTACTCGACTCCCTGGCTCCAACTGTGAGTTCCTCCTCGACCCGTGGCATGTGCCTTCCTGCTGGTTGGCTCAGTTTCCCACTGGGACAATCCATTGGGTCCTCGCCCATCATGTTGCCCTCTGGAAACAACCCCCTTTAAAGGGCCACAATACTGAACTTCTTCCCCCTAAAACAAAAGAACAGAGAACAGGAATCATATGGCACACAATAGGCTTCAAATAAAAAGGGTTTCAGAAAGAATCCTGGAAAACTCATTAAAGGTTTAATCGGTCCAGAGACTCCCGGGCTCTGGTAGATCACCTCAGTTTGGTGGCAGGCTCTTCTAAATGTAAAAGGCCAGACTGGACAGACAAAAGAGGGAGTCTCATAAATCCAGGATCTAGTGGTTCTTTGGCAGCTTCTGCATCCTCAATCTCGTCAACCATCAGTTGCTCCAGTTCCATTTTATCAAGCAAAATTCCAGTAACCAGCCTTGGCACCTTGAACTATCTGCAGGGGTTGCCTGTTGATCCCATGTGTTCATCCCTGTTCTCTTCCGTAGAGGTTCCACATGTTTCCAGAGCTGACAGCTTCATATCTCCATGATGTAGGAGACCAGCCCTATTCTCTCCACAATTTAGCAGCTACCCATGCCGGACCTGCTGCAAAGTTTCTAACCATGACTGTATCCTCCACTTTAGACATTCTGATTTTCCTTCTTGAATCATGATTTTTCTTCTGAGAAGCTTGCCTAGCCTCCACCCTCCCTCCCAAATTTGGGAATATCATGTCCAATCATGTTCTTAAACAGTGTCTCACCAGTAAGTTGGCTGGCATGACCTCTGTGGTAACATTTGAAGTGGTGTTATACGATAATAGAAAACTGGCTTGCATAAGGGAAAGGGTCTGTTCACCTGTTTTTTCACAGGTGACTTAAATGTTTGTACCGCATGCTCTGCCAGCCCATTTGATGCTGGATAGTAAGGTGCCAACCTCACATGACGAATGCCATTGACTTGAGAAATTTTTGGAATTCTTCCGCCGTGAATGATGTGCCATTGTCCGTCACCACCACTTCTGGAATGCCATGGATGGCAAAATCTTCCTTAGCTTGTCAATGGTGGCAGTGGCTGTTGTAGACTTCATCAACTGCACATCTAACCACTTGGAGTGTGTGTCTACTCGCATAAGAAACATATGATCCATAAGTGGCCCAGCAAAATCTATATGTAACCTTGTCCATGGTCGACCAGGCCACTTCCATGGATGCAAATTCGCCAGTGTTGGTAAAGCCTTTTGAGCTTCACAACTAGGGCATCCTTTCTAACCATCTTTTCTATTTCCTTGTCAATGCCCGGCCACCTCACCACTCCTGGCTAAGGCCGTCATTCTACTTTGATCTGGTTGAGAATCATGCAATTCTTGTAACAGCAGTTGTTTCCCTTAGAGTGGGACTATAAATCTACACCCCCCTTCCTCCCACCGACAGTAACACCCCATCTTCACAGATTATTTCCAACTTTCTATTTTGGTAGGGTTTTAACAACTGACTTCTCACACTGCCACTCTTGCATGATCATCTTTTTTATTTTTGCCAATACAGGATCTCTTTCTGTCCACAATTACATGTGCTTTGCCAAGACTGACAAGGTCTTCACCAGATCCAGTGCCAGTTTTATCTCTTGAGGAACCAGTGGTGCTGCCACTATTTGTGGCAAAGGCAAGAGTGGCTTTTTCCTTTGGTATACAATACAGGGTATTGGTGACAGGAAACAGTGGTTTGAGTGAATTATAACAGGGTCAAAAACAAATCTTTAGTCTTCCATTTTTAATGGTTAGGTGTTTTAGTGCAAGCTGTGTAAAGTAGATGAAGGAAACTATGATAAGATTGCTATCTTGAAATAAACCATACCAAAATATATTGCATAGTCTGCAGAAGTTAAATACGAAGGTTTGTCATCCTGGATAACTGTAAATTCTTCCACACAGCTGGATTTAGTTTTATCAATGTGCACACTCCAATATGTGAATGGTTTCCCTTCCCAGTTCAATAAAGAAACGTTAGCAAGAACATAGCACAGTTAAAAACCAAAGCAGCAGTTAAAAAGTATCAAAATTTAATTCACTGCAACCATTCAAATTTGTTTTTAAAATTGACGTGACGGTATTACAATCAAATAATTGGCAGAATATCAAGCATCGTGACACCACAGGCCTTATCAGCTGCTGTAGAACATGCAGTTCCTCAACAACAAGTAAAAGTATTTTAAAAAATCAACAAGAAAACACTTTAAAGCTTATAGCGTCACTTCATAAAATTTTCAGAAGTCATATCTAAAAAAAAATTCCTTCATCTGAATGAAATATGTTGCAGGGTAAAATTGTCATTACTGTGAACAAATAAGCTGGGAGTAATTTTATGTTAATTTCCCAAGGGTAAACATTTGAATCTGTAGACTGACACATGCATAGCAAAAGATAAAGAAGCCAAACATCCGTGTGGAGATGTGCCTCCCAAAGTAAATGCCAGGATACATTCAACGGACATTGCCCAGCTAGATCCAGGATCAGTGGGAATTCCTTATATTTGAACCGTAAGTGCCCATGATGCCACTAGATGTTCATAAAACTGCCCTCAATGGTTGTAGAAGGATGACTTGACAGCGGAAGAAAGATATTTGAAAACCCTTGTTTTAAATCGAAAATTACTTTATTTCTTGAGTGATTTACAAGCACTGGACAAGTAAAAAGACTGAACAACAGCATTTCAAAAGCTTTAAAGATGGTCCAACATTTGTGTTTTAAGAAACCGCTTTAGTCCAAGCCAGCCTGAAGAAGAAGGGAAGATGGTCTGAATGTAAGAACAGAAAGATCTCCTGAGTGCACTTTCGGTCCAGCCATCCTGAAAGCTTGTGCACTGCCTGCTGTTTGACACCACAGACAGGATCTTCAGATTCAACCCCAAATCTGCTGACCCCAGAAGAAAAGGTAGAAATCGTCCATCAACATCTTTAAATTATCTCAATGCAGAATCTGGAAAAGCCATTGAGCCCAATCTGAAACCATCCAAATCATCAATCCACATACAAGTGACCTTTTGGGACAGTCACATAATTTAACCTACCCTTCCACTCTGTAACTTGCTTCTGTGTGCGTGTGAACTCTTGAATGCAAGTGTGAATGAGAATCAGAGCATTTTCTTTTAGATCGGGTGTATTAAATACAATATCCTTTTCTTATAAAAACTTACAAGAAAGCCTGTCCGTGTGTGTGCATGTGAATTTTACTGTCACTGCATTTAAACAGTTAAACACTCACTGACTTAGCAAATTAATTCTCTTTAAAGAAAGGCCTGTTTCAATCAACTGAGGAATTGGAAAAGTGGGGAGCCATTCTACCCTTCTCAACTGACCATAACAAGGGGCATTAAGTCTTCCCCTGAAAGTATTTTGAACTGCAACTGCCCTCAGTGATCATCATTGTAAGAGATTCTAGCCCAGACCTCAACCACTTATTTGGTCACCACCAGAATAAAAAAATGTCAGGTCCCTCAAAGAGGGACAAACTTGAAGTATTACCATAGAACCCTAAAGTGCAGAAGGAGGCCATTTGGCCCATTGAGTCTGCACTGACTCTCTGAAAGAGCCCCACCTCCGTAACCCCACACATTTACCATGGTTAATCCACCTAATCTACACATCTTCGGACACTAAGGGCTAATTCAGCATGGCCAATCCACCTACACTGCACATCTTTGAACTGTGGAAGGAAACCGGAGCATCCGGAGGAAACCCACGCAGAAACAGGAAGAATGCTAAAACTCCACACAGACGGTCAATCAAGGCCAGAATCGAATCCGGGTCCCTGACGCTGTGAGGCAGCAGAGCTAACCACTATGCCACTATGCCGCCCATGTTGTGAGTTCCCGACCCTTCCTTTGCTGCTGTCCTTGGAAAGTATGATGGAACAACTACCGGATTCCAAGGCTCCCCAGGGTGCCTTGGAAGGGCCTTTATTTTCTGGTTTCATCCTTTTTTTCAGCAAACTGATGTACAGTTTCTTTTAAAATTAAGGGCGTTTCTGGAAGCTTTTGAAAGAGAAAATAAGCCAAAGTAATGACTGTAGAAAAATTATGCATCACTTTAATAAAATTATCTCATAGCTTCGGCCGCCTTGAACCACAAACCCCACAAATGCTCATAAATTCCATGTGGTTAATCAATACTTCAGACTGTGAAGAAACAGAACAGCATACACTGAAAATGGGAGGTAGTGTCTGATATTATTGATGGTGCAAATAATTTACAGTAAATAACTAAACCAAACCAGAATCTAAAGTGAAACAAACCCACGAGACAGCTGACTAATTAAGTTGGAGGCATTTGTGATTAAAGAAAACCCTCAGTGAGATCCCAATTACAGAAATATCTGTCTCAACTTTATCTGGAATCAATGTAAAAAATACAGAGGAAAAGTCTTGGTACCAAATGAAAGCAATAGCTTTGAACAAATTACCAAGGAAAGGAAAAATAGTTCATATAAATATTTTAACTACCAAACAGACTGACAAAATAGTATCTGCTGGTTCAGGATATGTTGACTGAGTATGGCATTAAAGCATTGGGTCACCAGAGGAGATGGTTTGGAGAGTTGTCCCACCAGCGCCTCTACTTTCTCAGGAGACAAAGGAAATTTGGCATGTCCGCGACAATTCTCAACATTTACAGATGCACCATAGAAAGCATTCTTTCTGGTTGTATCACAGCTTGGTCTGGCTCCTGCTCTGCCCAAGACCACAAGAAACTTCAAAGGGTTGTGAATGAAATCCAGTCCATCACTCAAACCAGCCTCACATCCATTGACACTGTCTATACTTCCCGCTGCCTCGGAAAAGCAGTCAGCATAATCAAGGACCCCACACACTCTAGACATACTCTTTTCCACCTTCTTCCATCAGGAAAAAGATACAAAGATCTGAGATCACATACCATACCTGCCCAAATGGATGGGGCCTATTGGTGGGGCCTGCTGGAGGCAGGGCATGAGGGGGAAATCGGTAGGGGTGGGGGGTCCCGCTGCCACTCTGCATTGGAATCAGGTTGGAGTTGGAGGGAGGCCAGCAATTGGGGTGGGCTTGGGGGGATGTGGTCAGCCGGGGGGGTGGGGGGGGGGGGTGGGGTCATCTGGAGGTGGGGTGTGCCTGCGGGGGAAGGTTGGGCGGGGGGAATCGTCATCACTGCTGGGGAGGGGAGGGCTGGAGAGCGGGGCAAGCCGGGACGGGGTGGGATTTGGGGTTGGCCCGCAAATGGACAGGGGGCCGTGATTGGGCTGTGCGGGGGTCGCGGGCTGGCCAGCAATCAAGCTGGCCAGCAAACAAATGGCTGACATTTTGGGGCCACTGCGCATGCGCAGAGGCCAGCTAATTTCAGCCTCTCCAGCGTGAATAGGCCCCATCCCTTGAAATGTAATGATATTCATGCTGGTGGCCTCTGCAAATAAACCTGTTGGACTTTAACCTGGTGTTGTTAAAACTCTTACTGTGTTCACCCCAGTCCAACGCCGGCATCTCCACATCATGGCCTCTGCATTGCACAGAGTGTGGGAGATTCTTCTCTAAACTCTCACTGATAAAAAGCAGCGTGAATTACTCCAGTTTTCCCCGAATTCGAAACTTGGAATTTTTTGGGGCGAATTGCCCCCAGCTTCTTCCCTGCTGCCATCAGACTTTTGAATGGACTTACCTTGCACTAAGTTGATCTATCTTTACACCCTAGCTATGACTGTAACATTACATTCTGCACTCTCTCCTTTCCTTCTCTATGCACAGTATGTTTTGTCTGTAGAGCACGCAAGAAACAACACTTTTCACTGTATGTTAATACATGCGACAATAATAAATCAAATCAACAAAAATCGAATCTATTGACACCTCAGTTCAAGGGATAAACCATCTTGAGGGCTGCTTTTGCAGGGTCTTTTTATGTTTTCTTAGGAATGTAACAGAAGTGGGGCATTTCCCAGTGAACAGAACTATTTGGAATATACATAGTATAAGAGCAAGTAAATACAAGAGAAGCAATGGGGACTTTAATAATAGTAAGAAGTCTCACAACACCAGGTTAAAGTCCAACAGGTTTATTTGGTAGCAAATACCATAAGCTTTCGGAGCAGAGCTTCTTCGTCAGATGGAGTGGATATCCGTTCTCAAACAGTACACAGACACAGAAATCAAATTACAGAATACTGATTAGAATGCAAATCTCTACAGCCAGCCAGGTCTTAAATGTACAGACAATGTGGGTGGAGGGAGCATTCAACACAGGTTAAAGAGATGTGTATTGTCTCCAGACAGAACAGCTTGTGGAATTCTGCAAGTCCAGAAGGTAAGCTGTGGGGGTTACTGATAATGTGACATAAATCCAACAAGCTGTGGGGGTTACTGATAATGTGACATAAATCCAACATCCCGGTTTAGGCCGTCCTCATGTGTGCGGAACTTGGCTATCAGTTTCTGCTCAGCGACTCTGCGCTGTCGTGTGTCGTAAAGGCCGCTTTGGAGAACGCTTACCTGAAGATCCAAGGCTGAATGCCCGTGACTGCTGAAGTGCTCCCCCACAGGAAGAGAATAGTCTTGCCTGGTGATTGTCGAGTGGTGTTCATTCATCCGTTGTCGTAGCGTCTGCATGGTTTCCCCAATGTACCATGCCTCGGGACATCCTTTCTTGCAGCGTATCAGGTAGACAACGTTGGCCGAGTTGCAAGAGTAGGTACCGTGTACCTGGTAGATGGTGTTCTCACGTGAGATGATGGCATCCGTGTCGATGATCCGGCACATCTTGCAGAGGTTGCTGTGGCAGGGTTGTGTGGTCACTGTTCTCCTGAAGGCTGGGTAGTTTGCTGCGGACAATGGTCTGTTTGAGGTTGCGTGGTTGTTTGAAGGCAAGAAGTGGGGGTGTGGGGAAGGCCTTGGCGAGATGTTCGTCTTCATCAATGACATGTTGAAGGCTCCGGAGGAGATGCCGTAGCTTCTCCGCTCCGGGGAAGTACTGGACGACAAAGGGTACTCTGTCCACCGTGTCCCGTGTTTGTCTTCTGAGGAGGTCGGTGCGGTTTTTCGCTGTGGCGCGTCGGAACTGTTGATCGATGAGTCGAGCGCCATATCCTGTTCTTATGAGGGCATCTTTCAGCGTCTGGAGGTGTCTGTTGCGATCCTCCTCATCCAAGCAGATCCTGTGTATTCGGCAATACACATCTCTTTAACCTGTGTTGAATGCTCCCTCCACCCACATTGTCTGTACATTTAAGACCTGGCTGGCTGTAGAGATTTGCATTCTAATCAGTATTCTGTAATTTGATTTCTGTGTCTGTGTACTGTTTGAGAACGGATATCCACTCCATCTGACGAAGGAGCTCTGCTCCGAAAGCTTATGGTATTTGCTACCAAATAAACCTGTTGGACTTTAACCTGGTGTTGTGAGACTTCTTACTGTGCTTACCCCAGTCCAACGCCGGCATCTCCACATCATGACTTTAATAATGACAGAGTGTGAGAGGAGCAGAGAGGAGATTAACAGTGACAGACTGCGACAGGAACAGAGTGGAAATCAATAGTAAGAAAGTGCGAGAGGAGCAGAGAGGACATTAACAGCAAGAGAGGACGAAAAGAGTGACTAACAGGGAGGGGGCTTGAAAGGAGCAATGGGCCAAGTACAGAGAGACAGTGCAAGAGCAAGAGTTAACTGTAAGAGAGTGTGAGAGGTCAAAGATTGGCAGGAAAATGGCACCGAAACAACCTTCAATGAATAGATCGTTTGGGCACAGTCAGGGCATATTCTCTCGAAAGGGAAAGGTCGGGCAAACAATGTTAGAGCTCTCTGGATGACAAAAGAGAAAGAATTTAAGATAAGAAGAAATAGTGATCTTATGGTGTCAGCGAATAAAATTGAGAACCAGGCTGAATACAGAGTGTTCATGGAGGAGGTGACAAGCAAGTGAGAGAAGGAAAGAGGAAGTATGAGTGGCATCCAGGCTATTGGGATTCACCTGACCTATGCACACAGCCACAATCAGGAAACCTGATAATTATACCAATCCCTTCATTTGAATGTTATTAGCAGACTGACCCCAGATGCAGCGGCTACGTGATATTCACCCACCCTCGCTGCCAGATGTCATATGGGTGTAGTTTGGCATTACTATTTAAAAGCAGGGGCCTGGCAGCAAGGCATCTGAGGAGGTGAGTGTTCAATTTTAAACATTTGGTCTTCCTTAGAGAGAATTTCTGTTTCAATGGTGACAACGGGATGTGAGTTGGAGGGAAAGGAATGACCTCTGGGGGTCCCCCGGGCGGGGGAAGCGTTGCCTGACTGTATCCATTGACTCTTTAAAGTGTTGCAGCTAACTCAATCCACGTCAGTTTCAGGCACCTGAATGTTAAAAGTATTGGTTGCTCTCTGTGTCCAATCTCAGCTCTGACCTTCTGGCTCCATAGGAACCATGCTCAGAGGACACCTGGACCCCTGCATACCTAGATCTGTTAACCCCTCACAGTCTAGCATGGTCCTGTCTTCATGCAGACACCCCCAACTCAGGCTAGCCATGTCCTAACTCCCCACACAAACAGCGAGTGCCATTGACCCCAGGACCTCTCTCCCTTCAAACTCTACATGAGCGCCGGACGTTGGCACACCTGATGGAACTCCCTTCATTCACAGTCCCGCACCAGATGAGGGAGGGGAATCGGAAAGGTGAGTGCACACAAGGATCAGGTGCTCAGCAACAGTTGAAAGAAGTGTTGCCAAGTAACCACATCACAGAAACAGCCTCATCGCTGAGGCATACGGGGGAAGCTTCTAAAGGATGATGATCACTGCCCCTGCATGGCAACTACTCCCTCCTGTCTTATCCTTAACCCACTGGGTGATAGTAATACCCCTGGAAACCTGCTGGGTTACACAGGGGATCTCGATGGAAACTCTGATTCCTGCCAGTGTCACTCAAGATGTGGAGATGCCGGCGTTGGACTGGGGTAAACACAGTAAGAAGTTTAACAACACCAGGTTAAAGTCCAACAGGTTTATTTGGTAGCAAAAGCCACACAAGCTTTCGGAGCTGCAAGCCCCTTCTTCAGGTGAGTGGGAATTCTGTTCACAGATGAACAGGTCAACTACTGACACAAACTCTGTTTGTGAACAGAATTCCCACTCACCTGAAGAAGGGGCTTGCAGCTCCGAAAGCTTGTGTGGCTTTTGCTACCAAATAAACCTGTTGGACTTTAACCTGGTGTTGTTAAACTTCTTACAGTGTCACTCAATACAGCACAGTTTTCCCCAAACGTTCACACCTCCTCTTCAAGGGAACCTTCAGTTTTCACCACTTCCAGCATATCCTAAAGTATTCCATAGGTGCTGTAAAGTGAGGGCGGATGGGGACAGGAGGCCGTGATGCAAGAAGAGGGGACCAGGGGCAAAGGCCTCACTATACAAGCTGGATGATGTGGACAGCAGCTGCTGTAATGCATGGCTGCACAGGGGGGATGTTGAGAGTTGGTCACTCTCCAGCTGCTGCACCACGTAGGGGTGAGGGAGGAAGTTTGAGTGAAAAGATGGATAACATTGTGAATTATCTCTCTCTCTCACCCACTCTTTCTCGCTCTCACTTTCACGTCCTTACAGACTGAGGATGGATTTATGACTGGACCCCTTCCAGATAGCGATGGCTCTGGTCGTTGGCACTGAGGCAAACAAGAAGTTGTGAGAGCACCAGGACCAGCCCAGGCACAATCCTTCACCACAGGAGGTGGATCCAGAAGATCAGGGGGCTGCTGCAAAGGCTCAGGTGCCAGCTACCCATCAAGCCGAGGAGGGGACAAGAAGAAAGCAATACTGTAGAACTCGGGTCTACAGCAGGCGCTGGCATTTTGAGGAGTTGCCAGACTACATGTGCTGCAGAAGACCATGGGTGCAAGGCCGGAAGTGCTTATTGTAACATAACTGTGTTAGCGTCGGAGATGAATCCATGGGAGAATGAGTGGGTCCTCACTCTTGCACCTCTGAGGAGGTCGTTAATTTCCTTCTTGCATTGCACTGTGTTCCTCCAGGTCAACTACTGACAGCTTCAGCTACCACCTCCCAAGCCTCTGCGACTATGTTAGCCGGGAGTCTCCGGCTTACCCTGGGTAACAGGGTGGCCCTCCTCACCTCAGTGGCATCCAATATGAGGTCCACATCCTCATCCAGGAAGTGCGGGGCCAGCCTCCTTCCGGCCATCTTCCCTGGTGATGTGACTGTGGGGTGCGCAGGGAGTGCGTTTAAGCTGCTCTCCTGCTTGTTGCTAATTGAGATGGCTTCCAACTCCAGTTACTACTGCAGCTGAAGGACCGCGTGTTTCCCATGGGTGCCAGGCTAGCCCATTTGAACATGCAGGATGACTTGTGAACAATGCTGCCAATGGCAGCGCGACTCACTCCTGTTTTCCTGCCAGTGGGAGCACTTAGTCTCAAAATGGGAGAATTCCACCCATTATGCACTCCCCCATCATGTACATCAAAGAGGGCTAACCATACGCAGGCAGTTCCTAATGACTATCTACTGGGAATTCACAGTGGCATGAGGATCCACTTGCTAAAATTGTCTGGATCGAAGTTCAAATCTTCCACTTTTTAAAGTCAGGAAGGCCACCACTCAGCCAATGACTCACACCCAGCATCTCTGACCAACAAAACATTTGTTCCAATCACAATTCAACAGGGTGAAGTAAAAATTTGTTTTAAATTTTTATAATTCCTATCTGCGAACCTGAAAAATAATGAATTGAAGTCTTCCAATATTGTAAATTGTAACTCATTTGTGACTTTGAATACTGGTGAGGCAAGGCATTCAGAATTGCACTGCTTTATTAGGTTAGATCCTTCCCCTTCCAATTAGCTTAATTGGCTTTTAATATACAAACCCCAATCATTTATCCCCATTAGGGCGATAGTGGAAGTGTGGACGAGTTTCAGCAGCACTCAAAGTGCCTTGAAACAATAGTGCAATAAAATTGCCTGAATGCTGAATTATCTTCTTATTCATATGTTAAAGTTCTTATAAGTCTTCTCATTCTCAGTATTATAAGAGGTAAGCTAAAAGCAAAGTATGTGATGACACATAGTAGGGTGCGATTTATATCGAACTTCTGGTGGCGACCATAACTCACTTGAGAATTTGTTGGTCATGAGTTTTAAGGTCAGACCATTTCTGGGAGATAAATTATATCCCACAATCTCTGGCCATGCATTCTTTCAGTCAGAAATTGTTTACACGGTATTGTTATAAATTAGTGAATGTTTTCCTTGCCAAAGGACTGTTGAATAATCAGTAAATTGTGTGCCTTTTGCCTGAGCAATGAATGATTGTCCTCCGGAATTTCTGTCATTCTTTGTTAGTACTTTAAGGGGGGGGAAGAATTAAGCTGCAACAAGACAATTTAAAACAGTCTGTGTTCGATGCATCCTCTTTGTATCATGATACGAGTCTGTCCAGCTTGCAATAGTTTTGAAAAAGGTGCAACAGAGTAAAATTTTATCAACAGCAGCAATATTAATCTTTATAGCAAATAGAACTAGAAAGTTTAATTTTTTTGCCACAAAGTAAGGAATATAGCTTTTCCAAAGGTTAATTAATGTGTTTCTCCATGGAAGGTGCCATGGTTTATTTTCTTAGCACTGTCTTTGATGAGAACTCACAGAAAGGACTGAGAAAAGGGGAAGCCAATTATAAGTTGATTTGCTAATGTTATTTTTTTAGAGTTAAACTCCACTTTCAGTTACAATGCCGCTGGCACCAGGGCTGTCAGTTCCCTGAATGCTTTCATATGAAGGCCTGTCATAGCAAACAGACTGTTTGATGGTTGGACTCCTCAGGGGGGTAGCAAAGCTTGACAGGGTTTTAAAACAGCTTTTGCAGCTCCAGTTCCAAAAAATCTTGAAAGCCTGTTGATATGGTGGGAAAAGAAATAAGACATGCAGGTTATAAATAAACTCTTTTATAGATGGCAACAGTATCACGGAAACTTCAAAGCCTGTGGGCCTAGGGAAGTTGGGTCAATTTATATTCCCTTCCCTTGGACAGTCATTTTGTAAAATTCTCACTGTTGCATCACTTTAATCGACCTTTTATGAGACATTGGCTTTATTTTGTTAGTTGTAATCTTCTCTGTGATTCCTTTTAAAAGAGAGCTTTCACAGTTATGTGTACGCCAAAGTGGACAGGGAGAGGGAGCTGGGGGAGGGGGACTCAGCCTGGCTTTACTCCAGAGTACATTGGGACTGCAGACTCCACTAACATTGGCTGACATATCTTTTCAGCACTTACCCTCAGGCCGTGCTCAATTGGTCTGTGCGAGAGTAGGAGAGGATCGAATACTTTTTTATGTACTGTCAAACGCGGCACTGAGGTAGAGACTTTAGTTTGCTGCACTGTGTACATCTAACAGTCTTGTATTGTATCCAAATGCTGACATTCCAAAGTGGTTTTGTTTTAGTCTAAATCTTAAAGTCAGCAAGGGGATCCCAACTCAAAGGTACCCGCACATGATTTATCACATAAAACGTATGGCTGGTTTACTGACAGCCCTAGTAAGTGTGATCAGAGATCCATTGCAACCTGACCTATTAAAAAGGCAATGTGAAAGTGCCAGATAAGGAATGAGTGAGACAAAATAATCATTGGAGAAACTTTTGCATGTCATTTGTGCTGGTAGTTCTGATTATAATACTTTCCAGAAAGAAAGCTTGTAAAAAAAAGTCTGTTCTCTCCAGTTCCTGTCTGTGGTCAACAAGAGCAGACAATCTTGCCCTTGTTTTGGACTTCAAATGTTGCTGAGAGGGATACAATTATTTGTGACAAGTGGAAAATCTTCCTGTAATTGAGTTTCTATTTGCATACAGATTTCCCCATTTCACTGGTGTCCACTTACAGATGGCATGCTGTGATAATATTATTTCCTTCCTATTTATCAAATGTCTTAATCTATTTTCTTTACTAGGCCGCTGATCTTTGAGGCTAAGAGGCCCAAATTGAAACATTTTAGAAGGTTGTGTTGGGGGAGGGAATGAATTTGTCCTCTTCAACGGGACCTCCTCTCTTCTTCTCTAGTTAAAGAATCTGTTAGCAACTCCAAAGCAAGATATAATACAAACACTGTGATGGATAAGGTTTGCCTGCAGACATGTTTACGAGTTACAGTACTTAAAAACACCAGAGCAAAGTTTATTGGCCAGAATTCAGGTTAAAGTCATCTCTTGAATTGCTTTTGATGTTAATAAATTTAAAAGACTGCAAAGCTTGAAGCAGATCAAGTGTGAATTAGACAAAAGAGCAGAGAAGATGGAAGGAGGGACAGTCTTAATCTTTAAGGGTATTTTCTTCACCTTTTTCAACGAAGCACACTGCATATCTATTGAGCCATTTCAATTTTATCAAACACAATCACTACCTGCTACTTGCCTTCAAAATTTACAAGCAAGGCTTTAGAGACTTTGAACTTCGGAGAGACCAAAACTGAATGAGCTAAAAAAGAAATAAATATGTTTGAAAACATGCCTTGATATCAAATAACTAGAATATAAAACATCTTTGGTTTGTTTAAAGACATTAATTCCAACATCTAAAAATCATTTTGCAATCAGCATACCGAAATAGAAATCGTGGCTGGAGCAATGATATTTGATGAAATACGAATTCTGCTTTGCTGATAACATTTATATACCTCTGATTAATAACATATACAGCTGTGTCAATGTTTCTTTTTCCATGAAAACAAATGTTTTTTTCAAACTTTTGAATCTACCCTTCATGTCTGCAGAAAACTCTCCATACATTCCTGAGTGAGTTAGTCATTCTAAATGATCACAGGATATTGCCTAAGGCCCTATCTACACAGGTTAAAGGATAGAGAAATATGACATTCACTCCAAGTACTTGATCACCTCCTCTATCTGGAATCAACGCCTTCAACAGAGTAAATGCGGAAAAGAATAGGCCAGATTGAAAAATAAATCAGAATTCTTTCTCACAATCTTTCAAGTACTTATAACAAGGTGCTGTCCAAAAGAAAGGGTAATGCAGCATGGTGCATTGCTCAGCAATCTAATGCTCCTATTGCTCATCAGTGCTTTTTCATTCATTCATTGGCTGTGGGCATCAGGGGAAAGGTCAGCATTTATCATCCATCATTAATTGCCCTTGAAAGGGTGGTATTGAATTACCTTCTTGAACTGCTACAGTCCATATGATGTAGGTATGCTACATAGCTATTAGAAGGGAGTTCCAGCATTTTGACCCAGTTGCAGTGAAGGAACAGCGATCTATTTCCAAGTCTGGATAGTGTGTGATTGGCATCATCTGCCCTCGGTGGTAGAGATCAAGATGCTGTTGAAGGGTTCTTGGTGCCCCTATTTTTCGGTGATGGAGGAAGTGAGCTTTTAAGTTGATGCATAGTGTGCTGCAAAAAGGCTGCTTTGTCATAGATGGTGTCAACTCCTTGAGCGTTGTTGGAGCTGCACTCACACAGGCAAATGCAGAGTATTCCATCAGGCTTCTGGCTTGAATTTTGAAGGTGGTGGAAAGGCTTTGGGGAGTCAGGAGATGAATTATGTGCCGCAGAATACCCAGCAGCTGAGACCTGATCTTATAGCCATAGTATTTATATGGCTGATTTGGTTAAATATTTAGTCAATAGTAGCCGCTAGGATGTTGGTATGTGTATTCAGCAACGGTGATGCTAATAAATGTCATGGGGAGGTGGTTAGATTCTTTCTTCCTGGAGATGGTCACTGATTGTCACTTGTGTGGTGTGAATGTTACTTGCCACTTATCAACCGAATCCTGAATGTTGTCCAGAGCTTGCTGCAGGTGAGCACAGGCTGCTTCCATATATGAGGAGTTACAAATGGTATTGCACATTGTGCAATCATCAGTAAACATCCCCACTTCTGACCTTATGACGAGGGGAGGTCATTGGTGAAGCATCGTTTGGCTCAAGATATTACCGTAAAGAACCCCTGCCCTGCAGTGATGTGCTGAGGTTGAGATGTTTGGCCTTCACCAGCTGCATTCATTTGCCTTCCATAGAACCATAGAAAATTACAGCTCAGAAACAGGCCTTTTGGCCCTTCTTGTCTGTGCCGAACCATTTTATGCCTAGTCCCACTGACCTGCACTTGGACCATATCCCTCCACACCCCTCTCATCCATGAACCCATCCAAGTTTTTCTTAAATGTTAAAAGTGACCCCGCATTTACCACTTTATCCGGCAGCTCATTCCACACTCCCACCACTCTCTGTGTGAAGAAGCCCCCCCTACTATTCCCTTTAAACTTTTCTCCTTTCACCCTTAACCCATGCCCTCTGGTTTTTTTCTCCCCTAGCCTCAGCGGAAAAAGCCTGCCTGCATTCACTCTATCTATACCCATCAAAATCTTACACACCTCTATCAAATCTCTCCTCAATCTTCTACGCTCCAGGGAATAAAGTCCCAACCTATTCAATCTCTCTCTGTAACTCAGCTTCTCAAGTCCCGGCAACATCCTTGTGAACCTTCTCTGCACTCTTTCAATCTTATTTACATCCTTCCCGTAACTAGGTGACCAAAACTGTACACAATACTCCAAATTTGGCCTCACCAATGCCTTATATAACCTTACCATAACACTCCAACTTTTATACTCGATATTCCGATTTATAAAGGCCAATGTACCAAAGGCACTCTTTACGACCCTATCCACCTGTGATGTCACTTTTAGGGAATTCTGTACCTGTATTCCCAGATCCCTCTGTTCAACTGCACTCTTCAGAGTCCTACCATTTACCCTGTACGTTCTTCTTTGGTTTGTCCTTCCAAAGTGCAATATCTCACACTTGTCCGCGTTAAACTCCATTTGCCATTTTTCAGCACACTTTTCCAGTTGGTCCAAATCCCTCTACAAGCTTTGAAAACCTTCCTCACTGTCCACTACACCTCCAATCTTTGTATCATCAGCAAACCTGCTGATCCAATTTACCACATTATCATCCAGATCATTGATATAGATGACAAACAACAATGGACCCAACACCGATCCCTGCGGCACACCACCAGTCACAGGCCTCCACTCAGAGAAGCAATCCTCCACAACCACTCTCTGGCTTCTTCCATTGAGCCAGTGTCTAATCCAATTTACTACCTCCCCATGTATACCTAGCGACTGAACCTTCCTAACTAACCTCCCATGAGGGACCTTGTCAAAGGCCTTGCTGAAATCCAGGTAGACAACATCCACCGCCTTCCCTTCATCCACTTTCCTGGTAACCTCCTCGAAAAACTCTAATAGATTGGTCAAACATGACCTACCACGCACAAAGCCATGTTGACTCTCCCTAATAAGTCCCTGTCTATCCAAATATTTGTAGATCCTATCCCTTATCACACCTTCCAATAACTTGCCCACCACCGACGTCAAACTTACTGGCCGATAATTTCCCGGATTTCTTTTGGAACCTTTTTTAAACAACGGAACAACATGAGCCACCCTCCAATCATCCTTCGTGCTAGGCATGACTCCAACCAATGGGAAATTTCATCTGGTAACTTCAATCTTGCACAGATTCCTTGATGTCAAATTCTGCCTTGGTGTCAAGGGCAGTCACTTTCTTCTCACCTCTTGAGTTCAGCTCTTTTGTAGTCCATGTTTGGGCCAAGGATGTAATGAGGTCAGGAGCTGAGTGGTATTGGCAGAATTCAAACTGCTTAATGCATGAGATTTCATGATCAGAATGCTTCCAAAATAAGTGAGTTGCTAGGGGAGTCATTATTTGCCCAGCTTCCAGTGAGGTGCAGTTTTGAACCTTGAAATGATAGGAATATTGATATTGTAGAAGACATTTTACAAATCGCATCTTCTTTAAATATCTTCTTGTTCTATTGAACACTGAGGAAGGATTTAATAATTAGTTTTGTCACAATATTAGTAACAAGGACCCGAATATTTTTGGGTGGCGAAGACAGAGCGGGAAGATTTTTGATTTTAACGGGAGAACTTCATTAGAATTTTTTTTCCTTTGTTTCCTGCCGGGCAACTGGTCAGAATGAAAGGCTGGTTGGAGGCAGCCACTGGCCATTGAGATGTGATGAGATGAGCAGGGGTCTTTGGGGGAAGGAGGGATGGGTGGCTTTTGGAGCATAAAAGACAGAGGAATAGTTGTGAGGGAGACATTTTGAGCATTCTGAGAGATTTTGGATTCTTGGGGTGGGGGAGCAGGGGTGGGTTGTATCCAAGAGATCACTGAGGTGGTGGAAAGATTGCGGGGAGACAGAGAGATTGTGGGGGAGGGGTGAGATCCATCAAATCAGGTGAGGTATCTGGAGATTTGATGGAGGGAGGCAGGTTGCTTGGGGCACTGGGGAAGCGCTCTTACTCCTCCAGGTCCAGGAGCTGGAAAAGCACTTCACTGCTGTGGCCTATGACTCCCACTTCCCTTTAGTGCCAGAATTGTGGATCCAGAAAATTTGACTGTCAGCAATTGAACTAGAATTGCTGATAAAATCTGAAGCACGATTTCATTTAAATATTAAAATTACCAATTTACCTCTCAAGAGCTGGATACTAATCTGACCCCAAAGCCTCACTGGTTAGACTAGAAATAGGTTCCTTTACTGTGGGTTGGGGTTGGATTTCTGAAGTAGCTAGCCTCTTTAAAGAATGAGTCGGAAGGGTCATGTGACCCAATCGTTCAATGGGGAACGAACGCGGCAGGGTCCTTGTGGCTGAGTGCAGGCTTTTGCAGCCAGAATGATCCTGATGCTGTGGAATGAAGACATTGATTACAGTGCTCTGTAAATAGTAATAAACCCGTTGTTTTCTGTTTGCGAACTGGTGGTTGCCAATCATTGCATTTACTCCAGTTTCCAATTTTTAACAATCTAAGTCCTCTCCTGATGCTATTCCAACCAATCCTTGGAAGTGGTTAAAATTACTCAACGATTCTTTTGCTTTCTCATTAACTGAACAATTCCTCCACAGTCTGATCCACAAAACCTACCGCTCAACTCACCTGATGAAGGAGCAGCGCTCCGAAAGCTCGTGATTCCAAATAAACCTGTTGGACTTTAACCTGGTGTTGTGAGACTTCTTACTATGACCCACAAAAGAAAGGGAATATTAGCTTAGAAACTAAATTACTATAAAAGTGATTTTCAAAGCCATAGAACAAGCTTTGATGATTCTTTCATTCAGTATCTTTTAGTTGTAACTCTTATCAGGTTCCTCTTAACACCACACTGTAAGAGGAGGGGATATCAACAGACAAGCATCTGAAATTTGAGGTATTACAGCCTTCTGGACTCAACATTGAATTCAGCAACTTCAAATCATGAACTCTGTCCTCCTAATTGTTTGTTTTTTGTCTAGCGACAGTCTGTCTTGTTTTTAGCTTTCACTCTGAGCTGACCTTTATTCTGCTATTAACACCTACTCTGGACCTATGCTTTATTTCTTTACTATAAACATTACCACTCCCTTTACCTTTTGTTCCAACCCACCCCTGAATTTCCTTTTAGCTTCACTTGCCCTCCCCGTTTCCCCAGGGCATAAAACCCATCATATTTTCACCTCACTTCATTTCCAAAGGAGAGTCATATTGGACTTGAAACATTTAACTCCTGCTAAATAAGAGGAACAGTGAATTAAATCCATGTAAAACCTTATAGGAAACAGTATAGTGACAGAGATTTGCCAAGTAACTGGAATACTTGCTAATCACCCAGTTTCTCAATCTCTCACCTTCCAGATCCCAACAGATATAACAATGGGAAAAAACACATTCTGAGTGTTGTATCAGTGGAAGTATATACAATGCATTTCTTTCAGTAGGTTGAACTAAGGGTTTATTATGACACATTAACTTTAAAAAGCATGGGTTTGGGTTGGCTGGGTGGTTAAAGTATTAGAAACCTGAAACCTAACACATATCTGCCTCCAATCTTCCCATATTAAATGTTAACAGAGCCAGGACCATCTCCTTCCAAAGAAATTAGCTTGACTCTTTAAATATTACAATGAGATATTCCCCATTTGAAATTTAACTGTGGATGGCCAGGTTTCCTGAGCGTCGGGAACCCTGACAGTTAAGCAAAAATGAAGATGAGCGGATTTAGAAAGTGAGTGCCTTCATGCATAACTGCTGAATACTATATGCCTACCTGGGCAACTCCAATGACCAGGCACTCCACCTCCACCCTGCCATTATGACCTCTCCGTCGACCTTCCTTATGAGGTCTCCAATCTCCCCAGCCCTCTGATCTTCCCCTGAGGTCTCTGATTGATGTCTGAGGCCTCCGACTTATCCCTGGACTCCATACTCGCTCCCCACCACCCTCCCCCCCCCCCCCCCCCCAATTCACTGGCATCTGATCCTTCCCTAAGCTTCAGATCCCTCCCTATAAATCTTCCAGCCAGACCCAAGGACCAGACATCCAACTCAGTCCCCACCCCCACCAAGAGAAGTTCATCCACCTGCAGGATTAGCCCCAATTCCTGGGGAATGGAGAAAATTGTATTCCACGAATATGAAATTAGTTTTTCAAGGTCAGAGAGATTCTTTCATTAATAATTAAAATCCCAGTAACACCTCATCCAAACGGGAAATTGTTTCGAATGAATTTTATACCATGAATAATAGCTTAAAAGTGGAAGTTCACACCGATCTGTTGATTTCTCGATGATTTCCATTTGTGGGGACATCAACAGCGCACCCAATGGAGGAGTGGAGAATCGCTGATAGAAACTTCTGGATTGCCACATTTAACTGCACATGTGCAGATGCCAGAAATTTTGCCATTATTACAATTTCAAAAGGCAGGCCATTATGTCTTTATAACCACAATAGGCCTTTAGTTTGGAAATAAAGTATATCAAATTTCCCGTCATGTGTGTCATGCGGCATAATTATGAAAATAATTTTCATCCCTAACTGATTTTGTCCCTCTCAAAAGAAACACAACAAGCAGATCACCCTACACTAAAATAATTCAACTCTTTGATGCTGTTTATTTTTGGAGGGCAGTAATCTAAACTACACATTAAAAAACAACTTTTCCTCACAAAACATATTAACTTAGTCTAAAATGATTATTATAGACCTTTGTTACCATTTGTTTTCATGTATTTAATTTTACAACGTCTTTGACTCTAAATTTATGAAAAATATCCAGCAACTCAATTCCCTAAACTCTCAGAAACAATTATCCCAGTTCAGGAAACTTAAAATAAATGGAACTAATTGGCTATTCATCTTTGTAAGCACCTTTTCCCCTCATCGTTACCTTATTTGAGTCAGTGGTTTCCACAATAAGGCATTAAAACATGATTGAGTATCTTCAGCTCACTGGACACTCCACAGGATACAAAAGAGTTGGACACTCCACAGTATCAGACAAAACACTTGTTGACAGCTAAGAAACAGAGTCACAAGGATTAACCTCTAAATTATTCAAATATACTGTGACTTTAAAGCAGCTCCATATTATGGCTATTTGTGATAACTCTGCAAATACTTTGCCAATTAAACAAAACCTGCCTGAAGGACTTTTTAAAACCTTGTGAGTCTTGATGACATGTAATTGGTACAATATTTTTATTCTTCTCATTTTAATTGATTGCGGGAAAGATGAAGATTTGTTATGGACTGGAGCTCACTAGTAAATAATGTCACAGCATTGTGCCCTGTATTCGAATAAAGACCTAGAAAGGGCATTTCATATATGCATAGGCAATGTAATGAATCACCGACCTTTTAATGTTTATTCTTTATTCCACTGATGAAATGCAGAAATCATCAAATATCTCTCTGTAAAACATGATTCTAGTGGAATTTTGCAATTTATAACTAGTATGTAAACATTTTCAAACTGTACATGATATCCATTCCTTATGATTAATGACCGAATTGAATTCTTCAATTTTATTTCCAATTGACCTTGGATTGTCAAAGTCAACAGTTTTGTTACAAAAACAGAAAATGCTGGAAACATTCAGCAAGTCAGGCAGCAAGATAGAAACATAGAAACAGAGTTAGTGGGCAACATCCCCTCCCCCACCGGCAATGGAGGCAGTTCACCATTGGCCACTGGCAGTATCTTCGAAAGCTTGTGTGGCTTTTGCTACCAAATAAACCTGTTGGACTTTAACCTGGTGTTGTTAAACTTCTTACAGTATCTTCCAGACCAGCTGATGTCACGGCATACTGCATGGCTCGCTCATCACGCATGTCCTGCAGGAAACAGAAGATCCCACCAACGTGAAGGATCGGAAAATCCCGCCCAATGTTTCAGGTCAATAACCTTTCAGGAGAACTGGGAAAAGAGCACTTGCATTTATATGTCACCTCAGCATAATAAAACACCCATGACATTTCACAGGAACATTACAAAATAACATTTGACTTAGAGCCACATTAAAATAATAGGGCAGATGACTATAAGCTTAGTTAATGAGGTAGGTTTTAAGGAATGTCCTAAAGGAGGAAAGAATGAAAGAAATGTGAAGAGGCTTAGGGAGAGTTCTCCAGAGCTTAGGGATTTGTCAGCTGAAGGCAGACTTGCTAATGGTGGAATGTTTGAAATAAGAGCAATCAAGACACCAGAATTAGAGGAGTTCAGTTAGCTCAGAGGGTTTTGGGGCTGCAAATGATAGCAGGGACAAGACCATTTTTGCAAGGATGAGAATTTTAAAAATCAATGCATTGGTTAACTGGGAGCCAGTGTAAGTCAGTGAGCACAGGGATAAATGGTGTATAAATTTAAGAAATAACAGGATTTAAACAAGTAAAGAGGCACAGAAAGTATTTGATTTGGTGCCCTACACAGTTTGATGCGCGATTAAATCACTCGGGAGGCTAGATTGTACCCGGGAAATAAAGGCTTTTATTACTAACAAGAATGGAGCACACTATATACAATACAATCCCAGACTAAAGGGTCACCAGGCAGTGCAGTGACCTTTATACCTCCCCAGGTAGGCGGAGTCAACTGGAGTGTACCACAGAACAATATCAACAGGTAGAACAGCCCAACCCTAACCCCAACAGTAACAACAGTAACATATCTACAAACACCCATAGTGCTGACCATCCATGGCTCAGCACTCATAGTGGTAACCAACTATGGTTCACCACATTCACCCCTCCTTTAAAACAAAGGCCGGCGGGGCAAAAAAACAGAACAACTGTTCATATATTCACAAGTTCAGTCATATTGGAGGACCGCACCGTCTCTGCGACCTCCTCAACACTGGCGGTAACGCCGGTTCTGGTAACCGTGGTGACCTTCTCTCCAAGGCGGTGTCCAATGACTCCTCCAGTTCCTCGCGGACAGGTGGACCATGAAGTGGCGACAATCTGCTGGACTCAAGCACGCCTCGAGGTGGTGACAATCTCCTGGACTCAGGCAAGCTGTACACGGGAGTAAGAGGATTAAGTGGTGGTCCCGATACTGCCCGCGCCGTGTCAGGAGGGGAGATAAGGGTCGGGGGGTCCCTAACTAGGGGTGTGGGAGCGACTGGGGTTTCCAAGTCCCCTGCAGGCGTCAGATCTCTAATAGAGACCGTGTCCTCTCGCCCGTCAGGATATGCCACATAGGCATATTGAGGGTTGGCGTGGAGGAGATGGACCTGTTCAACCAAAGGGTCGGACTTGCGGGTCCTAACATGCCGCCGCAGGAGGACAGGTCCTGAGTACGTCAACCAAGACGGTAATGAGGTCCCAGAGGAAGACTTCCTAGGGAAGGAAAACATCCTCTCATGTGGAGTAGCGTTGGTTGCCGTACACAGGAGTGAGCGGATGGAATGGAGCGCATCAGAAAGTACCTCTTGCCAACGGGAGACTGGAAGACCTTTAGACCTCAACGCCAGTAAGACAGCCTTCCAGACTGTAGCATTTTCTCGTTCAACCTGTCCGTTACCCCTAGGGTTGTAACTCGTAGTTCTACTTGAGGCAATCCCTTTTGAGAGCAGGTATTGCCTCAATTCGTCACTCATGAATGACGAGCCCCTATCACTGTGGATATAGCTGGGGTAACCGAACAAGGTGAAAAGATCCCGTAATGCTTTGATAACCGTGGCAGCAGTCGTATCAGAACAGGGAATGGCAAAAGGGAATCTTGAGTACTCGTCAATCCACAGAAGTAACACCGTGGGCCTCCTGGAGCTGCCGCCGTCGTCAGGTCCGAGGTTGGAAACACAATCGCGCAGTTTTTCGGAGCCGCTGAATAAAGTAGAGTCGGTGGCTGTACTTGCCACGATGTTCCCACGTGGCCGGTGGGGTACGTTTCTAGACTTCTGGGGGCCGTTTCCATAGCGTCAGCCAATTCTACTGTCTTAGCGAGGTGTAGATTACCTTGCTCTAGCAGCCGAAGGCGAATATACGATGAGCCGATTCCCGCCACGAACGCATCTCGGATCAAGTCGTTCGTATACTGGGCCGCCGACACTGGCTTGCAGTTGCAGGCTCTGGCTAGCTGCTGAAGTTCACACAGGTACTGTTCTGTCGTTTCGCCAGGCTGCCGCCGTCGAGTGGCTAGAAGGTGTCGAGCATGGATCTCGTTTGGCGGTTTGTTGTACCGTTTCTTAAGTAGTTCGATGGCCCCTATGTAGTCTTGGGCATCGCGGATTGATAAGTATACGATGTCGCTTACCCTCACGTGGAGGACCTGCAGTCTATTGGCGTCGTTTTGAATGGCTGTTGAGGCATCGATATAGTCTTGAAAACACTTTAACCAATGGTCGAAAGTGTTCGACGCTCCTGCCGCACGTGGATCTAAAGTAAGCCGATCGGGTTTCAACATTTGCTCCATGGTTTTTTCAAAATTTTGTTAGTAATAAAATTGATGCGCGATTAAATCACTCAGGAGGCTAGATTGTACCCGGGAAATAAAGGCTTTTATTACTAACAAGAATGGAGCACACTATATACAATACAATCCCAGACTAAAGGGTCACCAGGCAGTGCAGTGACCTTTATACCTCCCCAGGTAGGCGGAGCCAACTGGAGTGTACCACAGAACAATATCAACAGATAGAACAGCCCAACCCTAACCCCAACAGTAACAACAGTAACATATCTACAAACACCCATAGTGCTGACCATCCATGGCTCAGCACTCATAGTGGTAATCAACTATGGTTCACCACACAGTTGTAACAAGCCAAGGCGAAGTTTGAAGTGCAAATGGGCTGAGCATCCACTGTGTGCATCCTGACCATTTGTACCTGGTAACAATCTGCCATAAAAGGATAGTTCTGCTTTCTGCTCTATGAAAGGACCCCAAATCTCTTCATTGTTTATTTTAGCGGAAAGGATGGGGGCAGCGGGGGCAGGAGAAGCAGCAATGAGTATCCTGGATGCACCAAAGTGCTGTGGCCTGCTGCCAGCCAGTGCTCTCCCACCTTTGACACAGGCTTCTCGCTTCATACCTAAACTGTTGGCTCAGCCTGGAGAGCAGGCCAATTTCTCAGCCACATTCAATCGGCAAGCTGCAGCCAAGTACCGGTTTGGCGCTTGCAGTTTGCCGGCTGCATTCAGATAAAACCCAGGCCTGAAAATGTTTGGGGCCTCCTGACATTGGCTTTGCCTGGTGGTGAACCAAATTCACTTCATTTTGGGTGGACAGTTTTCCCAATCATTCCTTTTCAACTGGTTTTGAAACCGATGCTCAACTTTGAATAATTGTCCAAGCTAACAGTTTTAGCTTTTTTTTAATACTGTGTAAATATTTTATAGTCTTTAATTGCATGAGAATAAGTGCTTGGATGGCACAGTCGATGCTGTAACTCTTGTTCCTGTAGTATTTAATTGTCTTGTAGTGGAACTGCATGGCCGTCTCAACTGCTGGAAATATCCCTATGAAAGTATGTGCCAACTGAACAAGGCCATAAATGCAGGATGAAAGCTTGGTCATTTGCTGAATTTTCCTGAACAGTTTGTACTTAAATATAAATAAACAGAACTGATTAAAACACAAAGGATAAAAAACGTTTGACTCCTTATTCCTGTTGAAATACTGTGAAATAAGCATTATAAGGATGGATTTATCACTCCCACGACAATCGTTTTGAAGGCAAAGTGGGGTGGGGGAGTATAATTATGTCAGTGGCGAGGATGGCATCAGACAGCCTGCTGGCCAGTGGGCCATTTAAGGCATTTAAGTGGGCAATTTATACCCAGTTAAGGGCCTTAGTCCATCACCACTGACATTTAACTGATGGCAGGTGAGTCCCACTAATAAAGACCATCCCTGCCTGCCAGGCTTGATGCTCTCTCCACTCCCATTGTTTTGTTTCTTAAAGACTGGATTAGTTGTAAGTATTCGCATTCCAACCATTATTCATGTAAATTGAGTCTGTGTCTTTATAAATTCTGTTTGTGAACAGAATTCCCACTCACCTGAAGAAGGGGCTTAGAGCCTCGAAAGCTTGTGTGGCTTTTGCTACCAAATAAACCTGTTGGACTTTAACCTGGTGTTGTTAAACTTCTTACGGCAGCCATCCCAGCAGCTTCACCTGGGCAGGCTGGTGGCAGGCAGGAATGGTCGCAACTGAATGGGAATCCTGGGCCCATTGGAAGGCCACCCCAAGTTTTAACACTTCCTCCCCCACCTTCTGACATTACCCTTCCCAATGGTCTCTCAAAACCCCTAAACTTACAAAGTTCCAATCCATCACAGCTCACCTCGTCTTTGCCCGAGTGCAGTACCAACAGTGGCCACAATTCCCACTGGTGTTACCGGTGCATAAAGAGTTGCCTCTGATTGGCCACAGCTCTTTGAGATGGGACTTGCTGTCCCTGGGGAGGGGAAATCCTACTTTTAAAAAAATATATTATTCCATCCTTAAAGTTACAAAGTCAATGCTCAGAATGGACTGGGCAAATCCAAATCCATTTCTTGCTTGCTCCATAAACCAAATTCAAAATCCAATTGAATCCAATTCAAAGTCCCCACGAGAGAGACAAACAAGATCCAAGCTGACCAGATAAAGCATCGCACCCCATCTTGGGCTTGATCTGCCACTTGATCTAAGCCAAAATGGCCAATTGATCAGCGGGGCAGTCGTTCTTTCCCTGGGTATCTCCCCCACTCTCTCCCCTCCCCCCATGACATTTTAGCTGAGGGTGGGGACAGAAACCAAAGAGCCCGGTATAATTCAGCATTGTGAACATTTATAACATAGAATCAGGCCATTTTGTCCAACAGTATCACGTTTATGCCCCATGCAAGCCCTGCCTGCCCTTCTTCACCGAACTCCATATACATATGACTATATTCCTTTCTCCCTCATTTGTTCATTTAACTTCCCTTTAAATCCATCCTTGCTGTTATCTCAAGTACTGCTTGTGCCAATTAATTCCATATTTTCACCATTCTCCAGCTGAAGGAGTTTCTTCTCAGGTACCCATTGAATTTATTAATGACAATCTCCAGTTCTGTTCTCACCCACAAGTGGAAACTTTTTCCTTATCTCTATGCAGGTCAATTTTTTTTTCTGGGAAATCAAGCCCCAGTCTATTCAATTCCTCCTGATGGGTATAACCTCTGAATTTTGTCATCCTTCCACAAGGTCAATCTATTTTGCAACTTCTCTTTATCTACTTTATAACATGGAGATCAGAACTGTTCTCAGTTCTTGAGGGGGGTCTAACCAAAGTTCAATACAAGTTTTTAAAAATTCTGCATTTTGGTTCTATCTCTTTTGAAGTGCTTTGCTGCATTTTGATGACATTATTAGCTTGAGTTGCTATTATTAGTGATATGCATATCTAAATCTCCAGATTCTTCTACTCCTCAACCCAATCTAGACACTTGGGGCTGGATGTAAAACAACCTTTCATGATGGGAACCATGGCAGCCAGCCCACTTAGTCATGGGAGAGACCCCTTACCAGTCTCCCAGCAACAGCAAAACTTCCCCCGACTAAATCACAGGATGGAAGGTGTTGATGTAGAATTCCTGGCCACTGATGACGGAATGTCAATCAGGTCCATCAATAAGCCAATTGACACCAATTATTCCTGAGCCCATCACAACTTGGCAGTGGCTGTGTGATTAAATGTGCCCACATGGCTTTCCCCTTGGATGGCCACCCAGGATTTGCCAGTAGCCTTCTTGGGGAGCCCCCTCATTGTCAAGCACTGATTGAGGGATTCTGCATCAGGAAGGGGGACTGACTGAAAGCCATCCACCTCCCCTTGTCTCTGACCCTCTTGTCCTTCCTTTCCCATAACCTCCATCCCATAATCTCCATCCTTCTCTCCATCTCCCCCCTTTGGTCTGGGGTCCCACGTTGATCCTGGACCTTTGGTGGATGCATTGTCAACATAACAACACTGCCATACAGCAGAACAGAAAAGGATTTCACTCCTTCATCATTGAGCTGATGTAGGACAATAGACATCAAATCATATAAGTCAATGCCCGGTATTCTGGCAGCTGTCATGATGCAAATGTTTTATCGCAGTCGCTGTGCCAACTGCATTTGTATCACCATGGCAAACCAAAGATTGACTGTTGAGTGATGAGGACAGTTCACTGATAACTGCCTCATGACTCCATTGCAGAACACATACACAGGTGTGCATCATGCATACTATGAAAGGTGTACTACCACATGAAATTTGGCAGAGCAGAATACCGGTATGTGAAAACAAAGCTTCCATCACTTGTGATGTTGGCCATCAGATGTTGCCTCATGATTGGTTCATATGTGTGTCAATGGATTTGGCCAAATATTCCATGTCAGAAAGGATGGGCTTCAAACTCTGTGTAAATGCTTGTGCAAAGTCGGTGCCAGATTCCACCATGTTCCTTAACATTCACTGTAGGCTTTCTACCAGGCTTCCCAATGCACCAAGTATGTTTCTTTGTGTATACTCATCAGCCTCCTTCTACAGACTGACCCATCAAAGTCTTTATCTGAGTCATCTGCAGCGGAACTTGTAAGTAACCTCACCCTCCCGAGAGCTGGTACATGCATTTATTTTTACTCCCTGCCCTGGCTGGAGCCCAATAGTGCCCAATCTCTCATCACGAGTAGATTTGGCCTCTAATCTATCCTCGAAGGAATAAGCTGCGCCAGCCTCTGAGCTGATGCCTGTGTGTGTAAAATCAAGTGACAATGCTGTCTCTTCATTATCACTCTGCTCTTGGTGTACATCAGCTGCCTAATCATCTTTTGATTATCTGAAAGGTAAAAGACACAAGGGAAATGTTGTACCGAACAGTGAAATGGGGAGATAGGGTTGGTAGTTAAGAGGTGCATCTTTATATCATTCCCATCTGATAAAGCAGAAGAGATTTGGGAATATGAAAAGGAGGAATAGATCTGAAGATAGCTTCATCATCACTGATTTCAGCCCTGCCACGAGCACGTCCTCAGGAATAGCTGTTCCAATAATGGCCAGCACCATATCTTCAATACGGATTAAGATACGTAAGTGTGCCTCTCACCCTGTCGATAGGGGCTTTGGCACGAAAGTGTTATTAACCCTATTGTTGTGAAATTTAGCTACGATCTATCAAAATGATGGCTAAGGAGGATGTTTTGAAGTCCTTTTGTTCATTGACCATAATGACAAAAAACAGCCAGTCACAATACACCTGCTTCTTTGTGTACCCTGTCTTGTCCCATTGCTAAAATGTGTTCATGAAATGATTCGAAGAGTTAGCTAAGTACATATTAAAGTGAAATCAAGCTAAACCCTTGCACTGAGATAGGGAGTCATATATAAAGACTGCTAATTGAGCACAATATGAAGAAAGGACAAGATTTCTCATTTTCACCCCAGCACTGAAAGAAGTGAATTGAACAGTTGGGTGGTAATTTTGAAGTGAATGGAGTTAAGAATCAGGGAGCTGTATAACAGGTGACTCAATTGACATTGACCCTTTTATTCAAAGTCAAAGGCCAGGATTCTCCCCAAAAAAACTAAATGCCCAATGGGCAGGAAAAGGGGAGAATTTCCCACCTGTTTTTTGGGGGGTACTTACCTGAATGAATCTCTGATACTCTGTGCATGACGAAGGGGCAGCGCTCCGAAAGCTTATGGTATTTGCTACCAAATAAACCTGTTGGACTTTAACCTGGTGTTGTGAGACTTCTTACTGTGCTTACCCCAGTCCAACGCCGGCATCTCCACATCATGACTATCACAGAGTGCCTCAGAGGTATTCATGTCGGAAAGTAGGGGTGGGGGGGGGAAGTGGGGCCTCATCCCGCTGGAGAGACTGGAATCAGAATGCTGAGACTCAAGATCGGCCAGACACTGGTCAGGAATTCCGTTAAAGTATCCCTATTGATGTCTCCCGGCCCTCTGCGCTACTCGAGCAGCACAGCAGACTGGGAAAATCCTAGCCAACATGTTTCCTAAAGTTCCATCCATACAGTGTGGGGGTAGCAGTCATTGCTGCTTCTGTCAGCTCGAGGTGAAAAATGGTATCAACAAAACAATACTGAAGGCTTAGAAGTTATCACGATAGATCTAACTTTCTGAATCTTTTGAAGAGCAGCGTATGAGTAGGCTTGACAAAGAAAAGAGGCTGTGACTAAGGTGTGCCTGGTCCATGATCACTTGGACTGAGTCAACCATCCACGTGGCTACTCCAATTACAATAAAGGTCATTACTCCTTTCAAAATTTCTGTTGCAAAGCCATTCCAGACACTGGCAGAAACATTGGAGGAGTCAGTTGTTTGGGTATTGGTTGTTCCAATTAGGAAGAACACTGGTGTAATCTCAAACCCATCTATAAACAGTTCAGCGAGGGAGCACTAGCTGCATCAAGAACAAAGCTATTGGCTTATCTCACTACTTGCTTCCCCAAGATGTGGACAATAATTTACGGCATGCATGGAGCATTCATGTGTTATCCGACAGAATGTGGCCTAAATAGGAGGGGATATTCACCCCATGTATATCAGTTGGTTTTTTTCCCCATAATACAGCATCAAGAGAACTGAATTGATCATTAATACCATTATAAACTCACTTTTCCACCTTGCATCAGATTTCTCGTACAATGAGAGCATTAAGTAAATTTTTTAGACCAAATTTGCTTTCTCGTTAATTTAATGAATTTTGCCACACTATGATGAAATCATGCTGTTGTAACCCCACTGTTCAAGAAGGGAACAAGAAAAAAGATGGAAAATTATAGGCCAATTAGCCTAACCTCAGTTGTTGGCAAAATTCTAGAATCCATCGTTAAGGATGAGATTTCTAAATTCTTGGAAGTGCAGGGTCGGATTAGGACAAGTCAGCATGGATTTAGTAAGGGGAGGTCGTGCCTGACAAACATGTTAGAGTTCTTTGAAGAGATGACAAATAGGTTAGACCAAGGAGAGCCAATGGATGTTATCTATCTTGACTTCCAAAAGGCCTTTGACAAGGTGCCTCACGGGAGACTGCTGAGTAAAATAAGGGCCCATGGTATTCGAGGCAAGGTACTAACATGGATTGACGATTGGCTGTCAGACAGAAGGCAGAGAGTTGGGATAAAAGGTTCTTTCTCAGAATGGCAACCGGTGACAAGTGGTGTCCCGCAGGGTTCAGTGTTGGGGCCACAGCTGTTCTCTTTATATATTAACGATCTAGATGACGGGACTGGGGGCATTCTGGCCAAGTTTGCCGATGATACAAAGATAGGTGGAGGGGCAGGTAGTATTGAGGAGGTGGGGAGGCTGCAGAAAGATTTAGACAGTTTAGGAGAGTGGTCCAAGAAGTGGCTGATGAAATTCAACGTGGGCAAGTGCGAGGTCTTGCACTTTGGAAAAAAGAATAGAGGCATGGACTATTTTCTAAACGGTGACAAAATTCATAATGCTAAAGTGCAAAGGGACTTGGGAGTCCTAGTCCAGGATTCTCTAAAGGTAAACTTGCAGGTTGAGTCCGTAATTAAGAAAGCAAATGTAATGTTGTCATTTATCTCAAGAGGCTTGGAATACAAAAGCAGGGATGTACTTCTGAGGCTTTATAAAGCACTGGTTAGGCCCCATTTGGAGTACTGTGAGCAATTTTGGGCCCCACACCTCAGGAAGGACATACTGGCACTGGAGCGGGTCCAGCGGAGATTCACACGGATGATCCCAGGAATGGTAGGCCTGACATACGATGAACGTCTGAGGATCGTGGGATTATATTCATTGGAGTTTAGGAGGTTGAGGGGAGATCTAATAGAAACTTACAAGATAATGAACGGCTTAGATAGGATGGACATAGGGAAGTTGTTTCCATTAGCAGGGGAGACTAGGACGTGGGGGCACAGCCTTAGAGTAAAAGGGAGTCACTTTAGAACAGAGATGAGGAGAAATTTCTTCAGCCAAAGGGTGGTAGGTCTGTGGAATTCATTGCCACAGAGGGCTGTGGAGGCCGAGACGTTGAGCATCTTCAAGACAGAAATTGATAAATTCTTGATTTCTCGAGGAATTAAGGGCTATGGGGAGAGAGCGGGTAAATGGAGTTGAAATCAACCATGATTGAATGGTGGAGTGGACTCGATGGGCCGAATGGCCTTACTTCCGCTCCTATGTCTTATGGTCTTATGCTGACTGAAGTTATCATTTTGAAAACAATATCAATATATTGATCAAAATTTCATGCATTTACCTATCTCTAATTATATGTTTGTAAGTTTAATGGTATGATCTGTGGGAAATTAGCAAGAAATTAGTAAAAAAATGCTGCAGGACAAGGGAATAATAAACCAAAGCATTAACATAACGGACAGAGATTTTTTTGTTTGTTGTTAGGTTGCATACGGAGTGTAATATTTCCATTTGAAAGCCAATCCATTAGAGATTGTGATTGGAAACAAATGTGTCATGAAGTGCAATGACCATCTTGAAGATCATTATGACTCTAGGCCGAAGTGTAAAATGTGGAATATCAAGACCAGCTGCTTATTATGCATCCCTCTTGATTTTCATTTCTACTGATTTAATGGTTGGATCCTGCCTTTATGAACAACATATATCATTTCAGATGCCAGATAAATTAAAACTACGCTGCTATCAAGCAGCACTTGCTCAGTAATAACCTGCTCAGTGACGCACAGTTTGTGTTTTGCCAGTATCATTCAGCTCCTGACCTCATCACAGTCTTGGTTCAAACACGGACAAAAGGGGTGAGAGTGTGGCATCAAGGAGCCCTTGCAACATTGGAATCAATGGGTATCGGGGCAAACTCTTCGCTGGTTGGAGTCATACCTGGTACATAGGAAGATGGTTGTTCTTGTGGAGGGTCAGTCATCTCAGCTCCAGGACATCACTGCAGGAGTCCCTCAGGGTAATGTCTTAGGCTCAACCATCTTCAGCTGCTTCATCAATGACCTTCCCTCCGTCATAAGGTCAGAAGTGGGGATGTTCAAGTGATGATTGCACAATGTTCAGCACCATTTGCGACTCCTGAGATACTGAGGCAATCCATGTTCAAGTGCAACAAGAACTGGACAATATCCAGGCTTTGGTTCACAAGTGGTAAGTAACATTCATGTCACACAAATGCCAGTCAATGACCATCACCAATAGGAGACAATCTAACCACCGCCCCATGCCATTCAAAGGTGTTAACTTCACTGAATCCCCTCTGAAACATCCTTAGGGTTACCATTGACCAGAAACTCAACTAGATTCGCATAAATACAATGGCTACAAGAGCAGGTCAAAGGCTAGGAATACTGCACCGAATAAATCACCTTCCAACTCACCAAAGCCTGTCCAGCTTCTACAAGGTACAAGTCAGAAGTGAGATGGAATACTCCCCATTTGTCTGGATGGGTGCAGCTCCAACAACAGTCAAGAAGCTTGACACCATCCAGGACAAAGCAGCCCACTTGATTGCCACCACATCTACAAACGCTTTCCACCACGAATGTTCAGCAGCAACAGTGTGTATTATCTACAAGATGTACTGCAGCAATTCACCAAAGATCCTTAGACAACACCATCCAAACCCATGGCCATTTCCATCTCGAAGGACAAGGGCACCAGATACATGGGAACACCACTGCCTGCAAGTTCCCCTCCAAGCCAATCACCATCCTGACTTGGAAATATATCGCCGTTCCTTCGCAGTTGCTGGGTCAAAATCCTGGAATTCCCTCCCTAACAGCATTGTGGGTCAACCCACGTGGATTGTAGCGATTCAAGAAGGCAGCTCACCCCCATCTTCTCAAGGGCAACTAGGGATGGCCTAACCAGCGATAATATGCTCTGTTTGTGAACAGAATTCCCACTCACCTGAAGAAGGGGCTTGGAGCTCCGAAAGCTTGTGTGGCTTTTGCTACCAAATAAACCTGTTGGACTTTAACCTGGTGTTGTTAAACTTCTTACTGTGTTTACCCCAGTCCAACGCCGGCATCTCCACATCATGACTAACCAGCGATGCCCATGTTCCACAAATGAAATTAATTAAAATTGAAAAACGAAAAGATGGGGAGCGGGTGCACTAGGGATTCAGACTTGGATGAAATGGGAGGGCGATTTGGAGCAGAGTGGAAAAAGGGGAGGAGGCAATCAGATCTGGGTTTAGTAAACAGAAAACAGGTTCTGCTGGAGACAGCTCTAGAAAGAAAGTGGACCTTGGCTTGGTCCTGGGTAGAATAATACAGATGGAGTCCAGAATTCGCTTTGGAATTATTCAGTTGTTGGGTGGGCATGAGACAGAGGAAATCTGGTGTGGTGTCACTTAGAATGGTTAAGCTGGGACATTAGACTGCAAACTGCCAAGAGGGAGTGTTGGAGCACTGGTGGAAATTTGGATTAGGAAAGGCCAAGGCAGTGGTCAGGATCCAGGTGAACTCTGAGAGAACTGGAGGTTGGAATTGATACAGAGGTTTGGAGCATGCTCCTGGTTGCCCTGTTATTGTGCTTTTATTTTCCTTGCATCTCAATCAGAGGTCTAGCTTTTCATCCACAGGTCAACTGCGCAGATTGGGAGAATTCCTGGTTCTGCAAACCTGGTTTCTATAAATGTCTTCCCAAATGTCAGCTTTTTGGTCCCAGGGAGTAGGCTATGTATTAGGAGTTAGGGTGGATGACCCAGAAATAGAGAGGCATTGGAAGTGTACATGGTGTAAGTTGAGTGACTCAGGCTTTCACTGGACCTTCAGAAATGTAGGTCATTCATGGTGAAGTCCCATGCCTTGCTGGAAATGCCTTGCTGGAAAAGCCATTCATTTGTTCGATGGGTGAGAACTCTGTAAATGTTGTCCAACTGGCAGCTGAGCCTGGAATAGGTGGCCCATCATGGGCTTTCCCACGGAAAAAAATTGTCATTATTGCTGCCTATTCACAGTGTACTGGAAGCATGGAATAGATTCTCAAGACACAGTCATGGAAATGGAAGTTTTGCCACCACTACCGGGTGCAGATATTCTGTAGTCATGCAGTTAGCTGTGAAGATGCAGTAGGTGGTTGAATAAAGTGCCGTTCTCATTATCACATCCACTTGCCCTCTTGTCACCATCTTTCAGGAAGCGCCTATACAGTTGATCCTTGGCCAGGTCCCTCACACCTGCACACTGCAATGTCAAGACAATGTGACAAAGAGTCAGTAAACCAGTAGGGCTGTCAATGGTCATGGAGTAAAGCATACTACCTTGGAGTAACATGGCACCGAGCGTTTGAGTGGAGCAATTTTCTCCATCACACCTTGCCAGTAATTAATCTGAGATTGATTTTTTCTGTCCTGGACTGTAGGTGTGGGATTTGGTCCTGCGACTGACTGCCAACATACTGGTATCTGCTTAGCAGTTTATTAGTATTACATCTAATCAGGTTACAGAGGAGGTACATAGCTCCTAGGCATAATTCCAACCTCTCTGTCTATCTCGAGAGAGAGAGTCTCACACATGACTGACCGATGTCAGGAATATATCATCAGTTATGTCATACATTAGAATATCCCATCCATTAAATCTTTATATTATACTTCCCCTCTAAGTATACTATCCTACTTTTCAGCTGGGACTACAAGAGAAGAACTCAGGGCACTCTGAGGAACTTGTTGCTCGCTCGAAGGAGTCTGAGAAGAAGCTTCAGAAGAGGAATGATTTTCAACTCCAGGAAAATCTGTCACAGCGGTATCATCCACCATTGAGTCAAAGACTGAAAAGGCATTGAATTTCTGAGATTTCAATGAACTTGGACAACAAAGGAAACATGGCCAACTTTCTGTCAGACTGTCAGGAAAAGAAGATGAGATGATTTCCTCAATGGTATTTCAGGAGGACCATCTGCTTTCTGTAGACAGTAGTAAGGGAGCCATAATTCCCTCTGTGTGAGGTTGCTCCATTTTGAGCAATGGAAAGAAATACTGAGGACATGGAAGAGAAGCCAACCCAATCTTCACTAATGAGATGAATTTCCTGTAGACAATCACTTAGGGACAAGATTGCTGTACAGCTTCAGAATTGCAAAGATTCTGCTGCAACTTCTGTGTTGACCTACAGCACTGAAGAGAGGAAGATTTTCAGAAAACTGAAATCTGGGTGCCAATTAACTTTCATCCTGGGAAGGTACCAGCTCTTCAGCAGCGTGATCCTCTATGAACTCAAACCTGGACTCAGGCAAGGCATCCTCTGTGGAAGACACTTCATGGACATTAGGAGATAAAGTAAGTAATACATCAGTAGATTCAGTGGGACTAAGATCGGAATGCTGCTCAGCCACTAAAAACATAGCTAATTTTTCTAAAAAGTCAACACGGACTTCAAAAGGTGAATACAACAACAGGAAAAATATATCATTCTCTAGGACCTCAACCTCCAATCACTCAGCTCTGGAAGTGATTTTTCACCATCACTCTCTAGATTCGGGTCCTGCAGTTCTTCATGGGGATGGTCACCATCTGCTGCAGTGCCTTCTGTATCCTCCACTTCCAGCCTTCACGAAGAACTGAGAGATTCATCGATTCCACATCTGCCCTGGGTCTAGTGAATGGTGTCTCTGTAAAAGGAAGAAACTTACTGCTGAGTGTATAAATTTTGCTCAATTTTTGAAAAATGAATTTCTACTGCTACTAAATAAAAAGTTGAAGATTGTTGCAAAAAAGATAGTGAGTCTTTCAAAAGACAAACATCACCTGGTTCTTCTAGGATTCCTAAAGGTCTGCCAACATTGTCACTCAGTGAGGATCTGCATTGATTGTGAGGAGCAGAGGGAGAACCAATAATCTGTCGCCCTTTGTAGCTCAGAGGAGCAATAATCCTGCTTTTGATTGGATGATCTATGCCATCTGGATCTTGGAATTTGATGTCTGATGGATAAAGGGTAAATGGCTAAAACTAATCACAGCCATCTGCTAATATGGTAACAGCCATTCCAGTATCAATTGTAAAAGAATTATCAAAGCCTTGAACTTGGACCATAACTGACTAGGAGTCTGGATTAAGGCTATATACTTCCTCTAGAAACTCTGTAGTTTGGAAAGACAGTGTTTCATAAATGCTTGCTGGTCTGCAACTTTGATTAAAATTGGATTTGGAGAAACACTTGAGACGTCCAGTTTTGCCATCCTGGACACATGCCACACCCCCTGCTGGACGGTCTTGGCATCAATGCTGGGTTTTCGTGCCACAACGCGAGCACCTCAAATGGCTGCTGCCATGAAGTTTCCCAGTCCTCTGCCTGGTTTTGCATGGTTATGGTTATATGGTTATGGCCACTGCCTGTCAGCCAACAGAATCATGTGAAGGTATCAAAGGCTTTAACAATGGAATCAAAGTCCACGGCAGACTCTTGCACACCCTGCCTTAGGAAAATGTTGTTTGCCACCTGGAAAGGAAACTAACGTGAAGCTTTGGCTCTTGTGAAGACCTGATGCTGCTCGGGTACGGGAGAAAATGGCATTTTCATAACACTCACTGGTGGACTCTCTGCGGATGCTGAAGATAGTCAAATGGATAGGGCAAGGACAGGGACTCACTCGGTGTGGTCATCATTACCACTCTCCAGTGTGTCTCCTGCTGCTGCCGAAATTTTTCGAGCTGCTTTCAAAGATTTCTTCACTCTGTAGTTCCTTTAATAATACTGATGTGTTTTTTACTTTGATGTCTCTACTGTTGCCATCATGCTCCGAGATTGGTCCATCTGTCTTGGACTCTAGGCATGGGACTTGGCTCATAGACAGACTGTAGACATTCTCTGGTATTTGCTTAACCCTTGCTTATTAATACTACATCTAAACAGGCTCACCTATGCACAAAACATGACCCGCCCCAATCCCCACCCAGGCAAATATGGTAGCTGCTGTGTTCAGGATGTGACTCCTGATCTCTGGGCATATCTGTCATTTTTGCAGTGATGGAGAGGCTCTCTGTCCTTGCTAAGGTTCAGGCCACAGTCTCCCCACCCTGTTATCCTTGTTCTTCCCTTTGACGTTATTGCAGCCACGTGTGGGAAGTACAGTGGAATTCTGTTGAACTTTTCATGAACTGCAACACTATACACATTCATCCATAAATAATCCACACTTCTAGAAATCATGTACATACATACTTTAATATTGAAAAAAGCCAGTAGTCTCTGCAGAAAATGTCTTCTGAAATCACAGGAAATTACTAATGTGTGACATATTTCCAGTAATATGAAGATTGGCAGGATAAAATGTATGCTTTTCTTTGACAATATCCTTTATTCATTCAGTTATTGGCTTTGCTTGCTTTGTAGCAATGTTCATTGAGTCAAAAGGTTGTGGTTTCAAGTTCCTTCCAAGACTTCAGCCTAATCTTGCACGGTCAGGTTCTGTCCTTAAGGTGAGCTGTTATATGAAAGGAAAATACTGTGGTTCTTGGACATCTGAAATAAAGACAAAAATTGCTGGGCAAGTGTAATATCTGAGGTGTCACAAAGAAAGGGAGTGAGTGGAATTTAATGCTCCCCCCCGCCTCCCCCACCTCCACTCAGAGAGGCCCATTTTGAGGCAAAGTGAACTATATGATCAGGCAGAAAGGGGCAGGATGGCAATCCCGCCCTTCATCCCACCAGCAATTCCCCCACCCTCGACTTCTCTCCGATCAGATCCAGGATGAGAAAGCTTACGGGCTAATTAAGAACCTCATCTTGCCACAGCAGGTATTCAACCTGCAATGGGTAGGGGACTCACCACCGAGGGAGACTGCCCAGCAAACCTTGCCAGGTTTGTCAGAAGCCTACCAGCAGGGGCCCCTCACTCATCGTAGAAATTATGTCCTTAGTTGACGGACCCAACAACTGAAAGTGGGGTATCCTGCAGGAAGCCACCCTGCCCTTGCTTCTGACCTCACTTGCCCCCATGTGAGGATCGATCAGCAATCTTTATGCTAGACCGCACTGTGGTACCTACTAGCAATGGCCATTACTCACAGTCACAGTGCTAACACTGGAGAACTGCTGGCCTCTGACATGTTGTTAACTCACTGATGCAGGATTTCCATCCTACTGGGAACTTAATCTGACAGAAGGCCAAATGCTGTTCAAGTAAGTCATTGACTATTGGGCCTCCAGGAGAAGAGCGATGTGGAGCTTCCCCAAGTTTTCCAACCAGTGAGTGGGAAAGCAACCCATAGCCCATGTTAAATACCAGTCAATGTTTCAGGTCAATGATATTTCATCAGAACCAGGAAAAGTTTAGGATGTAACAGATTTTATACAAGTACATAGGTGGCATGAGGGGAAGAACCAAACAAAAGGGGATGTCTGTTCAAATGCAGATTTCACAAAGAAGCCACAAAAGAGGTCTCTGCTCATCCACCATTCCTGATTTCCTGTCTCTCTGAGGAATTAAATTGAACCTCATTGCACCAATTTTGCAGACATAAAATTAGTACAGAAATTCAATTAAACAGGGGCAATCTCCTGCGCTTTCATAGAGTCAGATCGACACCTTATGCAATTTTGGTGAGATACCATATTTTCCTTCCTTCTCATCATTTAGATAATCTATGTACATTAGGTCCAAAGTGGATGGTTTCATACATTCCAAGTGCCTGGGAAATTACCACATATGTCTATAGGGTCCTGATGTGTATCTCCCAGTGTATGCTCTATCTCCATTTCCACAATAAATCTTCAAACAGATATCTATGAAATTATGTTGTACCAAATACTTGAGCTGGCATCTCCCACTCCATATTTGAATAACTCGCTTGCGCTGGAGATGGGTTCTTTGATCCAAAGCAATGGATTTTCCATCCTGCAGAATTTGGCAGGGGGTGGAGTCCTATTCAGGTCGGGGAGTCCCCTGGGGGGTCAGAGGTGTGTGGGGAGTCTTGTGGGGGGAATCAGTCTGTTTCTTTACAATATTTACCCAAAGATAGAAGAGTTTTTAACTCTTCTAACATTATTTGAGTAACTATTGATGTAACCCTGTCAGAACCATCCAAAGTTTGCTATTTAAATCACATTTTGGATGGTTCCCAGTGCTGGGTAATTACCCAGAGGAAGTTGGAACTTTAGGGCAATTGTCGTGCAAATCCTTACCTGTAAAGCTCTGAGAGAGGTTCTCCAGTGCATCTTTGATGTACTCCCCCAATGTAATGCTCGGAAGCTTGGATATTATGGCCCAATAAAATCCATTCAACTCAACCAAACATCCTAAGAAAAGTTTAAAAATACTTCCAAATCTTCGGAAAAACTCTCTGTGACACCTTCATCACATACAGTTCTGTAGCAACAGAACATCTTTTCCAAGAGTGCAATGACACCAAATTCGAGTTACATTATTGCAATGATTATGATCCTTGAGCAGCAAGTGTTATGGCACGGCAGATGGTGAGTGCCAGGCTGCCCAAATCCCAAATGGAAACTTCAGTCAGCTGTCAGAATGATGTTGCAATTTGTGTATTATGAGGAGTTTTCTGAAGTCAATTTCAATCCAATTGTGATGATTTTATATATTAAAGTTAAACATTTATTATAATAAAGAAAAAAGGAAATAACACTTAAAAATACAAGAACACCTTTACACAGATAAGAGTACTTTTCAAACATTTCCTGAAATATTTTGGCTTCAATAAACTCAGAGCTAAACTCCCTTTTTGATGGCAACAGTCCTTTTCTAATCTATTAAATTCCAGTAAGGTTACCATATAATGCTCTGTTGCTGTTAGAGTGCTCTCTGAGTGTGGCAGCAAACTGTTATTCACAGGTGGACACCCATTCTGTCTTGTTCGAGATCTCACGGCTTCAATGTTACCTTAAATATGTTCTTCCCCTTTGATCTTACACCGCATTGTTAACAAAGAGTCCCAGGCTAGCCACACCGACCCTCGCCGACTGTGGCAAGGTCTGCAAGACATAACAGGCTACAAGATGAAGGCATGTAAAATCGCCAGCTCCAACACACCTCTCCCTGATGAGCTCAATGGATTCTACGCCCATTTTGAGCAAGAGGTCAGTGAGAGCATGCCCTCTACCCTGGAAGCCCTGGATTAACCTGTATCTGAGGTCACTATTGCAGATGTCAGAGCAGCTTTCTTGAAGATCAACCCACGGAAAGCAACTAGCCTGATTGGGGTACCCGGGCGTGCACTCAGATCTTGCACGGATCAGCTGATGGAGGTATTCACAGACATCTTCAACCTCTCTTTACAACAATCTGAGGTGCCTATCTGCTTCAAGAAGACGACCATCATCCCGGTACCTAAGAAAAACCAAGCAACGTGCCTTACTGACTATCGGCCAGTGGCTGTGACGTCCATCATTATGAAGTGCTTCAAAAGATTAGTCATGGCACGAATCAATTCCAGCCTCCCGGACTACCTGGATCCACTACAGTTTGCCTACTGCCGCAACATGTCCACAGCAGACGCCATTTTCCTGGCCCTGCACTCAACCCTGGAACACCTAGATAACAAGGACACCTATGTCAAACTCCTTTTTATTGACTACAGCTCAGCCATCAACACTATTATTCCCATGAAACTCATCTCCAAACTCCGTGGCCTGGGCCTCGGCACCTCCCTCTGTGACTGGATCCTGAACTTCCTAACTCACAGACCACAATCAGTAAGGACAGGCAACAACACCTCCTCCACAATAATCCTCAACACCGGTGTCCCACAAGGCTGTGTTCTCAGCCCCCTACTATACTCCTTGTACATCTATTACTGTGTGGCCAAATTCCCCTCCAATTCAATTTTCAAGTCTGCTGATGACACCACCGTAGTGGGTCGGATTTCAAACAATGACGAGACAGAGTATAGGAATGAGATAGAGAATCTGGTGAACTGGTGTGACAACAATAATCTCTCCCTCAATGTCAACAAAACGAAGGAGGTTGTCATTGACTTCAGGAAGCGTAAAGGAGAATATGTCCCTGTCTATCAATGAGGACAAAGTAGAAAGGGTCGAGAGCTTCAAGTTTTTAGGTGTCCAGATCACCAACAACCTGTTCTGGTCCCCCCATGCCAACACCATAGTTAAGAAAGATCACCAACGCCTCTACTTTCTCAGAAGACTAAGGAAATTTGGCATGTCAGTTATGACTTTCACCAACTTTTACAGATTCTTTCTGATTGCATCATTGCTTGGTATGGTTCCTGCTCTGCCCAAGACCGCAAGAAACTACAAAAGGTCGTGAATGTAGACCAATCCATCACGCAAACCAGCCTCCCATCCATTGACTCTGTCTACACTTCCCGCTGCCTCGGCAAAGCAGCCAGCATAATTAAGGACCTCACGCATCCCAGGCATTCTCTCTTCTACCTTCTTCCTTCAGGAAAAAGGTACAAAAGTCTGAGGTCACGTACCAACCCACTCAAGAACAGCTTCTTCCCTGCTGCTGTCAGACTTTTGAGTGGACTTACCTTGCATTAAGTTGATCTTTCTCTATACCCTAGCTATGACTGTAACATTACATTCTGCACTCTCTTGTTTCCTTCTTTATGAACGGTATGTTTTGTCTGTATAGCGCGCAAGAAACAGTACTTTTCACTGTATGTTAATACGTGACAATAATAAATCAAATCAAATCAAAAACAATCCTTTAGAAATTCCTTTTATCAGAATTGAGCAACCCCCTTTATATGGCTACTATATTTTAAAAATAAAGCTACATTATTATGCCTCATCTATATGCAATCTTCCAATTGCAAATGTTCCATTTGAAATACAACAGCCAACTTTTAAACATTTATTTTATTTGTCTTATGTAAATTCTTACCATTCTAACCCACTTGCTTTCACACATCTTTATTGATGCTTTTGACTTCTGCAGACTATCTGTATCCAATTCAATTAAATCAGTCACACTCTCGCAAGTATGTTTCCCAGTATATGACAACATGGCAATGAAATTGCAAAAAGGAAATATTAAGATTCATTTTTCTCACACAATCCAGAGTTCAAGAGTTCAAGTTCCAGCTTCGGAAGTTCTGAATTTACACCAAGCCTCCAGGCACTTGTTCAGAACAATCAGATTGTTTCAACCGATTCGATTTTCAAAACTCCTCACTAACGTGGAGGGGAGACAAGCTGCCACATTGCCTAGTCAAGCAACAACCTGACATAATTGTGCTCACAGGTCTTTACTTCCAAGGGCAACCTCCGAGCTCCATGAACTGTGGAGGACAATCACAAGGATCATGGGAAAACCGTAATCTCTACCACATCATGCGCTATCCTGCCTTGAACAAATCTCATACATCCCTTATAATAAAAGCAGAATACTGCAGATGCTGGAATATGAAATAAAAACTGAAAATGCTGGAATATCACAGCAGGTCTGACAGCATCTATGGGGAGAGAATAGAGCTAATGTTTTGGGTCTAGATGAGTTCTGACCAAGAGTCATCTAAACTTGAAACGTTGTCTCTCTGCTCTCCCCACAGATGCTGTCAGACCTGCTGAGATTTTCATAGAATCATAGAAACCCTACAGTACAGAAAGAGGCCATTCGGCCCATCGAGTCTGCACCGACCACAATCCCACCCAGGCCCTACTCCCAAATCCACCCACTAATCCCTCTAACCTACTCAGGACACTAAGGGCAATTTTGTTTTAGCATGGCCAATCAACCGAACCCGCACATCTTTGGACTGTGGGAGGAAACCGGAGCACCCGGAGGAAATCCACGCAGGCATGAGGAGAATGTGCAAACTCCACACAGACAGTGACCCAAGGCGGGAATCGAACCCAGGTCCCTGGAGCTGTGAAGCAGCAGTGCTAACCACTGTGCTACCGTGCCGCCCATTTCCGGCATTTTCTGCTCATACATCCCTTCACTGTTACTGGACAAAATCTCACTCTTGCCCACCTACCAGCAGCAGAGGAGCATCATCAGCGAGGGCTTTAGCAGTTCAGGAAGGAAGTCCACTGACTGCTCACTGCACATTAGAAGTGACCTTGTCACATCCCACAAAAAATACCATGGCTATGCTATCCATTGTATGCATTAGTCCACAAACAAAATACGGTGGGGGGGGTGCGATTCTCCCAAAAGTGCTGAATTGGCGGGAAAACTGTTCTAGATCGCGACAGTTCTGACAGTCCGCTTCTCACCAGAATCTCTGCACTCTGAGCAATGCAGAGGGCCCAGTCGTGAATCTCATTAAATGCTCAGGGGCAGGGCCAAAGAGCCTGAAATCGGCAGGATGGAGCAGGAACCCTGCGTGCGCACATCGCTGGGAGATCGTGGAAGCAACCTCCCAGCATCCAAATCAGTGCCATCGAAATCCCACACACATCACTGGCCTCATTGCTGGCCCCCACACCTTCCCCAAACACATCGCTGGTCTCATCGCCGACCCCCACAACCCCCCCCACAGAGGCATCGCTGTCCTCATTGCAGGCTCCCACAACACTCCTCCCCGCACCCCCCCCACCCCCCACCTCTCCCCCGCCCCCCCCCCCCCCCCGCCTTGCCTCATCGCTGGCCCCCACAACCCCCCCACAGAGACATCGCTGGCCTCATCGCTGGCTCCCACAACCCCCCCACACACATCGCTGGCCTCATCGCTGGCCCCAACACACAGACATTGCTGCCCGCTCATCTCATGCCCCCATGGATCCAAATAATGCGGGTACGCAATCCCTCCATCCCTTGAACATACTGTCCTCACTGCTGCCCTGCAGAGAACTAGCGTTGTGCTGACATGCACAACCCCACCTTGTGATCATTCCCTCTCTTGATTGGGAGCCTTGAGTATTGCACCCCCCCCTGGACAGCAGCCTATTGAATGGCAGCCAATCAGCACCCTGAGGGACGATTGACACTCAACTGAATGCAGCCTTCAAAATCTCTCACAAGTATTTGTTGCCAACGGGCCTTTGACTGGCCACACTCACTGCACCTGCACTCCCCTAATAATCCAGAGCTGCATATAAGCTGCAGGAATGGACACACAGCCAGTCACACCACAAAGATGGCTGCTCGGAAACCGGCTCCCAGATTTTCGGAAGCAGACCGGGAGCAGCTGCTAGGTGCCATGGAGGAGAGACGTCATCGTCTGCTCCCCGGCCAGGGCCCTAACCCAAGGAGTGCATCTGCCATGGCATTGTGGGAGGAGGTGGCAGATGCGGTGAATGCCAGGAGCTTGACACTGCGGTCTGGCCAGCAGTGCCGCAAAAAAATGAATGATCTTCTTCGAGCAGCAAGGGTGAGTGAGCATCCCTCTTGGAACCCCGCACATGCTTGGCACGGATCTCCAACCCTGAACAAAGAACAAAGAACAAAGAACAATACAGCACAGGAACAGGCCCTTCGGCCCCCCAAGCCCGCGCCGCTCCCCGGTCCAGGATTGAATCCTGAATCCAGGATCCCCGCCCAATTTTCCAGCCTATCTACATACCAATATCCTATCCACCGAGCTGTCCCTCACAGCTACGATGCTTTGTTCATTACAACCTATTAACTTACCCCCACCCCCCCATTCCAGACCATGTGATCTCCAGGGAGAGGCGAAAACCCAGAGTGAAAAACCCCAGGGCCAATATGGGGAAAAAAAATCTGGGAAATTCCTCTCCGACCCCCTGAGGCGATCGAAACGAGTCCAGGAGATCACAATGGCCCCGATCGGAAAATGCTTCCCAACCCTAGTCATTTCCACTTCCACGAACACCATATGAATTCCCTGCCCCCGAGACAGGTTCCCAACTATCCGCAGTCTCACTCTGTACTGGCACCAGCAAGATGATCATAGAATGAAGCCTTGAAACGAGAAACCAGGAACAATTAGCCCGCGCCGCTCCCTGGTCCAAACTAGACCACTCTTTTGTATCCCTCCATTCCCACTCCGTTCATATAGCTGTCTAGATAAGTCTTAAACGTTCCCAGTGTGTCCGCCTCCACCACCTTGCCCGGCAACACATTCCAGGCCCCCACGACCCTCTGTGTGAAATATGCCCTTCTGATATCTGTGTTAAACCTCCCCCCCTTCACCTTGAACCTATGACCCCTCGTGAACGTCACCACCGACCCGGGGAAAAGCTTCCCACCGTTCACCCTATCTATGCCTTTCATAATTTTATACACCTCTATTAAGTCTCCCCTCATCCTCCGTCTTTCCAAGGAGAACAACCCCAGTTTCCCCAATCTCTCCTCATAACCAAGCCCCTCCATACCAGGCAACATCCTGGTAAACCTCCTCTGTACTCTCTCCAAAGCCTCCACGTCCTTCTGGTAGTGTGGCGACCAGAACTGGACGCAGTATTCCAAATGCGGCCGAACCAACGTTCTATACATCTGCAACATCAGACCCCAACTTTTATACTCTATGCCCCGTCCTATAAAGGCAAGCATGCCATATGCCTTCTTCACCACCTTCTCCACCTGCTTAGACACCTGAAGGGCATGCAACAACTGACCTTTCCCCCAGGAACAGAATCTAACCCCTTCCCCTCACTTCTCAACGAGCACCTTTTTGTGGTGACCGCTTTCCACGAAACTGCCAGCACAACGCCCGAGACACAGGCACGTATTGCACACCATGCACTGCAATATGTTAATGCTTGCTATCCACCTTATGTTCCCACAGGAAAAGAAAATCCATAACGCACGGGAGATGACACAGACGGGTGGTGGTGTGCCTGACCTGCGGCAGCTGAGTGGCATGAAGGAGCGTGCCATGGAGCTGGCAGGGGGTGATGGGCCATCCCGAATGGTCATGGACAGCCAGGCCGGCGTCCAGCATGCAAATGAGCAGAAGCGCACCCTCAACCTTGGTCCTCCTATAAATAAGTGCGATGCTGCATGGAATGTTTTGCCTCCTTCCCCCTAATGTGTGTTTTTTTTTCCAGCTCTGGACCCAGAGGAACCCGGCCCTTCGGGTATTGCTGCCACCCCTGCTGCTCTGGAGCAAACTGCCCACAACCCCCTGGATGACACCTCGGAGGGAGGCCCTGAGGAATCCTCCAAGGCAGCACCACTGAAGCGGCACCGGCATGTACCACACAACCCACCAACACAGAGACATTCACCATGGTGGGTACCTTTAATGTTGAGGCTTCACGATCTGGTGAGCACATCACAGACTCTGAAGGACATCGGGTGGAGGCGGGCACATCCGTGAGCTTGGGCACACGGAGGTCTGCCGGAGGCCAGGATTCAGCTGTTCCCCAAGCCTGCTGCTGGGCCTCTGGGTTTGTTCCTCCCAAGGCTGGTAGAGATGCATCAAGAAACCCGGGGAATTGTGGAAGGGCTGTCAGCAACCATGCTGCGACTGCAAGGCTGTTTAGGGGAGTCCAACAGAGTGCTGTCGCAGGAGGTGGTGCCGAAACAGCGTGAGACCCAGGCCAACACTGCAAGGGTGGCGACCACAGTGGAAAGTCTGGCTCGGGGGGCTGCCCTCATGGGTGACAGGGTCCAGGCCATCCTGGGACACAATGGGCCGCGGGCGAGTGTGTTTCCGGCATCCAGGAGGCACAGCGTTCCATGGCCATGGATGTCGGGGGCATGTGGGAGACACTGCTGGCCATGCTGGGACTCTCGCTGGCATTCTGGAGACACAGCAGGCCGTGGCTGTGAGCATCGAGAACTGAGCCCGGGCTCAGAGGGCTACTGCTGAGGAGCTCCAGAGCCTGGCTCGCTCACAGAATGATGTAGCGGAGGGGCTCTGGCGCTTGGCCGAGTCTCAGAAGGCTGGGGCTGAGGGATCACAAATCATGGGGCAGACGCATCTAGACCTCCAGGACTGGCAGAGCCAGGTGATGCTGGAGCTTCTGGAGCTCAGTCCAGCTATCCTGGCATCCCATGGAGTGCCCCCAGGGTCTCTGGGTACCCCAAGGGAGAAGGAAGGGGTTGAGTCCATGCCGGGGTCTTCTACCCAGGAGATGTCGGACATCCCAAGACCTACCGATTCCCCCCTACCTCACACCGGGGCATCTCAGGGTCAGTGAGATGAACAGGGTGGCACCAAAACAGTGCCATCCATAAGTCAGCTGGGGCTTTCCAGGTCCCGGCCACCCAGGGGACGTCTGCCAAGGGCATCAGCGGCAACGGGACATGCATCACAGCTGGACCCCTTCACCTTCGATGTGCATCCTGGGGTAACACCCAGAAGAAGCAGGAGACAGCACAAAGTTAGAAAGTTGTGGTTCATTAGAGGGCACGGGTGAAAGTCAGCATTAGTCAGGGTTTGGTAATAATTTATGTTAAGAGCACAATAAACTGTTAATTGCACATCAAGATGTGACTAATGTGTCTCTGATTCTCTTCCCCTCCCTCCCACAGCTCAGTGTTCCCGACTCCCAAACATAGAGGTACTATCTGTCCAGCCTTACAGACTCAGCCCATGTTTCAGAGTGCCTGCTCTACCTTCCCCAACATCCACTAGACCCTTGGTGCAAGTATCCCCCGACACCCACCCCCCCCCCCCCCACCACCACCACCGCCACCGCCCCCCCCCCCCACCCACCCCCCTTGGCCAAAAATCATGTGGCCCCAACCCTTACAGCTACGTGGGCCAGGGTGGCAGCATGCATTCGGAGTGCAGATCGGAGTCAGACTTGAATTGCACCAGGGGCAGGATCCCAGTGTGCACAACAGCAAGTTGTCATCATCCTCCAACCTTCAACCAAGAATCGCAACCATTGCCAACCCAGGCACATTAACAGGGTCGGATGTTTCTGGGGGATAGGGTGATGGGATGACAGGAGCAGGGGAAGGGTGATGTGGTGGTTTGAGGGCACAGGTCGGTTTGGAGGGGGAAAAGTGGCTGCACTTGCTCCTGGGGTGTGGTGGTTGCAGCCCCCTCACTGCACAGCACCAGCGAGGTGAAGCGGGCTGCAATCAAGGCGACCCTCGCTGCACTTCCCTGCCGGACACCTGCCATTGCCGCCCGTTGTCTTTCCTCCGGCGTCCACCTCGCCCCCCTCGTCGCTCCTCCTCCTCCTTCTCCTGCTCCAGCTGATACCCCCGCTGCTGGGCAATGTTGTGCAGAGCATAGCAAACGATAATGATGCGTGAAGCACACACAGGGTCACACTGGAGGGCCCCCTCACCAGAGCGGTCCAAGCAGCGGAACCGCATCTTCAGCAGGCCGATGCACCGCTCAACGGCGGACCGGGTGGCTGCATGAGCCTCATTGTAGCGGGTCTCCGCCTCAGTCTGAGACTTCTGCACAGGCGTCATCAGCCATGACCTTAGCGGGTAACCCTTGTCACCCAGTAGCCGGGAGACTGGGCTGTTCTTCAAAGAACCCAGGGATGTCCGATTGTCGGATCACAAAGCTGTCATGGACACTCTCTGGGTGACGTGCATCAACCTGCATGATCTTGAACCGATGGTCGCAGAAACTTTGGATGCTCAGGGAGGGGAACCCCTTCCGGTTCACAAATTGCTGCGGCCCTGCATGGGGGTCCGCAAGACGATGTGTGTCCCACCCACTGTGCTCTGCACATTGGGAATCCCAGCAATGGAAGCGAAGCCAAGAGCCTGGGCCTCCTGCTGTGCACAGCCTACATTGAAATTAATGAACTGCCCTGCCCGGGCATACAGGGCATCTGTGACCTGCTGCACACATCTGTGCAGGGAGGCCTGAGAGATCCCAGCTAGGTCACCAATGGGAGCCTGGAATGACCCAGAGGCATAGAAATTGAGAGCTGCTGTCACCTTCACGTCCAGGTGGCTGCCGCTCCCCCGAGGCGCCAGGTGTGAGAGCACATCACAAATGTGACGCACCGTGGTCTTGGACAAGCGCAGCCGGCGATGGCGCATCTCCGAGTGGGCCTCGAAGGAAGTGTGGGGCCTGTATCTCCTTGGCCTCGGCACTCTCTGCCTTCTGTGCACCCTCTTGGAAGCCTGCTCACCCACCTCCTGGCTCTCAGTGGCAGCCCCCTGCCCTCCTTCCTGAGAGTCTGGTGGGGGTTCCTCTTGCGGTCGTCTCTCCACGCCCGCCACCTCCTGAGCCGCCGTCTCCTCCTCCTCCTCCGCTCTTGCTGCCACCAACATGGCCAGCTCCAGATCGAGCAAATCGAGATCTATCTGCACAGTGGGGTTTGCAAAAAGCATAGAATGACGGATTATTCTCATTGGCTGCATAGACCCAGCACCACCCCAATCCCTCACTTGGGCCAGCATCCCCACTTGTGGGAGCTGGCAACTCCACACAATCCATGGTGCCGTGCGTGGCCCGATTAGGGTTGTGTGAGATTCCCATCATGACAAATGCTGGCACAGATTATGCAGGTCAGTGTGCAGATGTGTGCAATGTGCACCCTTGAGCCATTGCTATGTGTGCAACTGCAGCATCCGTTACAGGCATGTATTGCTGGTCCGTGTCACAGGGCAGGGACAGACTGCAAAGCAGCACCAGATGTGTGCCCAGTGACAGCAGGTTTCATGCAGTCCATGTCTGAACCTCTGCACCCCGGCCTGGAGCAGCAGCTGCTTCATCTGGTTAGACCTCAGTCAGCACATGGTGCCCCCCATCCACCCCACCCCGGAACACCAGCACTTAGTAGAGTCCCTGACCACACCCCGCAGAAAAACAATGCCACTGCAAAGTGTTGTGGAGGGTGGGAGGGAGCAAGAGCCCTTGAGGCTGCTTCCCACAGTCAGCCTCAGCGCTTCTTGGAGAAGGGGTGGGGAGTGGAGGGGTGCGGGAGCCCTCGAGGCTGCTTCCAACAGTCAGCCTCAGCGCTGCTTGGAGAGGGGGTGGGGGGTTGGGGGGGAGCGGGGTTCCCCGACGACCTTCACCCAGGGAGCTGTGAGGAAATGGAAGCCCCCATGACCCCTCCTCACATGCAGATGTCACTCATCAATGGATCAAAACGTGAAGGCAGCAGGAGGAAGACTACCAGTTATCTCCAGGGCCTGCCTGCAATATTCCACACGCTCCGCTAGCAGCACTTACTCCCTCACTGCAGTTCACGCCAGATTGCGACTTTTAAATACCTGTTCTGATTCGCGCCAAAATTACATCACACCTCAGAGGTGGGAGACACAGAGGTGGGCAGAGATTGCCGTGTGGATTCCGATAATGGCATGCAAAGTTATGTAAACTTATGTTAAACGGCAGCCCACCGATTTTCAGTGGGTTCCCGGTGGCGCCATTTTTCTCCGGCTGGGAGATGCGCGCGGGCTGAAAAAACTGTCGGGGAACCTACGAAATGGCTTACACCATAAGACCATAAGACGTAGGAGCAGATGGCTGATCTTTTTCTCATCCCCATTCTCCTGCCTTTTCCCCATAACCCCTGATTCCCTTATTATTCAAGAACCTATCTATCTCTGTCTTAAAGACACTCAATGACCTGGCCTCCACAACCTTCTGTGGCAAAGAGTTCCACAGATTCACCACTCTCTGGCTGAAGAAATTTCTCCTCATCTCTGTGTTAAAGGATCATCTCTTTAGCCTGAGGTTGTGCCCTCTGGTTCTAGTTTTTCCTACTGGTGGAAACATCCTCTCCACGTTCACTCTGTCCAGGCCTCGCAGTATCCTGTAAGTTTCAATAAGATCCCCCCTAAACTCCAACGAGTACAGACCCAGAGTCCTCAACCGTTCCTCATACGACAGGCTCTTCATTCCAGGGATCATTCTTGTGAACCTCCTCTGGACCCTTTCCAAGACCAGCACAACCTTCCTTAGATATGGGGCCCAAAACTGTTCGCAATACTCCAAATGGAGTCTGACCAGAGCCTTATACAGCCTCAGAAATACATCCTTGCTCTTGTATTCTAGCCCTCTTGACATGAATGCTAACATTGCATTTGCCTTCCTAACTGTCGACTAAACCTGTACGTTAACCTTAAGAGAATCTTGAACAATGACTCCCAAGTCCCTTGGTGTTTCTGATTTCCTAAGCATTTTCCCATTTAGAAAATAGTCTATGCCTCCATTCCTCCTTCCAAAGTGCACAACCTCACACTTTTCCACATTATATTCTATCTGCCACTTCTTTGCTCATTCTCCTAACCTGTCCAAGTCATTCTGCAGCCCCCCTGCTTCCTCAATACTACCTGCCCCTCTACATTTCTTTGTATCATCTGCAAACTTAGCAACAGTGCCTTCAGTTCCTTCTTCCAAATCGTTAATGTATAGTGTGAAAAGTTGTGGTCCCAGCACTGACCCCTGAGGCACACCACTAGTTACCGGCTGCCATCCTGAGAAAGACCCCTTTATCTACGCTCTCTGTCTTCTACCAGTCAGCCAATCCTCTATCCATGCCATGATCTTACCCTTAACACCATGGGCACTTAACTTATTTAACAGTCTCCTATGCGGCACCCCTTGGTCGGATCCGCCAGAAAAGTGGTGGGTGCGGATGGGAGAATCGCGGCCAGATATTCAGACAAGAATATGAATCAATATGGAACTAAAAAGTAATGACAAGAAAGAGTAACTAATTGCACAGAGATAAGGTAGACGTGAAAGAGATTGTTGAGAAAATGCATGAAGCTTCCAACATTTTGAAAGTCCTGTGAAAGTGGCAGTGAGCATCAGGCAGCACAGTCAATAGATCTAAAGTAGGTCAAATGAATAAACATGGCACAATGAGATGCAATTTGCTTGAGTCAATAAAGTTGGAGCTTGGAAGAAATACAAACTGTTCAAGTAAATGTAAATGTATGCTTCTCAGATATGGTTCACATAAAAATGTGATTTGACTGGAAGGGAAAGACCTTATTTATTGTATGTAGTTTGAGAGATTATACAGTGCTGTCAAGAGTTTTTGTTTAATCATCATTTATACAGTGCACATCTTACAACAGAAAACAAAGAGGGTCAACTCCAGATTTGATCTTGTCTGGGGACATCACTCCTGAGGACAAAATGGGTTCATTTGGTGGAATCGATAAACTTGTGGCTGAATCTAGGAAGAAACACTTATTGCTAAAGAGTCATCTTTGTGATTTCAAATGGTTTAGAGATAGTTGTTTTGAGGGTCATGCATTCAGTGCAGGGATTGTGACCTGGATTGTTACTCCCAAGGCGGGGGTCTGAACCAGTAAATTTCCCAGGGAAAAAGTGCCCTGTATAGTGGAATCTTTGCTTCCAGTAGGAAGAGGGGGTGTTGAGGGTGGCGGAGTGGTACTGGTGATGGCAGTTGTTTGGCGGGGGGGGTATGTTGCAGGTGCAGGATGAGTCTGGTCTGCCAACCTGGGACACAGATAGTTGGTAGCAGGGACTGTTTATTTTTTATTTATAAGACTCAAACATATTGCTGTGAGTATGGAGTCACATATAGACTAGACCAGGTAAGGATGGCAGATATCCATGGCAGATATCCTGCTATAAAGGACAATAGTGCATCAGATGGGTTACATGGTCACCATTCCTGAGACTAGCTTTCAATTCCAAATTTTATTATTTGAATTTAAATTACACCATGTTTCTTATTGAAATATATAAGACCTTGAGGTGCCTTGATACAGTGTGTGAGACCAGAACCAGAGAACACAGTTTAAAAATAAGAGTTTGATCTGTGTTCCTCAGGTGAGTATGCTGTCTTTCCGACATCTAGATGCACCACTGTATTAGGAATGCCTTTAATAAACTCTCCATTGTATGTTGGAAAATGGCACAGGCCAAAGAGACTCCAAAAGGTAAATGTGTATACTGGTATAGCCCCTTGTGGGTGTTGATAGTAACTAACCTCTGTGAATCCTCATCCAACTCCAGCTTCTTGTAGGCGTGACTGAGATCTAACTTGGTGTACTTGCTAGTTTGACACAATTTGGCATTTTATTTGTCTCAGTTCCTTTGGGAAAATCTCAAAGTATTTGCACAGAAACGCCTGAAAGTCTCCGTCCAGCAGGTTTAATGTTTCCAACCAATCCAAATTTATCTGCCTCAACCAATCTCGACCCTCAATTACTATTTGTGCTGTTTGGTTTCTGTAGAATGCAGTAACTGTTGCTGACCCTATAGTCTTCAATGTCTGTCCTGCGTAAGTAGACTATATGGCTCCTGACTCACTCAATCTCAATGGTTGGAGACGTTTTTGAAGTTACCGAAATGCCTCCTCCCCTATGACTGAGGCCGCAGCTCCAGTGTCGACTTCCACTTTAAGAGATCTGCCATTTACCATCAAGGCTATCTCTATAGGGGCACTTTATTGAGTCGGACCTGGTTTAATGTATATGACTCGGGTCCCTTGTAAGACTCCTCAACCACATTTTTTTAAACAGAGTTAAACTAACCATTGTTGGGTTTTTTTGCACGTTCTGCCCTGACTACTTCATTCTGCGCCATGCTTGTAAATGACCCTTCCTTTTACAACAGTAACGTACATCATTTCTTCACCAGCAAGTTTCTTGAGTGTACTCTCCCCAGCATCGAAAACAAGCTTCCGCAACCAATGCTGCACTCCCCTTCTCGGGTTCTGCTGTACCCTCACTCACGCTGTTCCTCACAGCAGCCATTTCCTGCCACAAATGATTCACCTCATCTGGCATGCCTTGTAATTCACTTACACACTGTTCAGTGCATTCAGTCACCTGGGCCATCTCCACAGCTTTATCTGGAGAGATTTTGGTCTCAGCTAGTAACTTCTTCTATATAATGAGACTGTTTATACCGCAGACCAAATGGTATCTTAACATCTCCCCTAAAACTGGGCTGAATTCGCAGTGTTCTGCCAACACTATAAACCTGGCCACAAAACTGGAGATGATCTATCCTGGCTTCCAAACTGTTGAATGAAATTTATACCTCAACAGGATGATCAAAGGTCAAGGATAAAATGATTTTTGACCAATTCAACTAGCTGGTCAAAATTGTCTGGAGCATCAGGCGATGTTAAAATTCTCACTATCCTGTAAGCTTTTGGGCCACATCTTCCATCGGCGGCATGGTGGCACAGTGGTTAGCACTGCTGCCTCACAGCGCCAGGGACCCGGGTTCAATTCTGGCCTCAGGTCACTGTCTGTGTGGAGTTTGCACGTTCTCCCCATGTCTATGTGGGTGTCCTCTGGGTTCTCCAGTCCAAAGATGTTCAGGTTAGGTTGATTGGCCATGATAAATTGCTCCTTAGTGTTAGGGGGATTAGGACTGTAAATATGTGGGGTTACGGGGATGGGACCTGGGTGGGATTGTTGTCAATGCAGGTTCAATGGACTAAATGGCCTCCTTCTGCACTGTAGATTCGATTCTACGATTCTATCTTTTCTCTGCTGTGATCTTATTAGCTGCAAAGAAATAACTCAGCGTTTCGATATATTGCCCCCAGTTTTCCACTTCTGGATCAAACAGCTCAATCTTTCCAATTAAAAGCATTTTTATATGGCGTATGTATCTTGTTTCTTTGCAGTTTCAACACACACTCTCCTCCCCTTCACACCGTGATCTCCCGATGACTAACAAAGGTTTTTTCTCATCACCAATATAATAATTTTGAAGGCAACTAATAGTGGCTCCAAGTGATAAAGAGTTTATTATCAATATTAATATATGTACAAACAAAGGTCTAACAGAACTGCAATACACATAAATTCTCTTCTGTTCCCTGGCTCCAATTGAGGTTCCTCCCTGACCCAGGATGCTTGCCCTTGAGCCCAATTGGCTCGGCTTCCCATGTTGCCTCTCCATGGGGTCTGGTCCAGTCATGTGGCCCTCAGGGATTGCTCCTTTAAAGGAGCCACACTACCACACCAGCCACACAAAATGTATTTAGCACTGGCTGCATGCAGCAGTCATGAAAATTGGCAGCAGCACAAAGTTGGCATGTTGCCTGCATTGGAAGCAAAGGGTGTGGCGGGTTAATCATCCACTCTGATCCCCAGGCCCATTTTCAGGAGCTGTCCAATTTAGCCCCCTTATGCTTCAGAGAGCCTAATACTAACAAGGATCAAATACCAGTGACACTCAGATTTCTAATATCTAGGAAAAATTATTTCTTACATTCAAATCTCAGCATTTATCATTTGTACCAGGAAAACATTCAATTACTGCCATTAGTCGTGCTTGTAATGTCACTACTGATATTTGTTCAGAGTTTCATACTTGTCATTTGATCGATTAAACCTTGAAAATTAGGAGGGTTTAAGTTAGATCAACATGAATAATTTCTTCCAGGTATTAAAATGGAAAGAGCAGAATTGTCAAGAGTACTCGATGCCTACATATGGGTTAGACAGTGGAACCATACTAATTCATATTGCCTTTCAACCACATTTGACCCCCAGCCAACTAATTTGGATGACAAAAATGAAGAATGACAATTGAGACTAAACAGGTCCTCTGATGGATCAAGAACAAAGTGTAAGTGCAGTAAAAGTACCATATTTACTGCCTGATTCGGGGCCTTTGCTCTTAATCCCAGACAACTTGTTAAAAAAATAACTGGTTAGTGGTTTCCTGTCATCATCCTTAATCCTTTCTTTTAACATCCTTTCCCGCTCTGTACCGGACTACTGCTATCATGATGCCTGTGTTTGGATTTGGAAGTTCTAATGGCACTGATGTAATTATTCTCATCAAGCTGAGGATATTGGCTTTTTTAGAGTTTGACCTCATTGCTTATCTCCAAGTGGAGTATGGGTTCATTGTGTTCTGCCAGCTTGTTATCCATGAGGCCAATTAAGGTACCACATTACTTTGCAATCAACATCCCACTGTTAGCCTGCGCTTAAAATCTTAAGTGCAGTCTTATATATATTTGCTACAATTACAAACCCTCATCAAGATCGCATCAGATACAGACAGCAGAGTTCAGCGCTGATTTCTTTAAATGGCTGCTTTTTTCAAGGAATCTTTGAAGGCTTGTGACAAAGGTGCCATCAAACATTTGGATTCATACAAGTCAGGTCAAAGCTGCGGAGGGGGGTGGGGGGTGGTGGGGAGATGGTATTTAGGATAAGGATGGGGGTGGGGAGGCAAATCTAAGAGGTCAGTAGCAAGAAGATGGAGATTTTTTGCAGAGCCAGTAGGAGTAACCCTCGGCCTGCAGAAATAAAACTTGAAGATTTCCTGGACTATTTCCATGAGCAATCTCCAGAAGTCCATGCAAGGACACTGGTTAGCGAACTGTTCGATGGCTGGTATGACTTGGCAGAGTGTGCACAATGCAATGCCTCACCCATTTGTACCTGAATTTTGCATTTGGCATCCTAAGGGATGATCATGAGTTGATTTTCTCCCTTTGAGGAGGCTCTGAAAGATGTGATATTTGACCAAGCACAACAGCCAATGACGGAGGATTCAATGCCCGACTTTACATGTTGCTGTTGTGATGGGGGAGGATTCCATGCTTTTAGTTAGGGATTGTGCATGATATCATCTCTGCAAAACATTTTGTAAATTGTAAAGCCTCCAGCAACAGAGGTTAGAGTAGATTGTCGCAGGTAGAGAGGACACATAAGCCACAGGGGACACACACTAGGTATGATGACATACTTTGAGGACATGGATCAGCTGGACATTCTCAAATTCAATAAGTACCACCTTCATTTTAATGTATCCATTACATCATGACATAATTTATAGGGCGGAATTTTATCGATTCGTCCCATCCATCGATGGGCAGAGCGAGCCAGTAAATGCGTGTGATGCACCATTGATTATGCAAAGACTCGTTGTTGCAAAATAACAGACTTTTATTAACGAAAAAATTGGAGCACACCCGAACCGATAGCTAATCTGAACTGAGGCAAAAGGGGCGGAGAGCAGTCGCCTTTATACCCAGAGAAGGGCGGAGCCCCAGATTGAGGCAGCAGGGGCGTGTCCAGGCATCTCACATAAACAGACAATACTACAGTGGTTCACCACATTCACCCCCTGTTTAAAAAAAAGTTCGGCGGGGGCGAGGTGGTGGAACGACAGTCACAGAGTTACAAGTTCAGTCTCTCCAGGGGCTTGATCTGCCGCTGCGACCGCCACAGTGTCGGCTGTGGTGCCGGTTCAAGAGGCCGTGGTGATGAGTCAGACAGCCAGTCCATAATCGGTGAAGCCGTCCGTAGCGCCTTCAGACTGTTGGGTGTGTGAAGGCTGCTCCTGGGGCTCAGGCATGCCATACACGGGGGCTAAATGAGCGTGCTGCGACCCTGGTGCATCATGGGCAACACTGGGAGCTGGGGGTGAGGGGCCGTGGGACGTAGTATCTGCGGGTGCCAGGTCGCGAATGGAGACCGTGTCCTCCCGCCCGTCCTGATACGCCACATAGGTGTATTGGGGGTTGGCGTGGAGGAGTTGGACCATTTCGACCAGGGGGTCCGATTTATGCTTCTGGAGCAGGACAGGGCCTGGGGACGTCAGCCATGACGGTAGTGAGGTCCCCGAGGAGGATTCCTGGGGAAAACAAACATTCGTTCATGAGGGGTGGCATTGGTAGCCGTGCACAGTAATGACCTAATTGAGTGTAGCGCATCAGGGAGGACCTCTTGCCAGCGGGAGACTGGAAGACCCTTAGACCGGAGAGCTAATAAAACGGCCTTCCAGACTGTCGCATTCTCCCTCTCCAGCTGTCCGTTCCCCCTGGGGTTGTAGCTGGTGGTCCTACTCGAGGCTATGCCTTTGGAGAGTAGGTACTGGCGCGGCTCATCTCTCATAAAAGAGGAACCCCGGTCGCTATGAATATAGCTGGGGAAACCAAACAGGGTGAAGAGGCTGTGCAGGGCCCTGACAACCGTGGCCGAGGTCATATCCGGGCAGGGAATAGCAAAGGGGAACCGCGAATACTCATCGATGACGTTGAGGAAGTATATGTTGCGGTCAGAAGAGGGGAGGGGGCCTTTGAAGTCAACGCTTAGGCGTTCGAAAGGGCAGGTGGCTTTGATGAGGTGCGCTCTGTCTGACCGATAGAAGTGCAGCTTGCACTCCACGCAGACTTGGCAGTGCCTGGTTACAGACCTGACTTCCTTGATGGAATAGGACAGGTTCCGGGCCTTGATGAAGTGGAATAACCTGGTCACCCCCGGGTGGCAGATGTCGTCATGGAGAGTCTGTAACCGGTCTAGGTTCGCGCTGGCACAGGTCCCTCGGGGCAGGGCGTCTGGGGCTCATTGAGCTTCTCAGGCCGGTATAAAATGTTGTAATTGTAGGTGGAGAGCTCGATCCTCCACCTCAAAATCTTATCATTCTTGATTTTACCCCGCTGCGCGTTACTGAACATAAAGGCAACGGACCGTTGGTCCGTGAGCAGGGTGAACCGTTTGCCAGCTAAGTAGTGGCGCCAGTGCCGTACAGCCTCCACGATGGCTTGTGCCTCTTTTTTGACAGAGGAGTGTCGAATTTCAGGGCCCTGGAGGGTGCGCGAGAAGAAGGCCACGGGTCTGCCCACCTGGTTAAGAATGACGGCTAGGGCAAAGTCAGACACATCGCTCTCCACCTGGAATGGGGTGGATTCATCTACAGCGTGCATCGTGGCCTTCGCGCTACCCGCTTTGATGCGGTCAAAGGCCAGCCGAGCCTCCGCCGCTAGGGGAAAAGATGTGGATTTGATGAGTGGACGGGCTTTGTCCGCATAATTGGGGACCCACTCGGCGTAGTACGAGAAGAAGCCTAGGCATCTCCTCAGTGCTTTGAGGATGGTGGGGAGGGGAAGTTCCAGGAGGGGACGCATGCGGTCGGGGTTGGGGCCGATGACCCCGTTCTCCACAACACAACCAAGGATGGCGAGGCGGCGCGTGCGGAATATGCACTTCTCCTTATTATAGGTCAGATTGAGGAGTGCCGCAGTGTGGAGGAATTTTTGGAGGTTGGCGTCGTGGTCCTGCTGATCATGGCCACAGATGGTGACGTTATCCAGGTATGGGAAGGTGGCCCGCAGCCCGTTCTGGTCCACCATTTGGTCCATCTCACGCTGGAAAACCGAGACCCCGTTGGTGACGCCGAAGGGGACCCGAAGGAAGTGATAGAGACGGCCATCCGCCTCGAAGGCAATGTATTGGCGGTCTTCCGGGCGGATAGGGAGCTGGTGGTATGCAGACTTCAAGTCAATGGTGGAGAACACCTGATATTGTGCAATCTGATTGACCATGTCAGAGATGTGGGGGAGAGGATACGCGTCCAGCTGCGTGTATCGGTTAATGGTCTGACTGTAGTCGATAACCATGCGATGTTTCTCCCCAGTCTTAACAACCACCACTTGGGCTCTCCAGGAGCTGGTACTCGCCTCAATGATCCCCTCCCCCAGGAGGTGTCGCACCTCGGACTTAATAAACGCTATATCTCCAGCGCTGTACCGTCTGCTTTTGGTGGCAATGGGCTTGCAGTCGGGGGTGAGGTGTTCAAAGAGCGAGGGAGGGACGACTTTAAGGGTCGAGAGACCGCAGGTGGTGCGGGGTGGATGGTCTAATAGCTGCGGATTGCGGACGGAGATTGGGGGAAAAGGCCCATTATACACCATGGTGACGCTCCCAAGGTAACACATGAAATCTAGCCCCAGTAGTACGGCAGCGCAGAGCTGTGGCAGCACGAGGAGCCTGCACTTCTCGTACACCGTGCCCCGTAGAGTCAGAGTTGCCACACAGTAGCCGAGGACATTCACTGACTGGGACGTCGAAGCCATGGAGATTGATTGCTGCATTGGCAGTACTGGCAGTGCGTAGCGACTCACCGTGTTAGGGTGGATAAAACTCTCCGTACTCCCACTGTCAAATAAGCAGTTAGTAGTGTGGCCGTTTACCTTGACGTCCATCAGAACCAGGCGAGTTGGCGAGGCCTGGACTGGTCCAACGCGACCGAGGCCACCGTTGGATTAGGCGAGGAGCCGCACGCAGTGGACGGTCCCCAAAATGGCGGCCAGCGTGACTCGCACGCGCCTGACGTCATCCAAGATGGCGGCTCCCGTGGGTCGCACGCGGCTGATGGCGTCCAAGATGGCGGCCCCCATGGGTCGCATGTGGCCGATGGCATCCAAAATGGCGGCTCCCGCGGATCGCACGCGGTCGACGGCGTCGAAGACAGTGCCTCCCGTGGATCGCACGCGGCGCTGCTGGGCCTGGAGGGCAATTTTGCCCTGCAGACTTTCAAGTAATGGCCCTTCTTACTGCAGCCGGAGCAGATCGCGTCTTTCACCGGGCAGCGTCGTCGTGAGTGCTTCTCCAGGCCGCAGAAGTAGCACCTCGGGCCTCTGGAGACTGCCGCAGTGGTCAGTTCAGCGTCGGGACGGGGCGTGGCGTAGGTTTGCGGCCCTCGCTGGTACAGAGATGGCTGCGGTCACGGTGTCCACGGTGCGCCCTCGTGGTCGACAGTATAGGCCTCGAGATTCCGGAAAGCCACCTCCAGCGAGCCAGCAAGCTCCACAGTTTTCTTCAGGTTCAGCCCACCTTGTTCCAGCAGGCGCTGCCGGATATAGGTCGACCTGATACCCGCGACAAAGGCATCTCTGATCAGGTCATCAGCGTTTTGGGCAGCTGAAACGGCCTTGCAGCTGCAGGCTCTGCCGAGTGCACGCAGTTTGCGCAGGAATTGTTCAGTAGATTCCCCGGGCTGCTGTCTGCGAGTGGCCAGCAGATGTCTGGCGTAGACCTCATTTGGCTGCCGGTTGTACTGGCTCTTTAGGAGATCGATTGCCTCCTGGTAAGTTTCCGCGTCTCAGATTATCGCGAAGACGTGAGCGCTGACGCGTAGTTTGTCGATGTTGGTTACGACGGCAGCGGAGGAGGAGGCGATGAAGGTCTCGAAGCAGCGCAGCCAGTGATCAAAACAGTTTGAGGCCCCAACAGTCTGTGGGTCCAAGTCCAATTTATCAGGTTTTAAGAGTTGCTCCATCGCAAAAACTTTCGTTAATAAAATTGATGCACCATTGATTACGCAAAGACTTGTTGTTGCGAAATAACAGGCTTTTATTAACAAAAGAATTGGAGCACACCCGAACCGATAGCTAATCCGAACTGAGGCAAAAGGGGCGGAGAGCAGTCGCCTTTATACCCAGAGAAGGGCGGAGCCCCAGATTGAGGCAGCAGGGGCGTGTCCAGGCATCTCACATAAACAGACAATACTACAGTGGTTCACCACAGCGTGTGAACCGAAAAATTAGCACCGCACCTGATTCCTCGCCTCTCGCAATCTTACCGGAGCCGGATTTCTGGCGCGGTTAACCTCCCGCCCATTTCGAGCTAGAAGCTGAATAAATTATTTGCATTTATTAAAATTTTGATATCCATGTCATTAGTGAGCCCGGTGCTCAATCGTCTGTGCTCTCTTGCCTTTATGGCCTTGCCGGGGGAGGGTTCTCTCTGGCAAGGAAAACACCTGCTCCCCATGAACGGGGAACAGTCATGTTGCCTTTCCCGGTGAAATCAGAGGCGATTAAGGTCTCCCAGGGAGGCTAAGGGCAAGAGCGGGATGCGCCTTGGGCAATGCCAGCCTGGCACCAGGTGCCAGGGTGTGTGGCCTATGGGGCAGGGCCTGAATGGGGTATGGGGTGGGGCCTGAAAGGCGGAGCCCATGGCGGGCCTGAAGGGAGGTATGGGGCAGGGCCTGAAAGGGGCATGGCCTATGGGGTTGGGACCTAGAGGGGGCAGGGCCAGGTCGGGGCAGCCTGATCGGGGAGGGGGGGCCACTACCACTCAGTGGGGTGAGTGAGGGGGCCCACTGCTGCTCTGCAGCGCCAATCAGTGGGGTGAGGGGGAGGGCCCGCTCTGCATCAGATCGGTGGTGGGGAGGGGGTGAGATCGGTCTGGGCAGCGGGGGCTACATTTTCAGGTGGTGTGTGGCTCGTGCGATTGCTGGTGGGGGTTGGTTCAGGATGGCTGGAACAGTAGAGGCCTGACAGATCTCTCTCTGTCAGGCCTATGCTGTTGGTTTTGCATATATGTTCCTCCAAATTCCTCAGAAACCTGTCGTTGATCCTGTACTCCGCATTCAAACGTGGCCTGCGATAATGAATCACCTCGCACTTATCAGGGTTAAACTCCATCTGCCATTTTTCAGCCCAGCTCTGCATCCCATCAATGTCTCTTGGCAGCCGACAACAGCCCTCCACCTCAGGCAGCAACCTCTGCAAGACATGCCGGATCATCGACACAGATGCCATCATCTCACGTGAGAACACCATCCACCAGGTACACGGTACATACTCTTGCAACTCGGCCAACGTTGTCTACCTGATACGCTGCAAGAAAGGATGTCCCGAGGCATGGTACATTGGGGAAACTATGCAGACGCTGCGACAATGGATGAATGAACACCGCTCGACAATCACCAGGCAAGACTGTTCTCTTCCTGTTGGGGAGCACTTCAGCGGTCACGGGCATTCGGCCTCTGATATTCGGGTAAGCGTTCTCCAAGGCGGCCTTCACGACACACGACGGCGCAGAGTCGCTGAGCAGAAACTGATAGCCAAGTTCCGCACACACGAGGACGGCCTCAACCGGGATATTGGGTTCATGTCACACTATTTGTAACCCCCACAGAGTTTCACTGGCTGTCTTGTCTGGAGACAATACACATCTTTTTAGCCTGTCTTGATGCTCTCTCCACTCACATTGTTTTGTTTCTTAAAGACTTGATTAGTTGTAAGTATTCGCATTCCAACCATTATTCATGTAAATTGAGTCTGTGTCTTTATAAACTCTGTTTGTGAACAGAATTCCCACTCACCTGAAGAAGGGGCTTGCAGCTCCGAAAGCTTGTGTGGCTTTTGCTACCAAATAAACCTGTTGGACTTTAACCTGGTGTTGTTAAACTTCTTACTGGTTTTGCATATATACAGACACAGAGATCTGCACGTGCCCAATAGCTCCTTGTACTGCTGGCTGGCAAATTAAGCCCTGCCCACTGCCTGTAGTAGCTAGAAACAGTCTACCCAAGTTTTTCATGCACTATGTGCACAAGATTAGGCGTAAAAGCTTGTCCAAAAAACAGATCTGCAACTCTCCCATTTTCACGCCAGCTAGACACTTAGAATTTTTCTCATAAAATTCCGACCATAATCTTTCAATGATTTTTATCCATACTCTGAGCTGTATCGGTTTAATCAGCAATTCAGGCCAGGCTCTCAGATTTTTCATTTTTTGGATGGGTGAAAAATTATGGGGCGGTGGGGGGGCACGTGACTGAATTCCTGATCAAATTTTTGTCAGACAAAGTCCATGCGAGGAGTGCAATTTTGTTCAGTTGTCCTTCTGGAGTTGGAGTAGTTAATTATTTACTCCACAAAATTACTGTCAATATCTCCTCTATATCCATTCAAAATATTGCAGTGCTGCAAAACGAATGTTCAACATGATGAATGAGGGAACAATATTAGAAAAACATAATTGTTTAATTCATTGTAATAGATCTGTTTAACACAAAAGCATAAGAGGCAGGAGCTTCAGCAAGTACCGTCCGTCAAGTCTGCTTTGCCATTTAATGCAGTCACGGCTGATTCTTGGGCTTCAACTCTACTTCCTACCCATTGTGTATATCCCTTGATTACCCTTAGATATATTCAATGATTGAGCATCCATAAACCTCTGAGGTAGAGAATTCCAAAGATTCACCACCCTTTGAATGAAGTAACTTCTCATCTCAGTTCCATGTAATCAATCCTTTACCCTGGGTCTGTGCCCCTATGTTTTAGATCCCCCAGCCAGCAGAACCAGCCTCTCAATTGGTTGTCAAATCCCTTCACAATCATGTTTGTTTCAATGAGATCACCTCTCAGTCTTCCAAACTCCGGAGAATAAAGTTCCAATTTAATCAGCCTGTCATCATAAAATTCCTACAGTGCAGAAGGCGACCATTTCGCCCATCGAGTCTGCACTGACAACCATCCCACCCAGGCCCTATCCCTATATATTTACCCCGCTAATTACCCTCACACTAAAGGGCAATTTGGCATGGCCAATCAACCTAACCTGCACATCTTTGGACTGTGGGAGGAAACTGGAGCACGTGGAGGAAGCACACGCAGACACGGGGAGAACATGCAAACTCCAGACAGTCATCTGGGACCAGAATTGAACCTGGGTCCCTGGTGCTGTGAAGCAGCAGTGCTAACCACTGTACCACCGTGCCGCTCACATCATAGGGCAACACTCTCATCCAAGGGACAAGAGTGAACTTTTGCTGCATTGCCTCCAATGCAAGGATATTCTTCCTTAAATATGGAGGCCAAAACTGCACATGATCCTCCATGTGTGGTCTCATCAAAGCCCTGTACAATTGTAGCAAGACTTCTTTATTCCTGTACTCAATCCCTTTGCAATAAAGGCCAAAATGCCATTTACATTCCTAGCTGTTTCCTGCACCTGCATGCGAAACATGGTTTAAAATGCTTTATGTTGGGAGTTGATTCATATATCTTAAGAAAATGTTAAACACATTGACTTACATTTGGTAGCAATCATAAAAGTTGGTCAAACTGTGACTTAGAGCTCTGGTGTAGTAAGGGATTGAAATACTAGAATGTACTGAGTTACTTAAATGGTTCAAATTTCCCTTCCAGTACTTGGTTAAATTTATGATTTTAGTTTACTGACCATGTGCTGCTATTAAACTGATATCTGAACATGCAGCATACAGTAAATATGATCAAAGTACCCTTAATGCCCTCTTTGCAATATTCTTTCTGGCAGCAACTGTACAAAAAATTATGAGCACTTCAAATATCTCAATTTTCAAATTGTGCACTAAGATCAAAATTGATTAAGTCATGAAACAAACCATGTGCTTAATTGAATTTATAGCTCAAGCTCTTTACTGAACCACTGAATAGTTCTTTGTGAATGGATTACTCTGCCTGGTATACGACCAGCAGTAGAACAAGGCCTGGCGCAATACCTTTGTAAGTCAACAGCATACCGTCATCTATGTAATTGCACTGAATGTCGGGATAAGAAAATTTGGGCAGTGGCACAAAATGGGAGCTATCAGACCGGCCACACATTTCACTGACTGGAATGGAATTAATGTCAGACTCTGCTTATAAAGTGGATCCAAACAAATACCACCTGTTTTGTGCCACTGCCGAAGGCAAACTTCTACTCCTTAATGTTCCATTTCTGGCAAGAAGATTAGGGAGATGGAGCCAACGCCGGACCAAAGGAATGTGCATTTCGAAGTAATAACCATCGGTGGTGGCAGCATTTCACATATGGGCAGAATTCTCCCAAAAAACGATAAATGCCAGAACAGTGAGAAAACAGGAGCAATCCGAGACAGTCTCTCAGGCACGCGCCGCAGGCAATTGTTCCATACTTAGTGGCTTTTTTCAGAGCGGTGAGTTTTGTGCCATGTTGGGGGGTGTGGGGGTCTAAACTCACCGGTAAGCCTGGCTTCAGTGCGCTCAGGCGTCATTTCACAATGATGCCCCGATCTCGCAGTGTATTGGGAGACCCCCTCCCTCCCCCCACAGACATCAAGACCACCTCCCCCCCTCATCAGCAGCATGTTCCCCCACCCCCTTCACTAACACAGGTCGCCAGCATTGGGGTATCTGGGCGCAGCCAATGGGTTCTCCTTTATGACCCCTGACATGCCCCCCTATCATGAGCCCTTACATGCCCGCCATTATGATGACTGACATGATGCACCCATGCATGGCTCCCCTACACAGTCCTCCCATCAAAGCCCCCATTCAGGCCTCATCCCATTGACACTACACACTACTGGTGCCCAATTGGCACTGCCAGGTTGCCTGGTGACCTCTGCTGGAAGCTCGATGGGCACTGCCCAGCCATGCCTCTGGCCATCCAGGAGCTTCCATTGCTCCAAGCCACTCAGCATGGCCATCACGCCTGGTCTCCGCTAATGGAGACCAGTAGTGATTCATGTCTGTGTAACCTCCCACCGGAGAGGTGAGAGCATTCCGGGAGGTGGGAACTATCGCATGTCAAACTCACTAATGAGATTGCAATCCGGTCAATCTCATGCAAATCACCTCGTACCCTTTTTTGGGCATGATCCGGTTTGCATCATTGGAAAGGGACCATGACAATCTCAAACTATTTGGCACCAGGCACAAAAAGGATTTTTAGACCCAGATGCTATTCTCCAGGATGCGTGCAATCTGTACCAGGTATGTCAAGGTTGGAGAATCGTACCCATGGTTAACAGTTCAATTGCAGAGCCAACTGGCTTCTTGAGCAGCACATCCACAATCCACCAGGTAGAAGATCAAGGTGCATGAGAATACCATCACCTCCAAATTTACTTAGTCCCACACCGTTCTGGCTCAGATATACATTATCACTCCTTCATCATCGTCAAATTAGAGCAAATTTGTGGAATTTCTGATTCAATATCAAACTACCTTCACCGCATGGACTGCAACTTTCCAAGAAGGTCACTGCCACCATTTAAGATAACTAGCAATGGACGATGAATGTCAACCTCACTACAAATGTTCACATTCTCAGCACAAATTTAAAAATAAAACAGCTATTGTCAAAAGTTTAAGCTAACAGGATTTCACAAGAACCTTTACTTAATTCTACCTCAGTGTACCCAAACAGGTGCCTGAGTGTGGCGAGTAGGAGATTTTCACAGTAACTTCATTGCAGTGTTGATATAAGCCTACTTGTGACTAATAAATAAACGTTAAACTTTAAGTTTAAGCTAACAGAATTTCACAGGAACCTTTACTGTATATATTGAGAAGAGGAGTGGCTGTATAGTGTTTCCTGAGAGGGGAAATTTGTAGCTGACTGTTTTGCAATAATTAACCAAGGTTAGGCTTAAAGAATTAGCAGGAGAGTTGAGGTTAGGATGGAAAGCAAGGGGCTAAAAAGGCAGAGCATTTGGACTTAACTGGGTGCCATCTTCTCCTACAGTAAGAGTAGAAGATGGTTAATATGTGTTTGCTTAAAGAGTTTTCAACATTTGTGAGGAATCATAATATGTTGTGGATGATGACAGGAAGAAGCAGAAAAGAAAAGGGAGAGGCAAGTTTGAGGACAATATGAGGTGTATAAGTACAACATAAAAAAGGTGTGGTCAAGCAGGGAGCATTGATAGCATTGATAGCATTGGGGCTAAAGTCGGGTCCTACAGGAATGTGCAGATAATGTGAGATTTGTGATGGGGAGTCATGCCTTGGCGGGTCCTAATCAGATCACTCATTTTTTTTCAAGCATTGTAATCAGATCCGGAGCAAAACCCTGATGACCTTAATATTTTCTGCCATCACACTTCATACTTGTTGACATAATTGTCCTGGTACATATAAATTGGAATAGACCTCTTCCTTGTAGCTCATTGGATCAATCAACAGCAACAGTATGCAACAGAGAACCAGAGGGCCATGGTTGAATTAATTTTCCTGCTGTGTAACAAATTTTTCACTCATTATCCACCGCTGTCAAAAGCATCTCCCCTTTAACACATGCAGGACACCAATTTAGTTTGTTAGGTCCAGTCACAAAAGTGCCATGAACATCACATCAATTCCTTTGGAAGGAGGAAGATGAACATAGCACATGTTGCACTATTCACTACTCTCCTAACATGCACTCACGATGAAAATCACCCCTGTGACTTGCATATTTTGCAGTATATCTAAGTGAAACAGTTACCATTATTTCCAATGCACAGCTATTTACCATTATTCCCTGCAACCTGAATTAAATTAGAATCTTATATTTTATATCATGTTTGCTCTGGAATCGCTTTATCTCCAATTATCACCTCTATCACAATTCATTCAGTTAAAGTTATTGTGACGCTGTAGGTAGAATATAGGAGGTGAATTTGTATTTTATGTTGCGTGCACCCACCTCACCCCTCTAATGTAAAAACAAATCTAATACACAATGGGTAAGAACGGGACTTTCATCAGTGTTCTATAAACTTTTTTTTGTGTGGGTCTTCAACCAGCACTGTTCTGAATGTTTCCTTCCTTCATTGTGTTCTGTGCGATAAGTAACTTCAGTGAAAAATCCATGAAAATGATAAAGAAGTACCATAAACAGCATTTATACCATTTCTCTGGGATTCCATGGATCACCAAAACTATAGGGTGATGATTGAGAAAGTTGTTACGGATATTGAAAACCTCTGTGTTATGCACGAAGGTTTTCTTTTCACAAAATAAAAGAAATTTGGAAGCCAGTTTTAATCTACTGTGTGTCCCAGGAATGCTTAATTCTCAAGCAACTGCGGATGAGAAAGGAATGAAAAATTAGTCATCATTTGTGCTGCATAGTTTTCCATAAGGTTTTCCCTGAAGAGTGTAGGGATGAAGAGGGAGAGATGTCTTGCAGACAGTGCCCACAGTGTGTGATTTTAAGCTTGCACCCACCCCTGTCTGATGTGTGGATCATCGAAAAAACAAGTAAATCAGCTCATGCAAATACCAAGCAGGGACCTTTTGTTCTTTGGTGCACTACTGAGAGCCTCAGGACTAGATGGTTTCTACTTTGGGACAGCAATCAGAGACTCCACAGCCAACCGGTATTTTTTGCCTTTCTTCCCTTATTTTTGGCTATAGGTCTCTGCCAAATAATGGGCTTCTGCTGGGAGTACGCCAGGCCCATGATGCAGATCATCTGAAGCAGGAAATGCAGGCAGCTTCGGTTTAGGTTAAGTCAGACAGTGTGCACTTCAGGTGAACTCCGCATGATTAGCACCCAAGCAAAGGGGTGGGACAAGTATCCCCACAATGTCTGTCTTTAGTTAAGATTGTGATTGGCAACTATATTGGTCTTGGGTTTTCCACTTTAAAATGCTCACTGACTTTCATTTTGTTCAATATATCATTTAACTTCTAGTTGAATGCCTCTGTATTCGGCTTAACTCTTTATTGGTCCAGCTTGCAGCTGGTGACTCGAAGCTTATATAATCTAACATGATTAATGTAGTCATTCAGCAGTGCTCAAAGTTGCATTTGCTACCAAGTGGAATTAATTTTCATTCTATTATCTATTAGGCTATTGCTATGATTAGTGGTAACCCAGATTAAAATATATATAAAGTGTTGAAAATAAATACAGATGAGGAAATGTTTATATCACTTAAAACTCAGTTCATATCACTTAAAACTCAGCAAATGTTCTGGTGGATCCGGGTTCAAATCCCGCCACGGCAGATGGTGGAATTTGAATTCAATAAAAAATACCTTGAATTAAGAATCTACTGATGACCATGAAACCATTGTCGATTGTTGGAAAAACCCATCTGGTTCACTAATGTCATTTGGGGAGGGAAATCTGCCAGCTTTATCTGGTCTGGGCTACATGTGACCCCAGAGCCACAACAATGTGGTTGACTCTCAAACTGCCCTCGGGCAACTAGGGATAGGCAATAAATGCTGCCAGCCAGCGACGCCCATGTCCCATGAATGAATAAAAAAAATAGTAGCCCCTTTGAGGAAAATAGAAATGTTTTTGTTCTTTGAAGGGTAGGAGGTTTTAGTTAAGTCGAGCAGCATGGTCGGTGCAGGCTTGGAGGGCCGAAGGGCCTGTTCCTGTGCTGTAATTTTCTTTGTTCTTTGTTCTTTGAAAGTTATTTAGCTCATTCTTCCAAAACACCCTCCAGTGCCCTGATCACAGCTGTCTCTTAAATGGCTCCAAAACTTTGCTTCTTTTCCCTGCCCTGGAGTGTCTACTTCAAGCGCCGAGGACTTTAAGAGAAAGTTAAGAACTTTCAAAGAAGCCAAAGATAGAATACTGGAATTAATAAAATAATGTTTCATTACTGGGTATGCTAGATAACCAGTTTCAAGCTAAGATTTTACTGAACTGTGACAATACGGATGGAAAGAAGAGTTTGTGCTTCAGGTGGTGAGGTAGCATGCCCCTTTAAGGGGCAAGCTCTCAGAGTGTCATGTGACCCATTCAGCCCACTGGGTGGAGTGCTCGAATCCTGGAGCTGATTTGATTTGATTTGATTTGATTTATTATTGTCATATGTATTAGCATACAGGGAAAAGTATTGTTTCTTGCGCACTATACAGAGAGAGCATACATTCATAGAGAAGGAAATGAGACAATGCAGAATGTAATGTTACAGTCATAGCTTGGTTGTAGAGAAAGATCAACTTAATGCTGAGCATGGATTTTCCTTGCCAGTTCGGAGTCTGGAGTTGTGGAGTATGATAGCCTTTATATCACTCCATGTACATAGTTATTTACCTTACTAAACCATTCATTCATTAATCTGCTTGGTGATCACCTGCCTTTGCTACATTTGATACTACATTTGGCAATGAGGATCAAGCGGAGTGCCTTCTGGGTAATCCTGTTAACAGCGTTGGGGTTCCAATCTACAGCCTGATAAGGAGCCCGACTTCTCCAAATGTTCCTGACTCCAAAACTTTCAAGGAGCTTATGGAATTAATCAATGGACATTATCATCCAGAATCCTCAGTGACAATGCAGTGATACAAATTTAATTTGATGACAAGAGTCCCAGGGCAGTCAATAGTAGCATTCATGGCGTGCCTAAGACAAATGGCTGAACAATGTTAAGATCTGCACTCAATGACATGTTGAGGGACAGGCTAGTCTGTGGTGTTGACAACATGACTATACAAAAGGAATTACCAGCAGAGGCAGAGATTACTTTAAAGAAGGCATTAGCAGTCATCAGGCTATAGATGTTGCCGAAAGGGAGGTGATGGAGCTGCAGAGCGTGCGAGCAGGTGAAGTCTATCAGGTTTGCCAAAAGACAGTGGTAGTTGAGGCACCAGGAAGGAAGGTGTAGAAAATAATGAGGAAAAAGGCTTGGAGTGAAGGAGAGTGCAGAGATATAGAGAATTTTGTCCACAGACCAAGAGCTATAACGTACGGTGTGTGAGACATCAGCTCCAAGAGAGATGTAAATTCAAGGAAGCTTCACGTTATGCCTGCAATAGGAGGAGGCACATTAAAAGCAAATGCAAGAGTAAGCAGAGCCTACTGAGGGCCAGCAAATAAAAAATTCAAATTCCAATATACAGTGTTGAGAATAATCCTGCAAATGATTATGAAGTCTACAGGTTAAACAACATTAAGGCAGAAAAGATGGCCTCCATTATGATTGTGTTGATGGTAAACTGTCAGCCACTCAGAATGGATGTGGGCACAGGTGCCTCCGCTACAGTTGTAGGAGAACAAACGTACCATTATTTACAAATTGTGTTTCACTCCTAAAGTTAAAAAGCATGACATCCATGATGCAACATATACTGGGGGATCTTTAAGGATCCTCGGAACAACATTTCATGCTCGTCAGCTACCATCACTCAGCTCAATTGCTTCTAATAGTAATAGGGCCAAGGGCCATGTTTGATGGGCCAAGATTGACTTCACCAAATTAGATTAAATTGGCTAGAAATCTTCAAAATCAATGATGGAAACTTCCATGATGTCTTAAAAAAATCAGGAGGTGTTCCAAAATGAGTTAGGCAAGATACAGGGCCTAAAAAGCAAAACCTTTCATGGATCCTGAGACCGTGCCAAGGTTTTACAGAGCCTGGCCTGTGCCCTATATCTTACATGAGAATGTTGAGTCTGAACTCAAGCGGCTGGAAAAATTAGGCATCAAGCCTGTACAGTTTTCGGAGTGGATGGTTTTTATGCCAGTGGTTAAGCCTGTGACAATGCTGCCCTTTAAGAAATGTATTTTAATCATGTTTCTCTGCAGGATGTTTCAAACAGGCCCTGGCATTTTGTTGACACTGTATTGTCTCTAGCCAGTGTTCTGTATTGTTACTGAGGCAGTATAATTGATAACGGGTTGATTTTAATCTGGACTAATGCAGTGTTCTGGGGTTGTAATGGTCCTTTGGGGATTACTCAGTAGAGCTTGATTGAGGATGATTGACAGGTCAGGTGATATGCCTGGGGACAGATTTCTTTTTTGCAGAGCATTCCAAGCTTTTAATTTGTATCAGTTGCTGCGAGAAGCTGGTGGAAGAAGGCAGTGTCTCTGTTTCTCTCCCTCCAGAAGTTTTCTGGAAGTTTCAGGACCGAGGAGCCTCAGAGGTTTGATCTAACATTCAAGGAATCAATTCACATAGGTGTTGAAATCCAGCATCACGTGAGCATGCTGGTTTCTGTGCCAAGTCTGAAGAAGTATGTATGTCTGTGGGATGGTGTTCAACTTCGAACAGCAGAGATAGCTAGCTGATAGAAGTTATACTGTGTTATGTTTAAATCTTGTAATTGGTAAAAGTTATGCTAATTATTTTTGTTATGTTTTAAATGTGTTCTTAAATAAGCTTTGTTTGATAAAGGCTTCCTAGTGGGTCACTTGAATCATACCTGGAGTGAAACATCTTATACTCACCCATATCAAAGTCAAATGTAAAACTTAGGAGCACCCAAAGGAAACCCACGTAGACACGGGGAGAACATGCAGACTCTGCACAGACAGTGACCCCAGCTGGGAATCGAACCCGGGTCCCTGACACTGTGAGGCAGCAGTGCTAACCACTGTGCCACCATGCCGCCCCACAGCATGGTGGCACAGCGGTTCAGTTGATTAGAGTAGATGAAGCATCTAGAGAATTTGTTACAAGAAATACCCACAAAGTTTTATACCAGTATACTCAGCTACTCTTCAGAGTCTCATCCACATGTGCAATTTTCCAGCAGATGATTGAAAACTTATTATAGGACCTACGAAAGGTGGTTGTCTATCTAGATGATATAACTGATTACGGGAGCATCTGAAGTGGAATACCTGGCAATTTTTGAAGAAGTGGGCAGTGCCATCTGGCAGTGCCAAGTTGTCACTGCCCAACTGGCACTGTCTGCCCCTATCCCCAACCAGTCAGTGGGCTTAAATGGCCTCCAATCCCACCGGCGAGGCCATCACGTCTGGTTCTCTTTGGTGGGCACCATACGCGATCCTCGCCAGTGAGGATCTCGACCTGTCAGCAGGTAAGGACAAGGGAGCCCGGCCGATTGTGTCCACGACTCATTAATTATATTTAACTGAGGTGATGAATATTGAAATGGGCTTCGCATCCCTCATGGGCACAAAGTCGGTTTCACTGGCAGAATGGGGCCGGTAACATTGCAAGAGGTGAAAAACTGGGCGCAAATCCAATCTTAGCGGCTCACCTGACCGATTAAGCGAGCCAGTAAGATCGCCTCCATAAAGTCATGCAGCTCAGAAACAGGCCCTTTGGCCCACAATGAAGGTAATAGGGTAAAGATACACCTGGACCATTTGAGAAAGAGAGAATCACACACAGAACCAGTGGGGCAGTCCTGCCCCAATGTACCTGTCAGTGATATTACGGATGAAAGTAATGCAGCAGCAAGCTACCTTGAAGAAGAGCCAAGTAATGTTCCAGTGAGAACTGAAGAAGTTTTCTGCACAGATGCAGTTTCACAAGTCTAGAAACCACCCATTGAGGTTCAAACCAAAGTTACCTCTACTTCCAAAAGTTTATTTATTAGTCACAAGTAAGACTTACGTTAACACTGTAACGAAGTTACTGTGTAATCCCCCTGGTCGCCACACTCCAGCGCCTGTTTGGGTCATTGCACCTAACCAGAGTACCTGCTAGAAAATTACAACACTCTCAAAGGATCAGGATATCTCCAGACTGACTTATAAGGGACTGTTTGTTGTTTGTTGTATAATGATATTAATTGTTTTAATTGTTATTGAAATGTCCTTTTTATAGGAGTTTGGGGAACGTTATATAGCATGCCCCTCGGAAAATCAGCAAAGGATGTGGTTGCAAATAACAACGCATGGGAAAGCCAATTCAATAACAATTAAAGCCATTCTGCCAGTGAAACCGGCTTTGTGCCCATGAGGGATGCGAAGCCCATTTCAATATTCATCACCTCAGTTAAATATAATTAATGAGTCGTGGACACAATCGGCCGGGCTCCCTTGTCCTTACCTGCTGACAGGTCGAGATCCTCACTGGCGAGGATCGCGTATGGTGCCCACCAAAGAGAACCAGACGTGATGGCCTCGCCGGTGGGATTGGAGGCCATTTAAGCCCACTGACTGGTTGGGGATAGGGGCGGACAGTGCCAGTTGGGCAGTGACAACTGAAAGGGAATTTAAAGGGGTGGGATGTGGTAGCGTGCCCCTTTAAGGAGCAAGTTCCCAGAGGATCATGTGACCCATTTGGCTAATCAGGCCAGAGCGTGCGAATCCTGGAGCTGAGTGTGGGTTTTCCATGCCAGTTAGGAGTCTGGGGTCATGGGACGATATTTTACCGTCCCGCACACCACAGGAATTGTAGCGTGTAGGACATGAACCATGCAAATGTCCATTGACCTCGGGCAGGATTTTCCAGACTTGGGGCAAGTGAGGCTGGAAAATCCTGCCCATTGAGTTTGATAGTCTTTATATCATTCTCTATCCATAGTTACTTACCTCAATAAACCATTCATTCATTAACCTACTTGGGGTCACCAGTCTTCTCAAGATACTACAGGCAGAATAAAATATTGAACAAAAACTTGCGTCAAAAATGCCAAGTAATATAAGAACATTATTTTCAGAAGATTAAAATGTGAAAAAATGATTTTTCATGGCTATCATAAAATGTCCACATCGTCTGCTGTGAGTAATATGTATTTTTGAAATAAATATTTAAATGTAATGAAATCCCAATGACGTCAAGGAACCAAACAGTTGAAGAAATCTTTTAAGTACAGGCTTGTTAAGAGCTATTTTACAGATTTTAGGGAATGTTTCTTTGAAAAGACTGGTGTATTTCAATAACAACATTACAGGATTCTTTTAAATGACTTATAAACACAGGCTGGGTAGTGCCACAAAAGAGATACTGTTACTTCAATGAATAGGGAAAACTACGCATGGGGCACATTTAATACAGTAAGTTCCAGCATGCTGGAACTAAAATTAGCAGCTATCTACACAAACCAGATGTAAAGAGAGGGATAGAATGTCCTTTTTATAGGAGTTTGGGGAACGTTATATAGCATGCCCCTCGGAAAATCAGCAAAGGATGTGGTTGCAAAGAATGCAAATAACAACGCATGGGAAAGCCAACAAAGGGGATTTACAAGGGAAGTGGTCTGCAGTATGCAACTCATGCCAAGAAAAGACTTGTCTTATTTTTATATCATATATATGACATTAAAGATGAAAGTCATCATCAAATGAAACCTTGTCAAGAATGCATGGGAAGGCTGGAAGGATTTTCCTGTCGCAAGCTATGGCTTGGCAGAATGATCTCCTGTAATTTTAGCAACAAAATAAAGATAGACTATTAATATGATCAGCAACCTTGCTGAAAGAAGAAAAGAAATATGGCTGACTGCCTAAGACATACATTTATATTTTTTAAACCCACTGGAGTCTGACTGTAGACTGGATAAGGTCAAAGATCCGTCTGGGATTTTGTGGCTGTTCCCGCCAATAGCAATCCCCACCCTGCCACGGGGGAATCTCTTGGATGTGAACAAGAGGAAATGCCATTGACAATGGTGGGACCGGAAGATCCCAGCACTGGCCAATGGCGGGCAGTCTCCTCTGCTGCAAAACATGCCGTGGAGGGGTGGACAATTCTGTCCACCCAGTGACTCTTTATTTTACTCACTATCTGTTAATGATCTTGTCCCACTTTGCAGAGCTACTGATCTGAATGTTTGTTTTCAATTTAATTGGAGCACCTTTGAGGCCCTGCCCACCCATTGTAAAATCGGAATCAAGTCAGGGCAGGCGGAAACCCAGAGGGAATTATCCTCCATGCAATATCATGCTCTTCCTCATCTTAAAACACACTGGGGGGGCGGAGGCGGGTTGGGGGGGTGGTGGCAGGGGCACATAACATTCTGGCCCTGGACTTAGGCTAGGAATTATATGATGGCCTACCTCTAACCCAAGCATTGTCTTTGATGTACATGTGAGGGGGGGATTGGAGTAGGGTCTCTTCACATCAAGAGTTCTCACTTTACCTGTGTTCATGGATGGGGGTAAACCTGGAGAGACCATGGTTAGAAGCGAGACGTTCTTTGCAGTCTAGGTCTACCTCATGTCCTGGACTGACAAAAATTTGAATTAAGAATTTAAACTAAAGAGTAATAGACCAGGGGATGGGGGGGGGGGATTTCTATTTTTTTCCGAAGGGCTCTTGAAGTGTCCTGTCCCTACCAGGAGGCCAGATATTTTTTACCACTGGTAGGAAAGCATTCGAGTCACAACAATGCAGTGATGGTACGCAGTGCTACAGGGTACATTAGGAAACCACCAACAAAGTCCACCATGGCCAGTGGTGGAGGTTCAGTGGGCACAGTTTATGATGTAAGCTGTGTTGGGCCCACATATGTATTTTCAGGGGCACCGAGCACATTCTTCCACTGCCAGATGACACTGGAGCTAGATCTTTCCTGGATTTCTTGCATATGTTCACCGTCATAGGCACCAAGTAAAGTAAACAGGAATTTATATCGCACTTTTAACATAGTAAGAGAAATGGCCAATGGCTGTGCCAAAGAAATGCTATAGTGCATCTAAAATCTTTGATACAGATGTTATATTTTTCATGCAATAACAAGTTTGTTAAATAAATTAAGGTCATAATGCAGTGCTATTTTCTGTATTGGTCCTGCAATCTGCTAGCTTTAACCCAACGTTCTACTTGCTTCTGCTTTGAACAGCAGTTAAAGTAACAGTAGTGGTGCCAATGCCGGGCAATTAAGTGGCATTGCAACTGTTTGCTTTAATTGCATGGGTAAAGAAGGCTGAGGGGTAAAGATTTGTACAAACTACATAAAAGCGTCACTAGCTCAACTGATCTCCTCCAGATCAACTACACGTCTATGACTGCATAGCATTGTATGTAATGTGGATCGGCAACCAAGTTGCTACACTTCCTGATATTTGACCTACACTAGGTCACAGTCAAAGACAGGAAGCACATCTCTGGTCGGAATTCTCTGACCTCTCCTTCAGCTGGGATTCTCCGGTCCTGCTGCAGTGAATGGAGATTTGGCTGAGTGCCAAATTCTCCGTTCTCGCTGGCAGCCATAATAATACTTGCTTGTCGCAAACATCAGGAAATGGAGATGGCCAGGATTCCATGGGGAAAAGGTAACTCAGACTTCAATCCCAGATAAGTCTTGTCACTGCCCCAATCAACACTCAAGCAAGGGGGCCAAAAAGAATGAGGGCCACATAAAACCTTGTCATGGCCATTCTGCTTCATCTCCATTGGGTCCTGACTAAACCTCCAGACAAAGAATCTCTATTCTTGCTGCTGGCCAGTCAGGTACTTTGTGCAGGATTGAGTAGGTAAGCAGATGAGCAAGACTCACTTGTTTCAGCTGAATTTAAGGTCATTATAGAAACCCAATGGAATTTCCACGGCCTGATTTTCCAATTAAATCCTTGCAGTGCTAAAAGAGGCCATTTGGCCCATCGAGTCTTCACTGACTCTCCAAAAGACCATCTTAACCAGGCCCAACTACCACCTCCCCCTCCGCACCCTATCTCCACAACCTATTTACCTGGGCTGATCCACCTAACCTGCACATCTTTGGACTGTGGGAGGAAACCTATGTATACACGGGGCAAATACACAAATTCCACACAGACATCTGTCAGTAAAGTGCCTCGAAACTTACTGATCCTGTAATTTTTCATCATTACACTATTTGAGCTGAGGAGCAATGTCCACTATGAGCATCGTGCATTCTTTGGGAGACACCTCCACCAGTGAGGAAGAGAGAAGGAAAAGGAGAAAAAGGAGGAAAAGAAGGAAGAGGAGAAGGAGGAGGAGAAGGAGAAGTATGAGGAGCCATATGGTTTGGAAAAGGTGCTGAGGAAAGGAGGCTGTGGAACATCATATCTTCAGATTACAGAAGGAAAATGTCAACCCAGCTATATGAATAGTCATACACATTTAGAAATGATCACTTTCTGCAATGGTTTAAATTAATTCAAATTCACCAACACAGCATTCTGACCCTCAAAATCTGTTTCCTGGTTTACCTGACCATTTTGTGTCAGGGGTACCGTTAAGAAAGTGTGAGCGACCTCCTTCCAGGTTGCAATCTGCCCCTTCCGTGCTGAGACACCCTACCTTCATTTGCCACTTGGGCACACTGGCCACCATCTCCTGAGGCTGTTGTCCAGCTCCCTGCTGCGCAGCTATCTCTTGGACAAGTTCTGTATTATTGGACATCTTCAAAGGCAGGGGTGGGATTTGGCGATCTACTGAACTCTGAAACAGACCCCCGCCCACCATCAAGGTACATAAAATTCAGCCCGGGGGGTGATTCTCCCAGTCTGCTGTGCTACTTTTACAGATGTGGAGATGCCGGCGTTGGACTGGGGTAAACACAGTAAGAGGTTTACCAACACCAGGTTAAAGTCCAACAGGTTTATTTGGTAGCAAAAGCCACACAAGCTTTCGGAGCTCTAAGCCCCTTCTTCAGGTGAGTGGGAATTCTGTTCACAAACAGAGCTTATAAAGACACAGACTCAATTTACATGAATAATGGTTGGAATGCGAATACTTACAACTAATCAAGTCTTTAAGAGACGAAACAATGTGAGTGGAGAGAGTATCAAGACAGGCTAAAAAGATGTGTATTGTCTCCAGACAAGACAGCCAGTGAAACTCTGCAGGTCCACGCAACGGTGGGAGTTACAAATAGTGTGACATGAACCCAATATCCCGGTTGAGGCCGTCCTCGTGTGTGCGGAACTTGGCTATCAGTTTCTGCTCAGCGACTCTGCGCCGTCGTGTGTCGCGAAGTGCACTTCAGCGGTCACGGGCATTCGGCCTCTGATATTCGGGTAAGCGTTCTCCAAGGCGGCCTTCGCGACACACGACGGCGCAGAGTCGCTGAGCAGAAACTGATAGCCAAGTTCCGCACACACGAGGACGGCCTCAACCGGGATATTGGGTTCATGTCACACTATTTGTAACTCCCACAGTTGCGTGGACCTGCAGAGTTTCACTGGCTGTCTTGTCTGGAGACAATACATATCTTTTTAGCCTGTCTTGATGCTCTCTCCACTCACATTGTTTCGTCTCTTAACGACTTGATTAGTTGTAAGTATTCGCATTCCAACCATTATTCATGTAAATTGAGTCTGTGTCTTTATAAGCTCTGTTTGTGAACAGAATTCCCACTCACCTGAAGAAGGGGCTTAGAGCTCCGAAAGCTTGTGTGGCTTTTGCTACCAAATAAACCTGTTGGACTTTAACCTGGTGTTGTTAAACTTCTTACTACTTTTACAGCGCAATGGGCCAGGAGACTCAAGCTGGGCGCCACGGCCTCTGCGAGTCTCTGGGCGTCAGATTTCCGGTGCCATCAGCTCCGTGCAGAAATCGGTGCAGAGCTGTATATTATATGCAAATGCCCATTTACATTTCAAAAGCAGGCCCGAGACTGAAGTCTCCGAGCATGCTAGTGTCTCCCACCCCACTAGTGTCTTCCACCCCGCCAGGAATGTTTCACTCCAGTGACGTTTACAATAGCTCCGCACTTGCGGGGAGCTGGTGGCCCAAGACCGCTGGAGTGAAGGGGGGCCATCAAGGCCTCCCAAGAGGTCTGGGGTAAGGGGGTGCCCCATGGGCATTGCCACCTTGGCAGCACCAGCCTGGCCCCCTGGCAGTGCCCAAGGGGCATCTTGGCACTGCCCATCGGGCAATGGGCAGTGCTGGGGGGCCTGATAGGGGTGGGGCCTAATAGGGGGTGGAGCCTCTGGGGGAAGATCGGTGGGGGTCCCAGTGCCACCTGAGGTTCGGCTGGCTGACATAGGGAGGGAGGAGAGCAATCGGGGTTGGCCATCGGAGTGGAGTGGTCAGCCTGCCAGATGGGGGGGGGAGGGGGGTCAGGGCTGCAGGGGGGGGATTGGGCGTTGGAGCTGTGGGGGGGGGGCGGTCGGGTCTGTTGGTGGGGGGGGTTCAGAAGATGGGGACTGCCAGGGTCGGGGGAGATCGAGGCGGGCTTGGATGGCGGGGGGGGTCAGGGCTGGCCAGGACACGTCTGGGGGGGCCAGCAATCAGGGCTTGGGGGGGGTTGGAGGGGCAGCACTGTGAGGCTGCTGTGCTGGCCGACAATTGGGAGGCCCTCTGCTGTGCACAGAGTGTAGGAGGTTCATTTTGAAAATCCCGCTGAAAAGAAACAGTGGGATTTACTCCAGTTTTTACGTGAATTTGACACTTAGGGCCCTATTTTACCATTTTGATTCTAAGTGCTGAGCGGATGTGTTTCAGATCCGACTTTTAGACCCGTTCTCAGGCACTCCCCAATACACACTCTGCCTGCAAAAATATCAGCGAGTCCAAATCGCACTGCACAAGTCTGTGGGTAGGGCATAACGTGCCCGAAACCCTGAAACTCCGATTGGCGCCTCCAACTGCGCATGCGCAGAAAAAAATGATAGAATGCTGCTCCCCTGCCACATCGCTCCCGGGCCGGATAATGCCTCCCCCTGGCCCCCACAGACATTGTCCCACCCCCCAGTATTACTGATCCCCTTATCCCCCCAACCCCTTGCCACCCAAACTGATTGCGGCCCCCTCCCCTACCCGTCCCCCCGTCCCCACTGATCTCAGACAGAGTGGCAGTGGACCCCCCATCCCCCTCACTGATCTCAGGCTGAGTGGCAGTGGACCCCCCTTCCTCCCCCACCGATCTCAAGCAGAGTGACAGCGGACCCACCTCCCTCCCCCCCACCGATTTCAAGCAGAGAGGCCGTCGAACGCAAGGCACTTACCTCCTCCCTAACTGGAGCGCCCGAATCAGACTTATAAGGAGCATGTCTGTTTCGCGCCAATTCTGGATGGGTGAACATGGTGGTGAAGGGGGAAATGGCAGTAAAGTTGGGTGTGCAGCCCATTGAGTCAAGTTAAATGCATGCAAATGCACTTAAATGGCCGTCACACCTGTTTTTGGGAGCGGTCCCGATCACGGCCATTTTTGGCCTTGGTAAAGGGGGAACCGGCGTGGAGACAGGTGCAGATCATACTACTTGCCTCACGCCCGACTGTTAGCTACACTATGGAAGCGAGTATACATCAAGAAATAATGGGGACTTGTAAAAAGGTAATGTAATAATCACAGAAGATTTTAATTTTCATAAAAATTGAATGAATGAAATTGGCAAAGGTAGTCTGGGGGATGAGTTCACAGGGTGCATTTGGGGCAGTTTCTTCAAAAAACACATTCTATGGAACATGCTATTTTAGATCTGTTAATGAGTAAGGAAAGAGGATGTATTTATTAATGACCTCATAGTAAAGGGTCTTAGAGGGAGGAGAGATCACAACATGAAAGAATTTCACATTCAGTTTGAGGGTGAAAAAGTGGGTCTGAAACTACAGTCTTAAACTTAAATAAAGACAATTATAAGGTTATGAAAATAGAGTTGATTAAAAGCAGAATGGGAAAATAGATTAAAAGGTAAGAGAGTAAGAAATTAGTGGCAGATATTTAACTAGATATTTTACAAGTCTCAACAAAGGTATTTTAAATTGCAAAAAAGGAATCGATGAAAAGGATGCATCATCCATTGATGGCATTAAATTGAAAGAAAAGACATACAATGCTGAAAAGATTTACGGTAGCCCAATTAGGAATATTTTAGAAACCAGCAAAGGGTGACTAAAACAAAAACAAAGAGGGAGAAATTGGAGTGTGAGAGAGAACTATAAACAAATATAATAAAAGACAGTAAAAACCTCGACATGTATATGAGAAGGCAGAGTGGCTAAAGTGAGTGTTTGTCCATTAGAGAGTGAGAATGGAGAATAAATAATAGGAAACAAGGAATGGGTAGAGACTTTGAAGAAGTATTTTGTATCTGTCTTCACAGTGGAAGACTCAAAGAAAATTCCAAGAAGAGTAGAAAATCAAGAGGGAGGAAATTAAAACTATCGAGAAAGGTACGAGGGAAAATAATGGGACTAAAGGCTGACAAGTCTCTGAGCCTAATGGTCTGCATCCTAGGGTCTTGAAAGAAGTGGCTCCAGTGATAGTGGATGCATTGATTGTGATCTTTCCAAATTCCTGAGACTCTGGAGAGGTCCCAGTGGATTAGAAAAACATCTCTATTCAAGAAAGAAGGAAGACAGAAAACAAGGTTATTAGCCTTTGGAATTTTCTTCCATAGAAAACATTAGACAGGGTCATTAAATATATTAAAGGCTGCATTAGGCAGAATTTTGAACAATAAGAGAGTTAAAGGCTTTGGGGAACAGGGAAGAAAGTGGAATTAAGGCCACAATCAGATCTGCCCTGGGCTGGAACTTTGTGGCTGTTCATGCCCCGTCGCTGCTGCAAGCGAGGATGGAAAATTTGGCGCTCAGCTAAATCTCCGTTCACTGCAGGAAGACCAGAGAATCCCGCCAGCGTGAACAGCTGAAAAATTCCCCCCCCCCCGCGAGTTTACTGAATCCCAGACTAGGTTCAGCAAGCTGAATGGCCTACCTCTGCTCCTTTATCATTACCTTAAGCTCTCCCTTTCTAACTTATCATCAGTTTTCCTTACATATATTTATAAAAACCTCTTCGGGATTTTTCTTTATCTTCCTGTTAGTATTCAAAAAAAGGCAAAAGATGCAACATTACAGCAAATGACTTTTTAAGCATCTGCACCATTATAATTATGGTAAAGTTGTTTATTAACAACAATAAAAACAGGAAGTGTGTTGCCATGACTGCAGCTACCAACTAAAACACAAAACATTTTCATTTTTAGCTTCGTATAGACCACATTGGGTTTCTATACATTGTTAATAACAGCTTATTTTCCATTCTCCAGGTGGGTGTCTGAATATGTTCTATTTTGTTGACTATTCACCATTTGTTTTATGAATTTAACCAAAAGGATTAAATACGGGAAACATTGACCAATCTATTATATTTTAAAGGAATTATAATTTCTTTCATATAAAGTTAATGGACAATCAATCTTCATGGTGATTGAAATTGGCATTGGCGATGAAAACCCAAAGGGTGATGAGGGGTCAGGATGAACTCACTTAGAACATAGAACATAGAACAGTACAGCACAGAACAGGCCCTTCGGCCCACGATGTGGTGCCGAGCTTTATCTGAAACCAAGATCAAGCTATTCCACTCCCTATCATCCTGGTGTGCTCCATCTGCCTATCCAATAACCGCTTAAATGTTCCTAAAGTGTCTGACTCCACTATCACTGCAGGTAGTCCATTCCACACCCCAACCACTCTCTGAGTAAAGAACCTACCTCAGACATCCTTCCAATATATCCCACCATGAACCCTATAGTTATGACCCCTTGTAATAGCTCCATCCACCCGAGGAAATAGTCTTTGAACGTTCACTCTACCTATCCCCTTCATCATTTTATAAACCTCTATTAAGTCTCCCCTCAACCTCCTCCGCTCCAGAGAGAACAGCCCTAGCTCCCTCAACCTTTCCTCATAAGACCTACCCTCCAAACCAGGCAGCATCCTGGTAAATCTCCTCTGCACTCTTTCCAGCACTTCCACATCCTTCTTATAGTGAGGTGACCAGAGCTGCACACAATATTCCAAGTGTGGTCTCACCAAGGTCCTGTACAGTTGCAGCATAACCCCATGGCTCTTAAACTCCAACCCCCTGTTAATAAAAGCTAACACACTATAGGCCTTCTTCACAGCTCTATCCACTTGAGTGGCAACCTTCAGAGATCTGTGGATATGGACCCCAAGATCTCTCTGTTCCTCCACAGTCTCCAGAACCCTACCTTTGACCCTGTAATCCACATTTAAATTAGTCCTACCAAAATGAATCACCTCACATTTATCAGGGTTAAACTCCATCTGCCATTTTTCAGCCCAGCTTTGCATCCTATCTATGTCTCTTTGCAATCTACAACAGCCCTCCACCTCATCCACTACTCCACCAATCTTGGTGTCATCAGCAAATTTACTGATCCACCCTTCAGCCCCCTCCTCTAGGTCATTAATAAAAATCACAAATAGCAGAGGACCAAGCACTGATCCCTGTGGCACTCCGCTAGCAACCTGCCTCCAGTCCGAAAATTTTCCATTCACCACCACCCTCTGTCTTCGATCAGATAGCCAGTTACCTATTCAATCGGCCAACTTTCCCTCTATCCCACACCTCCTTACTTTCATCATAAGCCGACCATGGGGGACCTTATCAAACACCTTACTAAAATCCATGTATATGACATCAACTACCCTACCTTCATCAACACACTTAGTTACCTCCTCAAAAAATTCTATCAAATTTGTGCGGCATGACTTGCCCTTCACAAATCCGTGCTGACTATCCCGGATTAATCCGCATCTTTCTAAATGGTCGTAAATCCCATCCCTAAGGATCTTTTCCATCAACTTACCAACCACTTAATAGAAATGCCTTGGCTAGGAACCCACAATGATAGGGGCATACCCTGAGAACCTGTTAACTCCAATACTTTGCAAACTGGAGGAAAATAGCTGATATATGCCATAAGCAGCTCTCTTTATTAGAGAGCTCTATTTGTTAATCATAAATCTATTATCCTTACGATTCAGACCATGTTATGCCTCTCAACCTCCATGGGGGTGGGGGGGGGGAGGTTTGGGGGTGTGGGGGGGTGGGTGTGGGTGACATCACATTCACTCTTGGGTAACACGGCATACAACTTCCATTGTAAAGTGAGGATTCTGTCAGGGCTGGGACTGGGGAACTCCTGGCCTTTGGAAACTCTTGCTCCTTTTTGCAGCCTTTCTTTCATCCATAGCTAATGGTTGGAATGTGAGTCTTTTCAGGTAATCAAGTCTTTACAGGTACAGCCAGTATCCTGCAATTGTGTCTTTGTCTATGTACGCTGTGTTTGTGAAACCTACCTCTCCAGTCATCTGATGAAGGAGCAGCGCTCTGAAAGCTTGTGATTTCAAATAAACCTGGTGGGCTTTAACCTGGTGTTGTGAGACTCCTTACTGTGCCCATCCCAATCCAACGCCAGCATCTCCACACCATTAACAATCAGACAATGATTCCTTTATTCAAGTAACCAATATGTCCATCTTCCTGCTAAATTGTCTGTGGGTGAGTCTGAATCAGGAATATGTGAGAATAAGATTATCACTTCTGCCAATGTCCTGTGCAATAGCTCGGAAATGAGGCCAGGTTATAAGTAGAGAATACTGTGAGCTGTAGTGTGCACAGCACACATGTGTTAACAATGATAGCACTGGAAGGGCAACAAGAACACCTCCTTTTTTAAGGAATTTTGTAATGTTTAATTTTGTTCTTTTGATTTGGCAGATTGCTGGTGGTTGAATTGCAGCATTAGCAATTTCACCAACAATCAGCACAATTTAAAGGGACACTGTCCCAGTGACAAATTCCTGCTTAAATTTGTTATAAAAACTATATTTACTTTAACTTTGTGAGTGGAGGTCAGGAACTCAGACAAACCTCAGAGCTTTGGCACATGTGCAGACTGGGAGCTCGATGCACATGTGCTGTTCAACATTTTCACATTCTGAGGGCTTAGCACATCTGTGCAAGAAGAAAAAATAGTGCAAAAACCCAGGTCAGGTGATCAGCAGCAGAATGTCATTGAGAACAAGAGTCCTAAACTCGATACTTTGAGAGGGGACAGGGAGAGGCCCCAAAGGGGAGGGGGGACAGAGAGAGATGCCATACGTAGGGTCCCAGAGAGGGGACAGGAAAAAGTCCCAGTTCAGTTACAAAAAGAGTAGCTAGAAAAGGGCTCCAAACAGGACAAGGGTTGTGCGGTGCAGACTTTAAGTGCAGAAGGCAGCTGAAGTTTGGTGACTCCATGCTGCGAGCCATTGGGGTGAAGGTATTCCTTTGGAGCAGTGGTGTTCTGCTCAGCAAGACTGAGGATGTGAAACTGTGCTTGTGAGTTGGTGTTTGAGTGCATACTCGGCAACCCAGGGGATCAAAATTTCTGGGACAATGAAACCATGCAAGGTGGGTCGTTATTGATCCCGTCCGAGTTGGAGTGAGAGATTTCCAAGGTCTGATCTCGGAAGATGATGACTGGAAACCCTCTGAGAGAGACAAAGTTTCAATGATATTGGTTGACTCAGTGTTACGTACAAATGGTTGAGTTGTTGAGAAATCCAGGAGTTCTGGCTATTTAGATAAACATACGTATGAACATACAAATTAGAAACAGTAGTAGGCCACTTGATCCCTTGAGCATGCTTCACTGTTTAATTAGATAATGGCTAATCTGATTGTAATATCAACCCCACATTCCTGCCTACCCCCAATAACCTTTCGCTATCCCTTCCCCTCCCCGCCACCCCAATTAATCAAGAATCTATCTAGATCTGCCTTAGAAATTTAAGAATCTGCTTTCACTGTGGTGTAGTGTGGTGTGTTTGACCACAGTTGCCTGTTAATTCACAGATACCTCATACTTACCCCAAATGTATTGTAAACTGTTTTATCTTGCTGACCTTATATCATAAAGTTTATTTACTTTTTGTTCAAAATTCATGGAACCTTGTGGTTTTCTTCACAGAGCAAGTGTTTTAAATTTGTATTTTGAGGGGAGTAAGACCTCACACTGTATATTTTGTCCCCATGGCTATTTCTAAGATTTTAAAAACTGACCCAAAATCCTTAAAATGGCTGAAGCTGTGTCTGTCCATGACCAGAGGAAAAAGGGAGCCACTTTGCAGTTTTGCAAATCTCACACCTCGTTATCTCTGATATGCTACAAACAATCACCATGGACTCAACTCAACTTCAAAGAAAGCTGTACAAAGAACATTTGTATTTAACAACCCAAATTGACCAGAAGGAGATAAATTTTCTGCTAAGACAAAAGCCCGCGACCTTCTTTTCAATTCCAAATGGTTAAGACTCTTCGAGTTCAAGATGATGTTATATAACTTCTGTCAAAAATGACAGAGAGGTGGTTTGTGGAACAAGCAATGTTGCTTTGCTGAACTACATTGCTCAATCCGCTCACTGTTTACCATTCAACTGGCAATTCTGTGCTATCACCTACAAAATTGATTCATCCCTGCATGTCTATCTCATCATGTGAAGTCAACACCAATGGAAAAGTGCAGCATCGGCTTTCAACTCATTGATCTTTGTGAAGGAGTAACTCATTGGACTTTGATTCTGGGCTTTAAAACCCATGTGAAACAATACTACTTTTCTCTATTGTCTCTGCACTGTAAATCTCTCTTTTCTCCATTCCCTCTTTTTACGGTCTGAGTGTGGAGGCAACATTACGACCCTCCTTTTAAGTTTTGAGTGTGTGCAAGTAAATCAACCCTTTGAGTTTCTCTGATCTCAAGTTCGCTATGGTGTTATTAATAGAAAATTGGATCATCGCAAAACCGAGAGGGTTGGGAAATATGCCACTGCTTATAACGAGGAAAACAAATTAAAACAACTTGTTGTTTAAGGATGGTGAGAGGAAAAATTAGTGCTGTTCAAATTAACCCCATCCTGTCCGCAACAGTCTACAATAAACAAAATAGTATTGGTTCCTAACTGGATCTTAGCAACAACTTCAGGACCTGGCGAAGGATCATAACACATTTCTGAAGTTTGAAAAGGGAGATATTTTAATGTTTGAAAATAGCAATATGCTATTATCATTTTGTTACAGAAAAGTGAGAATTTAACAAGAACCACTTGTTGGTAAATAAACAAGACTAGTTTTTAATTAAGTTGGTAACCGCTTAAGACATGCAAGTACTTTAGAAAAGGAGTTAGCCTTCTAGCTAAAAACACCAATATTCATGTCGTCTGCTCAGTGCCTCACTTTCAGTAAGAAACTGATATGTCTTATAATTGTTTGGTGTTTCATATCTCAGATTATTTGGAACACAGAGCATGTGCAAGGACTAAACCGCGCAGCTGTTGTCTGTCAATGTCAGATGCATAGTCCAACAATTAGCAAAGTTGTATTTCCTGGTAATGTCAACATTTGATTATTATCAACTGTTTGGATGGAAAAGTGAAGCTGACATTAAGAGCGATGTGTTGCGATATATTATGTTACTTATATTGACAGATGTTCTGAATGTGTTACATGGGTTCCCCACAATAAATAGAATCTCAAGCCAATGTACTTTGTGATATATACTCCAACCTTTAGTGAGTTAGGCAATTCATAAACTATTACTAAACTGTACAGAAAATGAAGGCTATCTGGATACTAAAAGACTTACAAAGCTTAGACCACTATAACACAGTAGATCCATTTAGTTAATATTGTGGTGATTGTTTTCTGTGTTGGCAATAACTGGCATGCTATGTTATATGGAGCCCTAATGTCCAACAGTATCTAGAGCAGAAAGCTACCCATTGGTGACAGAAGGGAGAGGGTGGAAAATCTACCTATGATGGAAAATGATGTCTGTGCAAAAAGTTTTTGTCCTGGATGCACATCCACCACCTGAATGGCATCTGAACACTGGAGTCTTGTTCAGAATCCTGTCCCACTAAGAACAACACTCCTCCTGTGGCTCCTGCGGGGAGAGGGGACCTTTCTGTTTGTTTTGTTTTAATCAGTGGAGTAGAGTTGAGGCCAACCTATAGAAGCCTTAAAAAAATCAAAGATCTGGTAAATTATGACCAACTGCAAATTTTAGTTCCAACAATTTTTTTTTATTATTTCTAAACTCGATGTGTTTCTTCATATTGAATTTGCTATTAAAAAACCCACAGTAGTAAAATTTAAGTTTAAAAATTTAATGACATTCTTGAATACATAAATTTGATATTATTTGCTTTGCACATGGGATATGACAATTTGCATTTGGAATGTGTTTTGATTTCTGACAAATGTTAAAGGGTGCTTGTTGTCACATCGTAAACCTGTTGCTTCTAAAAAATCTATTCAAGTTATCAGAAGCTAACTAACTGACTTTTTCAGTAAGTTTGTCATATTCATATAGGCTTCTTATGATTAGAAAGTGGATAAGATATCCCCATGATTTCAAAAAGGAACACTATAACCAGAATGTATTTTCCCCTTTGTTTTCTCACCTCTTCCTTTATTTTTAAATTTATTTATTATTGTCACAAGTAGGCTTACAATAATACTGCAATGAAGTTACTGCAAAAATTTCCCAGTCGTAACACTCCTGTGCCTGTTCGGATACACCGAGGGAGAATTTAGCATGGCCAATCCACCTAACCAGCACGTCTTTCAGTCTGTGGGAGGAAAACGGAGCAACCAGAGAAAACCCACGCAGACACGGGGAGAATGTGCAAACTCCACAGAGTGACCCAAGCTGGGAATCAAACTCAGGTCCCTGGAGCTGTGAGGCAGCAGTGCCACTGTGCCCATATTAGAGTGTTTGGGCTGATTTTTGCACTCGCCTCTCCATCCAATTGCAAGTGGGGGAGGCGGTGGCCTAGTGGTATTATCGCTAGACAATTCATCCAGAAATTCAGGTAATGTTTTGGGGACCTAGGTTCGAATCCCACCACAGCAGATGGTGAAGTTTGAATTCAATAAAATAGAATTAAGAATCTACTGATGACCATGAAACCATTGTCGATTGTCAGAAAAACCCATCTGGTTCCCTAATGTCCTTTAGGGAAGGAAATCTGCCAACCTTACCTGGTCTGGCCTCCATGTGATTCCAGAGCCACAGCAAGTGGTTGACTTGCAACTGTCCTCCCAGGGTAACTAGGGATGGGCAATAAATGCTGGCCAGCCAGCGACGCCCATGTCCCACAAATGAATTAAAAATAAAGTTGGGCAATGTGCTCAAGAGAGTTGCCTCAACCAAATGCTTCTGCACCAACCTATTTTTCAATGGCAGGCCATTTAAATAATGTGGGCATGAACTGGGCAACCCTTTTACCTGCAGTTAGGTGCATGCACATCGGAGGAGGAACATTATCTTTCTTTTTACTCCACTTACAGGCCGGTATTTGGGGGTTTGCCAATAGCTGTGAGTGTCTCTCTCTTACAGGCCTTGAAATTTCAAAGGCCGGGGAATGGTGCACTGGGGCAACTCCGCAGGAGAGAGCGCTGAACCAGGCTCACCATTTATACCTGACCGGTAACCTGATACTTATATCACACAGCCATCCCAAAACCACCACCAAGGCCTGAGTGGTTCTCTCCCTTGTCAGTGGGACAACGGCCACCCTGCACCCACTCCACTCGAGTAGGTCTCCAAGAGAGAGAACAGAGAGACTCTGTTCTTTTTATCTCCTGACCAGCAGTCTCCCTTGAGTGAACGGGTTCGAATCGCTCAGATCACCCTCGGTTCTAGACTCCGGATTTCTGGTAAGGGATATTGAAATTGTGACCTCGTCAGAGTGCGCTGATGAGAGAACAAGAGGCAAGACGAACTCCAAACGAGTTTCAAAACTTACAGTGATTTATTTAACAATAAAATCAACCTCTCCAATACCCCACCACACATGAATAAAACTTATACTTTATACTATCTTACTTTATACAGTTCAAAAACTGAACTTTAAAATTACAATACACCACCCCTCCCCTTGCCTCAACCTCTATCCTATCCTCGGGAGCTTCACAAGGTTGGCTGGGATACCCACAATTCTAAAAGGGGTTCCTTTGTGGTCGGCTCGAATGTCTTAGTGCAGGGTCGAAACTGGGCTGCTGTTGGTCTTCACCTCTGCAAGAGAGCTCGGTCCTGCTTGTCTGCTTCTCAGCTTGCGATTCTGCAAGAGGGCTCCTTCTTGCTTGTCTGCTTCTCTTGCTTGTCTGCTTCTCTTGCTTGTCTGCTTCTCTTGCTTGTCTGCCTGGAAGAGAGCTTGGTCCTGCTTGTCTGTGTCCCTGCTTGCGATTCTGGAAGAGAGCTTGGTCCTGCTTCTTTGAATCTCAGCTCAATTGAACAAAACCATCTTCCCTGCCCCCGTAGGTGATTTTCAAGGACAATGGGGCTTTCGATCACCGGCAGTTTCACTTTAATTTAGTCAAGGCCACACACAAAAGGCTGGAACTGCCTTGACCACCCCCCCCGCCGTGGGTTGTTATTTCAATGTCTTCTGTGGATGGGGCCACAGCCATTTCTGTGGCCATTGACTCCCTATTGGTCTGTTTACTGTCCTTTGTCCTTCTGATGATTAGATCACTGGTGTGTCTGCCTTTTTGGCCTCTTGCATATTCAGGGCGCTCACACCTTTTTTTCTTAGCACAGTCCACAGGCAGGTTATGTTTGTCCTGCCGAGCCTTCTGGGAGGTTTTTATCATGATGTGGAGATGCCGGCGTTGGACTGGGGTAAACACAGTAAGAAGTTTAACAACAAGTTTAACAACACCAGGTTAAAGTCCAACAGGTTTATTTGGTAGCAAAAGCAAAAGCTCCAAGCCCCTTCTTCAGGTGAGTGGGAATTCTGTTCACAAACAGGGCATATAAAGACAGAGACTCAATTTACATGAATAATGGTTGGAATGTGAATACTTACAGCTAATCAAGTCTTTAAGAAACAAAACAACGTGAGTGGAGAGAGCATCAAGACAGGCTAAAAAGATGTGTATTGTCTCCAGACAAGACAGCCAGTGAAACTCTGCAGGTCCAACGTTGTCTACCTGATACGCATGATGTGGAGATGCCGGCGTTGGACTGGGGTAAACACAGTAAGAAGTTTAACAACACCAGGTTAAAGTCCAACAGGTTTATTTGGTAGCAAAAGCCACACAAGCTTTCGGAGCTGCAAGCCCCTTCTTCAGGTGAGTGGGAATTCTGTTCACAAACAGAGCATATAAAGACACAAACTCAATTTACATGAATAATGGTTGGAGTGCGAATACTTACAACTAATCAAGTCTTTAAGAAACAAAACAACGTGAGTGGAGAGAGCATCAAGACAGGCTAAAAAGATGTGTATTGTCTCCAGACAAGACAGCCAGTGGAACTCTGTGGGGGTTACAAATAGTGTGACATGAACCCAATATCCCGGTTGAGGCCGTCCTCGTGTGTGCGGAACTTGGCTATGAGTTTCTGCTCAGCGACTCTGCGCCGTCATGTGTCGCGAAGGCCACCTTGGAGAACGCTTACCCGAATATCAGAGGCCGAATGCCCGTGACCGCTGAAGTGCTCCCCAACAGGAAGAGAACAGTCTTGCCTGGTGATTGTCAAGCGGTGTTCATTCATCCGTTGAATGAACACCGCTCGACAATCACCAGGCAAGACTGTTCTCTTCCTGTTGCGGAGCACTTCAGCGGTCACGGGCATTCGGCCTCTGATATTCGGGTAAGCGTTCTCCAAGGCGGCCTTCGCGACACACGACGGCGCAGAGTCGCTGAGCAGAAACTCATAGCCAAGTTCCGCACACACGAGGACGGCCTCAACCGGGATATTGGGTTCATGTCACACTATTTGTAACCCCCACAGAGTTCCACTGGCTGTCTTGTTTGGAGACAATACACATCTTTTTAGCCTGTTTTGATGCTCTCTCCACTCACGTTGTTTTGTTTCTTAAAGACTTGATTAGTTGGAAGTATTCGCATTCCAACCATTATTCATGTAAATTGAGTTTGTGTCTTTATATGCTCTGTTTGTGAACAGAATTCCCACTCACCTGAAGAAGGGGCTTGGAGCTCCGAAAGCTTGTGTGGCTTTTGCTACCAAATAAACCTGTTAGACTTTAACCAGGTTTTTATCAGCCAGCAGCCAGAGTTGGCCACTTTTTAGCTGTCAGGTTTCTCCTGAGTCCTTTTAAAATATGGAGGATTCCTCTGAAACTTACAAACACCTGTAACATCTTAAAAATGCAGTTTAGGTGCCTGTAATTGAAGATGGAATTTTCCTGTGGGAGTTGCCTGTGATGTCTGGCAGTGATGTTGGAATAAGCAAGGCTGTCCTGCTTTGGCCAGAACAAAATTGAAATATTAATATAGAAAGTGGAGCGAAGAAGCTTCCATTTCCCTGACAACATAGATTGACTATGAAGAAAAGAAGATAGCAGGAGGTGACTGATAAGATAAATGCCAGGCACACTGCCAGAGTTGTGAGTGCAGTGCCAGAGGAAAATAGAGTCAATTACTTTACCAAGTATGCCAAGATAGCTGACTATAATGCCACCTCATATGTATGATCTCAATCAAATTATTTCATCCATGGACTGCTTTACTTTTTCTGCATTTTGCCCTTGGTGCTCCGTTCACCATTTCCCATGCCCTCCATTATTTCCTTCAATGCAAGGGTTACCAGAACAATCATAGATCCCTACAGTGCTGAAGAAGGCCATTCGGCCCATCGAGCCTGCGCCAACAACAATCCCACCCTGTTCGTATCCCCGTAACCCCACATATTTATGCTGCTAATCCCTCTGACATTTAGGACCAATTTACATGGCCAATCAACCTAACCCACACACCTTTGGATTGTGGGAGAAAACCGGAGCACCCAGAGGAAACCCATGCATACATGGGGAGAACAGGTGTACTTCACACAGACAGTCACCCAACGTTGGGATCGAACCTGGGTCCCTGGCGCTGTGAGGCAGCGGTGCTAACCGCTGTGCCACCGTGCACTGACACCTTCCATTGCCAGCACTTACATGCTGTACATTTCTGTATTCACAGTCACCACAACATTCAAGGTCTTCCTTCAGGAAAAAGATACCAAGGTCTCAGGTCACCTACCAACCGACTCAATAATAGCTTCTTCCCTGCTGCTATCAGACTTTTGAATGGACCTACTTTGCATTAAATTGATCTTTCTCTACACCCTAGCTATGATTGTAACACTACATTCTGCACTCTCTTGTTTCCTTCTCTATGAACGGTATGTTTTGTCTGTAGAGCACGCAAGAAACAATACTTTTCACTGTATGTTAATACATGTGACAATAATGAATCAAATCAAATCAAATAGAAGATTTAAAGTAGCTGATGTTAGATAATCAATACATGTTCTATACTTAGAGTAGAAGCTGTTGCATGGTATGATGCAAGTGTCCACAATTGGAAAAGAGTGGAAACCTGCACCCTTTGACTCCATTTTAAGAATGCTCCCTTCAAATTTAAGGTTATGACTTGAAGGAGAAAGTAGGATATTAAAAAGGAGATGACAACAACGTAGAGTTTGCCTCACATCAAATGTTCCATTACATTCTTTTCTATTTGTTCGTATAAGCACTGACAGAACAACATACATCAGCAGTTCTTTGGCAAAGGCAACTGTCCAATAACCTCTGAGGAAACTTCATTTTCTATACCTGCAATTAAGGCAGATGAAATAGCTATAAAGGCCTCAGAGAAAGACTTAATAGCATCCCTACTAGTATCTCATTATTCAATCTCAGTCTTGCGAACACCAGTCTGGTTCCATTAGTTGCATATGAGGTGGCATTATTGGGCGGCATGGTGGCACAATGGTTAGCACTGCTGCCTCACAGCGCCAGAGACCTGGGTTCAATTCCGGCCTTGGGTGACTGTCTGCGTGGAGTTTACATGTCCTCCCCATCTGTGTGAGTTTCCCCCGGATGCTCTGGTTGCCTTCCACAGTCCAAAGATGTGCAGGTTAGGTTGATTGGTCATGCTAAATTGCCCCTTAGTGTTAGGGGGATGGGTGGGGTAAACGAGTGGGGTTACGGGGAAAGGACCTGGGTAGAATTATTGTCAGTGCAAGTTTGATGGGCCAAAAAGCCTCCTTCTGCACTGTAGGGATTCTATGATTGGAGGATTTAGGCATATGCTCTGGGAACAGAACACTAGGTGATCGATAAGTGAATATCAGTGCAAGTGAACCATGTAGAGATGAGAGCCCCGAGCCACAAATAAGAAGGACAGGGATTCTTCCCAGAAATGAGAAATAGGTAAAACTGTTGAGCTGTTCACCACACAATAGCAAAAATAGAGGACTACACAGTCTGTGACTATGGTATGCTCATATAAAGCATGGAAAATATACAGTCAATCTTGGAATGAGTAGTAGCTCATTCTTAATCTTAGCATCCCTCTTCAAGGCTCAGGCTACTACCACATACATATTTTGCTGCAATGTCTCCTCCTCCTCAGAGAAGATAACCATTATCAAGGTTACATGGAGGCTTCACCAAAGTAAGCTCACCCAAAGATCATTCAGCAAAAGTGGCATTGATGCCCACAGAAATGGTAGGTTGAAGCCGACAATTCATATAGTTGTCAATTTCAGTGGCAACACAACCCTACCAATCTGAAATCCTCCCCATTTCCAACCACCGTCCAATGACTCACTGGGAGCTAGAATTCAGATAAGCTTGTCCTATGGAAATGCAGCAATATGCAGCAGTTTCATCTGAAGGAAATGCAGACAGAAGTCCAGGAGAAACACAATCCAAAGAACTCCTCAAATGTACTCAGCTCTTAATAATCTCAAGGGTTCTATTCCAGGGGATTGTACTGTGAAGAAGCACTAGGTTAAGTGCAGATGATCATTCTCTCATCACTCCTCCACATTATCACCTTCTCCTCTCCTGTACCCCCACCATCCTCACACAGTACCACAGAGATCAGGAACTTACCGTGGAGGAATTGTGGATTCCAGACTTATGCTCTATACATTAATGATTCCTCATTTTTTGCTTGTGTATAAAATCCGTCCCATTTTTGCTTTGACTTATAATATTTGCATTCCACACAAGGTGAATTTGTGTACTGTTACTTGATTCAGATTATGCAACTTTTAGACCGTGCCAAAATGATTCATGGGCACTGACTGTAACTGGGAAGCAAATATTTTAGAAAACATATTACACTTGGACTAAGCTGTCCCACATGGCTGTCTGAACATTCCTTCATGTATGACAGGAAGGAGAAATATGAAAACCGCAAGGAAGGACTGGTTCCCTCGGCAGCAGGGATCTGTGAAACTAAGCACTAAATATGAGAAAAACTGTGTATACATAAAAAGTGAAAGGTTAGCATTATAGATACAAATAAAGCTGACCAATAACTGCCTCTGTCAGAAATATTGATCAAGTCTTTTATGTTCTTGTTTGTAAATGTGTATTACCTATATGGGGCCTTTGCCTATTAAAAATAAAAGACTTGCATTTCCGTATCACTTTTCATCACCACTGGAGGTCTCAAAGTACTTTACAGCCAATGAAGTATTTTTTTGAGGTGTCATCACTGCTGTAATGCTGGAAATATGACAGTGGATTTTGTACGCAGCAAACTTCCACTAACAGCAATGTGATATTGATGGATAATCAGTTTTCTGTGATGTTAATTGAGGGATAAATATTGGTCAGGGCACAGGGATTACACCTCTGTTCTTCTCCAAATTTGCTTCATGGGATCTTTTACATCTACCAGAGCAAGCAGATGGGACTTTGGCTGAACATCTCACCTGAAAAAGGACAGCTCCAACAGTAGCGCACCCCTTCAGGACTTGATTAAACTGTCAGACTTGATTTTTGTGCTCAAATCCTGGAGTGGGACTTGAGCCCAGAATGTTAGACATTGAGGAGAATCCAGAATGTTAGTCGTTGAGGAAACTGTAGGATTTTGTGTTAATAATTTGGTTATTACTGGGTCCGGTACAAGTTCGACACTTTGGTCCAAATTTTTCAGTCCCTCTGGCTGAGGGAATTCTCTTGGGTGGGACAGAAAATTTGACAGACCAGCAAAAGGTCCCGTGGTGGGCAGGACTGGAACATCCAGCCTTGTTTATAGGGTGGGATTTTCACAGCCTCACAGATCAGATTTGGCACAGTTTAAAAGCATAATCTGAATCAAGTATAAGTACAGATAAACAGGGCTGGACTTTCACAAACTCATAGATCTTTAAAAATGCAGATGTTCCACCCCAGTTTTGACAGATCCAATTTTTGCTGGTGGGGGAAGAAGCAGGGCATGAGTCACACAGGAAGGAAACACAAACTCAGCAGGCAAGGTCAACTTAGTTCTGAGTTCAAACAAAATTTAAGTTTATTTATTAGTCACAAATAGGTTTACATTCACACTGCAATGAAGTTACTGTGCAAATCCCCTAATCGCCACACTCCGCCGCCTGTTTGGGTACACTGAGGGAGAATTTAGCATGGCTAATCCACCTAGCCTGCACATCTTTGGACTGTGGGAGGAAACCAGAGGACCCGGAGGGAACCCACGCAGATACAGGGAGAAAGTGCAAACTCAACACAGACGGTGACCCAAGCTGGGACTCGAATCCAGGTCCCTGGCACTGTGAGGCAGCAGTGCTAACCACTGTGCCACTATCCTGCCACATTTTGGCTGGTCCATAGTTTTGAACCACAGTATGGAAGTCTGAAATTGATGGGATAGACATAAACACATAAAATTACAGATAAAGGGGCGATTCTCCCAAAAAAATTCTAAGTGTTGAATTCGTGGGAAAACTGGAGTAATTCACGTTAATTTTTTCCGTGGGTGTTCACACGAGAATCTCCCACACTCTGCGCACTGCAGAGGCCACCATCGTGAATATCATTAAATTTCAGGGGGCGGGGCCTATTCCCGCCCAGGAGGCTGAAACCAGCGGGTCTCTGCCCATGAACAGTAGCCCAGAACTGTCAGCCTTTGGTTTGCTGTTCAGCTTGATTGCTGGCCAGCCCAGGACCCCTGCAGTGCTGCCACCCAACCTCCCCACGGCCCATTCATGCCCCCCCGTCCATTCACGAGTCAGCCCCAAACCCCCGGTCTGACCTGATCTCCAGTCCCCCCGAAGCAGTGGTGATCTTCCATGCAGGCAGAAGCCCCCCCCCCCGCCAGCGGACTCCCCCCCACAGACTCTCCCTAGCAGACCCCACCCCCCAGCAGACACCCCACCCCCCGGCAGAACTTTCGGCAGGCCCTTCGGCTGACCACCCCTCCCTCCAGCCCGACCCGATCACTGGCCTCTCTCCAGCCCCGATCGGATCCCAACGTGGAGTGGCAGAGGGACCACCCACCCCCACCAATCGCCACCTAGGCACTGCTCCCACAGTCCCCGCGCCTTGGCACTGCCCTATGCCCAATGGGCAGTGCCAAGGCACCCCTTGGGCAGTGCCAGGGGTGCAGGCTGGTACTGCCAGGGTGCCCATGCCCAGGGGCACCACCGTCGCTGCCCAAATCCCTGGGGAGCCTCGATTGCCCTCCTTCACTCCAGCAGGGTCTGGCCACTAGTTCCACGAAAATGGGGAGTTAGTCTAAACTCCACTGGAGTGAAATAGTCCTGATGGGGTGGGAGATGCTTGTAGGCCCAGACATTTGCTGGACTACTTTGTTTCACAGACAATCTGGCACAAGTTAGAAAATAAAATACTATCTATTTGTGCAGTGTAATAGCATTCTTTGTTGACATAGTATCATGTCATTATGAATTCTTGGTTCAAAATCTTCTCTTATCTCAGCAGAGGGTTCTGAACTCACAGGTTGATTGACAGTTCAAAGAGGCTATTAAAGGATTAGGTGACTTTGACGTGGGGTCTAAATATATTATTTTAAAAGAGATTTAACTTTTGAGGAAATTAAAAAGCTTTGATTAAGTTGCATGAATGGGCATTTTTTTCCACTATCTAATTTGTACCAGTGACAGCTGTATTATTAGATTGTTAAATGTTCGTGCTTTTCATTTTCACATGGTTCCTGAGGTCTGCCCATAGTAGATACTGGGTAAGTGGCTATGGAAGTGAAATAGGGAAATGAGAGGGGTATGGAGCATATGCAGGGGCATGGAATGTGAGGAATGAGTTGGTATGGATGGACCATGCATGAGGTGGCATGGGATGTGCATAGGGAGCACGAGTTAAGATGATGGGGTCAGCAGGTAGCAAGGAGATATGAGGGGATGTGAGATTAAACTATTAGACCTAAAGGCTGATAAGTCCCCTGGACCAGATGGCCTGCATCCTAGGGTCTTAAAAGAAGTGGCTGCAGAGATAGTGGCCAGGATTCTCCGACGTTGTCTGCAGCTGGGATTCTTCAGTCCCACTTCTGGGAAGGGAGATTTGGCTGAGTGCCAAATTCTCTGTTATCTCTGGCAGCAATGGTGAGGAGTAGTACATTGGAGAATTCTGACCAGGAGCTGTCAAAGAACTGGTAAAGCTGTCAAAACTGTCAAAGAGTGTTAGGTGAGCTGGCATGAAAAACAGTAAAGGCAAAGGGTGGTATGTGGGGGGCAAGGGTTAACACGAAATTGGCGTAGAGGCTATAATGGGTACTGGGTAATGAAGTACCATTGAGTTTGTATAGAGGGGTATTGGTTGACATAGCAGGTATGAGGGTCCATGGCAATTGGGTGGGGGGGGGGGCATGGGTTGGCATTGGTTAACATGAATGGGGATGGGGGTATGTGAGGGAGGGTGAGGAGCATCAGGGCTTGTTTTGTTTTCATTTTTTTTATTCAATGCAAAAAAATGCTGCATTACAGCGGCAGGCCTGCTGCCCAGTCCATCTCTGCAGCCAGCAGCCTCCGCACTCATTCGGGGAGCAGTGGGCTCAATGTCTATTCCAGCCTGCACTCCCAGAACAAAAATCGCAAATGCGGGCGGCCATTTTTAAAGGTGGGTTTCCAGAGTCGGGAATTCTCCTGTCTCTGCACATGCAATCCAGGAGCAAAAATCTTGTCCTAAGTGCTCGACCTTTTCGGAGGTCAAATTGAAGTTCCATAACTATCAAAAAATTCACGATTGCAAGTCAGCATTCATTTTAATGAAGGATTAAAGCACTGACAAAAGCGTTTCATATTTGTCCTTTCTGCCACACAACCTTTTCATTCTGTAACACACATCCATGATCCGTCTCCCTACTTATCCACCATTCGAGCGGTATGGCGGCACAGCGATTAGCACTGCTGCCTCACAGCACCAGGGACCCGAGTTCAATTCTGGCCTCAGTGACTGTGTGTGTGGTGTTTGCACGTTCTCTCCACGTCTGCGTGGATTTCCTCCGGGTGCTCCAGTTTCCTCCCATATTCTAAAGATGTGCAGAGTAGGTTAATTGGCCATGCTAAATTGCCCCTTAGTGTCAGAGGGATTAGCAGGGTAAATATGTGGGGTTGCGGGGATAGGGCCTGGGTGGGCTTATTGTCAGTGCAGGCTCGATGGGCCAAATGGCCTCCTTCTGCACTGTCGGTATTCTATGATTCTAAGATTTCAGGAACATCAGATGATGTCTATTGGGGAACAAGAGTTATTCTTTCCACACTTTGTTGATGACACCTCTCCATAACCCCACCATACCTGAACAACACGGATACAATGAGAGCCATGGAACCACCCGGAACATCATCAAGCATATAAAGCCATTGGTATTTTGAAGTAGAAATTCAGGTGCCTGGATCACCCTGAAAGTTTCTTACAACATGGCCCCGGCAATTTGTTTGCTGCATTCTGCTGAACACGGCAGTGTAAAGAGAAGGAAGAATTAGATAAAGGTGAGAAAGTAATACAAGGAGGAGGAACATAAGAATGCACTGCAGTTAGATAGACCATGGAGTAGTTGATATAGCAGTGCTTTTGGTGATCTCCTCAAATCTGAGAGATCAGAAAAAACCCCTCACGTTAACAGTCCTTGTCACCAACTCATCACTCACTCCCTAATTCAATGTTGAAGAACATTAAAACTTGTCTGTAAAGTTCCAGTGAAGCCATGGAATTAAAATACTGTCTTCTAGAGGTAAAATCAGGGCCTTACGATGAGCTTCTTATCAGCAGTATTACAATTATCAGTTCATGTACAGCTCACAGCAAATACCTGATATATCAGCATGGCCTGCACTTTCATCCCTCGTTTTTTTCAACTAAACAGCATGGCACAACTGTCTAATGTCACCAGAAGGCTGCAATTCTTAAAATACAAAGTATCATTGTGCCCAACCTGAAGCCCATGCATAGGTGTTAAGTAAGTCTATTTACTTAGATGGTGGGATGTGTATGAGACATATGAATGGAAAGAAATTGGAATTATACCTTGCTAAAGTAGGGTCATAGATGAGCTACAATGACAGAGCTTGTTTCAGAACTTGGTTTGAGTTTGTGATATCCATGGGCCAGGCTGAAATAATACTTTTTATGGCATTTAATCCTGCCCCTTTAACCACCTGGGCAATATCATTGAGTAGTCCTTGGAGTATGTTAAATGTTGTCCCTGATAGCTTTGGAGTCAAAGGCCTACTTTATTTGAGTCTGCCTTAAGGTCCATCAATGATAGATGGATAGATACATGAATAGGCAGGGAATAGAGGGATATGGACCACGTAAAGGTAAGAAAATATTAGATTAAAGGCATCTGTGGTGGTCCGAAGGTAGTCATGATGTGGAGATGCCGGCGTTGGACTGGGGTAAACACAGTAAGAAGTTTAACAACACCAGGTTAAAGTCCAACAGGTTTATTTGGTAGCAAAAGCCACACAACCTTTCGGAGCTGCAAGCTGATCTCTCACGTGAGAACACCATCCACCAGGTACACGGTACATACTCTTGCAACTCGGCCAACGTTGTCTACCTGATACGCTGCAAGAAAGGATGTCCCGAGGCATGGTACATTGGGGAAACCATGCAGACGCTGCGACAACGGATGAATGAACGCCGCTCGACAATCACCAGGCAAGACTGTTCTCTTCCGGTTGGGGAGCACTTCAGCGGTCACGGGCATTCGGCCTCTGATATTCGGGTAAGCGTTCTCCAAGGCGGCCTTCGCGACACACGACAGCGCAGAGTCGCTGAGCAGAAACTGATAGCCAAGTTCTGCACACACGAGGACGGCCTCAACCGGGATATTGGGTTCATGTCACACTATTTGTAACCCCCACAGAGTTTCACTGGCTGTCTTGTCTGGAGACAATACACATCTTTTTAGCCTGTCTTGATGCTCTCTCCACTCACGTTGTTTTGTTTCTTAAAGACTTGATTAGTTGTAAGTATTCGCATTCCAACCATTATTCATGTAAATTGAGTTTGTATCTTTATATGCTCTGTTTGTGAACAGAATTCCCACTCACCTGAAGAAGGGGCTTGCAGCTCCGAAAGCTTGTGTGGCTTTTGCTACCAAATAAACCTGTTGGACTTTAACCTGGTGTTGTTAAACTTCTTACTGTGGTCCGAAGGGCCTGTGCTGTACTGTTATTTGTTCTTTGTTCTCAGCAAGGCGGTAATAATAGCAAAAGAGGAAAATCTCGGCTGCTTTATGTCCATGTGTATGTTTGTACATTCATGTTTACATGTGCGTATCCTTATTGCAGGTGTTTGTGTGTGAGTGCATCTCTATGTGCGTCTAGATGTCTATTTTTGGGCGTTATGTGTTTTGATGTTGAAAATCCACAGGAGGGATGTATGTTTGTATGTACCCTACTTGGAGTACTGTTTGTATGTACCCCACTTGGATGTATGTATGTATGTACCCCACTTGGAGTACTGTGCTCAGTTCTGGTCGCCTCATTACAGGAAGGATGTGGAAAAGATTGAACAGGTGCAGAGGCGATTTACAAGGATGTTGCCTGGATTGAGTGGCATGCCTTATGAGGATAGGCTGAGGGAGCTCGGTCTTTTCTCCTTGGAGAGACGTAGGATGAGAGGAGACCGAATAGAGGTATATAAGATGTTGAGAGGCATAGATCGGGTGGACTCTCAGAGGCTTTTTCCCAGGGTGGAAATGGCTGCTACGAGAGGACACAGGTTTAAGGTGCTGGGGGGTAGGTACAGGGGAAATGTTAGGGGGAAGTTTTTCACACAGAGGGTGGTGGGCGAGTGGAATCGGCTGCCGTCAGTGGTGGTGGAGGCAAACTCAATAGGGTCTTTTAAGAGATTCCTGGATGAGTACATGGGACTTAATAGGATGGAGGGTTATAGGTAGGCCTAAAAGGTAGGGATATATTCGGCACAACTTGTGGGGCTGAAGGGCCTGTTTTGTGCTGTAGTTTTCTATGTTTCTATGTTTCATCTAGAATCCCCCCTGTTGAACTCTTCTGAATTTCACAAGATCAGACTTCCTCAATTACCAATTACCAATGGTGGGTGCCGATTCCTGTGATTTGGACATTATCCTCCAAAGGGAATTCCTTTCATCCTCACTGCTGTCTGTGCTGCTTTGCCTTTCGCGCCTGGGCGCGCTGCCTGCAGTCTGTTCCGAACTGCACATGTGCAGTTGGAGCTCCGGCCGCTCCAACAGCGCTAAGCCCCGCCCAATAGACCGGCGCCGAAAAAAGGCGTATGGGCGTGCTGGAGCGCGGCTGCTGGGCGCGGATCCGTTTGACAACCGGACCCGGCACTTAGTCCCGATTTAGTAAAATCGGTCCCCACGAGTCACCCAGTCTCTGTTAGCTCTGTTCTCTCTCCACAGATGCTGTCAGATCTCGACTGAGATTTTCCAGTATTTTCTGTTTTAGTTTCAGGTTTCGGCATCTGCAGTAATTTGCTTTCATTTTAAAATGCTTTCATTGTTGTTACAGTGACATTTGTACAATTTATTCACTGAACATTAATTTAACATAAATTACTGGTGTTCTGGTCTTTAAAATCTCAGAATGGTGATCACCTACATCCAGAATAACAGTTCACATTTTATACTCGGGCGAAAAGTCGAGCCTTGTTTTCGGATCTAATTATGGAGGCTTCAAAGGTCGACTTCCAGTGCGATGTCTCTCATGTAAAGTAATTATATCAATGTTGAAATATGATTGTTCATTTCCTGATTTTGTTTTTCATTTTCATTGCCGGCCTGCTGATCGCTGGCCAGCCCCACGACTCCCCATCGCTGCCCCTCCGACCCCCTCACCCCCCCAGTCACAGGCCTCCCAGACCTCTCTGATCAGCCTTGATGTTACCTGCCCCCCCCCACCCAGCCCACTCTGATCTCTCTGACCCTCTACCCAGACAACCCTGATCTCCCGATCCCCCCGACAGTGCTAACGTTCATCCCCAGCAGTCCCGAACCTCCCCCCGACCTGGCAGTACCGATCCCCCGGAAGCCCCGAACCACCTATGCACTCAAATGGCCAGTTCCAATTTTCTCTTCCCTCCCTCTGCCTGCAATCCTGTGGCAGAGTGGCAGCGGGTCCCCCCCACGATTGCCCCAATAGGCCCTGCCCAGCAATTAGGCCCCACCCCTCTGGACCCGCCCCCTTGGCAGTGCCCGATGCCTGATGGGCAGTGCTAAAATGCCCCTTGGGCATTGCCAGCCTGCCTCTTGAGCAGTGCTAGGGGGCCAGGCTGGCACTGCCAGACTGACACTACCCAGGGGGACCACCCCTTACACGCGGCCCCATGGGGAGGCCTCAATGGCTTCACTCCAGCGGGATCGGGCCATCTGTTCCCTGTTAGTGGGGAACAGTTGTAAACCCTGCTGGAGAAAACCACTTCCAGCAGGTGGTGGTGGGGGGCCGGGGGGGGGGGGCGCGGGTGGTGTTGGGGGGAGGTGGAGGAGTTGCTAGTGGGCCCGAAGACTTCAGTTCTGGGCCCGCTAATGATATGGAAATACTGGTTTCTATATTATAATCAACTCCACGCTGATTTCAAGTATGGGGCTGATTACATCAGGAGTCTTGGAGTTGGAGATACGTGGAGGTCCAGGCGCTCAGCGGGAAACCTGTGAAACGGCCTCCGCTATTGTCTCCCGGTCTGGTGTGCTGCTAGAGCTGGGAGAATCGCTCAGTGTTGTGTATATTTGGTCTGTTCAATAAATGTACTTAGGTAGGTTTAAATGAATTTTAGACAGTTGCGATCACTCAACTGTATCAGATCTATTCTATGTTATGGCTCCACCATGCAGTTCTAAACCAAATTACAACCTGGATTATGGTCATCTTGCATTTTCTAAGTTTGGGTCTTTACTGTCCAAATCATTTAGGTTTTTTCCTTATAAACCGACCCCAGAGTTCATCAATTATGGAGTAGAGATGTAATGATTTAAAAAGTTTATTAAACATAACTGCACCTTAAGTGCCCGTTGTCAGCGTATTTTAAAATGCATAAAATTAATTGACTTCAACATCCAACACCGAGTTTATCAAACTTATTCTGAGTCACTTTGGCTGTGAGTAAGGCATCACCATAAGGATCCCATTCTAGATCGGATGTGGCATCTTTTGGCTTCAGAATCATCCCACCATAACAGATTATCCTGCACTCTTTCCATTAAATTGGATGTTCTGTATTTTTTGAAGAATTTAATGATGTTTGTGCACTAATCGCATCCCACAATTTGATGATGAAACAACTCGAAAGATTAAGGGGGCAGCACAGAAGTTTCCACTCTTCGTGAAGGCCTTTTTCCATCAACTATCTACCTATTCCATTTGGTGTGAACATGATCCTTGAATGGCTTGTTGTGGTACACATCCAAAGGTTGAATTACAGACATTAGACCCCCTGGTATAACTATAATTTGGGTATTATTTCTTCAAAAAGCAGGTGCCCCTTGTTCTCATCAGTTATATGGGATCTGAACATATCGCACATGCAGAAGCTTCATTCTTTATGTAGGCAACTCAGACACTTATTGTACACATCATCAATCCCTAACTTCACTCTATCCTCATCCATCCAACTGTTGTGATGGACAAACACAAAATATCTGTAGGGAATTTGATTTTGATGTGATTTTGTGTTTGAAAATTACCATAGACATTAATTTTGTTCCATTAGCCGTACAGGCTAGCGCCATTGTGAATCTTGTCTATTTACGTCCTATGGTTTTCACTAGAATTATTTTTGATTCTATCCACTCCACAATTCAGTTGCTGGAAATGCACCGGGCATTTCACCCATGTTGCCGATGTGGCACAATAGGTCCTTGTGTTTTTTTGCTGCAGTCTGATAATGAGTTATTGGAAACTGGTAATTTTGACAAGATCTGAGCAATCTTGATCTTCTGCTGCGACACCGGACATTCTCATTCAATAAAGCTGTTGCACCAATTAGCTGTTACCCTGAAATCTTTGCTGGACTCAAGGTTTAATTTGCCGACATAAGTGTGTATATATACATTGCATTTCCGGTGAAGGTGAAACCATTTTAATCATTTTCCATACTTGCTTCTGGAGATAAGGCCACTGGCTAGTCCTTGTTCTGATGGTGCATTTGGTCTTGGGATCCTTTTCAGGGCGGATTCCTTCTTCTTCCATTCTCACACCAGTTTTTTTTTAAGAACATCAATTCCCTCACTGCAACTTTTAGCTTGAAACCAGTTTCATATTTCACTCATTTTGTTGGAAGACCCATTTCACTCAATTTTTCGCTATGCAAGGTTTGCTCTGTGTAGGAATATCTTCAACTCCATTGCATTTTCACAATGCAGCCTGCATCACCTCTTGGATACCTTGTTATGTGTAATAATACATGTATTTGTGCAGTGAAAAATTGAGGCTAACTACTTATGCAAGTATTGCACCTCATGGCTGAAACGGTGGAGTCAATTTATATGCTGAATGCATGATTTTTGGGTCTGGAAACGGGGTTGACTTGTGCGTCACAATTCAGGAAAAGTTCTGTCGAATGGCATTCGTGGTACTTCCAGGAAACTCATAGTTGATATAGAAACAGAAAGTGCGGGAAAAACTCTGCAGGTCTGGCGGCATCTGTGGAGAGAGAAACAGAGCTTAAAGTTTCAAGTACAGTATGACTTTTCCAAAGAAGAAGATGTCTAGTTTTTATTCCAGATCGTCAGCACCCACAATTCACAGGGTTGATGTTATGTTGAGTATACTTCTGGCCAGACAATAAAAGAAAGCAATGATTCGGAGCCTGGTACACTCAAATCCAAGTATTCAAACCAAGTATTCAAACCCGAGCAAGGAACATTAATTAACTTCCAAAACAACAAAAATCAGATATAAAGAGTTTTTGAGATCAAATTAACTTGTTCAGTTTCAATATTGAGTGTTCTCAGGGGAGGTACAGCATTCCTTAGTTACCGAATAACTTCATTTTCTTTGCCATGAGAATGTGAGTGCGACCTCAATTGTAAAAGGGATTTGTCACCATTGGCACTCTTGAGGTAAAAAGCAGATTTGTTGCATGAAACCAGCTGCGTAGAGGAGGTCAGTGGCCTCAGGCAGACTACTATCAGGCAATACCCCCTGCTGAGCCCAAATAAAAAGCAGGCCGCAACTCAACTGTCATTTAGCAATAGAAGGTAGACAGGAATGTAGCATCACTACACAAAGAAACAGCCCAAGTATAGAGGAATAATACCATGTCCCTGCATGGCTCCCATTGTCGCTATGGAGATAAAGGGGGGGGGGGGGGGCGGATGGGGAGGCAGATTTTAACCCCCAAGCTCAGGCAGGAAAGATTTGGGGGAGTTTAAAAATAAAAAATTGAGAAACCTGACCCCAATCCATCCACTTCCGGTTTTAATGTAAGAGGATTGGGTGAAGGAGTAGGTGGTGGACAGCCACTCATTAAAATATTTTAATGAGGCTACAAGCCTGAAGTTAGTTTTATCTTTGTTCCAGATTTAATACTGGCTGACCAGGTTTCCTGGGCCTTGGGAAACCCATCATTTAAATTGGGGTGACGGCGATCGGCGAGAAGAGGTAAGTGCCTTTACAGCACAGCTGGTGGGCCAAGAGGAACAAGGCTTTGCAAGCTTACTACCTTCCCTCCTCGTAATTAGGCTTCCACAATTGGAGCCCCGTACCACTGTCTCCAGCACCAATTGGATCCACCACACCTACCACACTCCTATGATCAGGCACTCTAATCTCCCACACAGGCTCCACCCACACCCCCGCACACCCACCACTGAAATGTTTGGCCCCCAGCTGGAGCTTGAAGCTGCAAGCCGACATACATGACAGCCAGCAACACTTTCAATCTGGCTGGCTACGACCAAAATACTGATTCAAAACATTACAAGAGGTCTTGGCGTTAAGTTTGGCAGGACCTCTGGGAAACCTGTACATCCAGATTTTCCAGCTGTTAAACTCATCCCTCAGTTCCAATCCCACCTTAATATTGTTATCGGGGTTAAGGTGTCATGTGTAGCAGGGAGGGCAGTGGTCAACCCATTCAATTCTGAACTGTACCAATGTGAATATTTCCATTCTCCACATGAGCTGTCTTGAGTCAGATACCAATTTACAGCCAAATGCAAGCAATTTTATTATGTCAGCCTTTGTCCCATAGCAACTGGCTTGAAGCTATCCAAGCTTATTTTAAATGCAACTTTTGCATGCAGTAGTAAAGATGGTTTTCAGCCTTACCCTGTAATGTGGAACAAAACTCGGGACCCAGAATTCTAAGGTAGTCCTCTGAAACGACCACATCATTCATCTTTATAATCTTTAGCTGGAATAGCAATTCTGCGATTGAATTAAAAAACAGTCCTCTACTTGAAACTAAAAGATCATTAAACTGCATGCAGGCCAACAGAATTATAAAGTAGTTGAGCCAATAAATAGGCGAAACAATAACAATTTAACTGATATCACATTTTCTTTTGAATTGCCAGACATTTGCCACTCTAGTGCACTTGAAAATGCATTAATTTTTCTTTGTGTACATTAGTTTAATGAGTGTGTGTGTGAATATATGTGGGTGGTCAGAGGGCAGGGTGGATAAAGGTGGGTAATGTAGCAGCAACAAAGGAATTAAGCTGTGAGTTCCTGATATGACATAGCAAATGAGTTTGGGATTGTCTTTTGTTAACAAAAGTTGTCTTAAGTAGGTACCGATAGCATCTCTGTGATGCTATCACAATATTTTGTACAGTAACCAAGCAGTAATGGATGTGGGAGAGTGCTATAAACAGTAATATGACTGCAGGCTGAGCCTGTCAATTATATAGTTGTGCTTTGTATACAGTCCACTGGACAAACACATTACTGCATTGATTATACTTAACTAAACGAATAAATATGTCATCAAAAAAGATGCTTCATTTATCATTGGGCCCCAGTAAGGTCAGAGGCAGCAATGTAAACTGTAACTTTACTAATTCCTCCCACAGTTAAAAAAATGGCTTAGAGAGTAAAAGAACAACAGTATTTCTCACACCAGTAGAGTAGCTGTGTAAGGGTACTTTTTAGAATGGAGATCAGTAACTAGTAGTGTTCCACAGGGATCAGTACTGGGATCTTTGTTGTTTGTAATATATATAAATGATCTGGAAGAAAATGTAGGTGGCCTGATTAGTAAGTTTGTGGATGACACAAAAATTGGCAGTTACAGATAGTGACAAGGGTTTTCAAAGGATACAGTAGGATATAGATAGATTGCGGACTTGGGCAGAGAAATAGCAGATGGAGTTTAATCCAGACAAATGCGAGGTGATGCATTTTGGAAGATCAAATTCAGGTGCGAATTATACAGTGAATGGCAGAGCCCTTCGGAGCGTTGATATACAGAGGGATCTGGGCGTACAGGTCCAGAGATTCCTGAAAGTGGCAACACAGGTGGGTAAGGTGGTCCAGAAAACATTCAGCATGCTTGCCTTCATCAGCCAGGGCATCAAGTATAAAAGTTGGCAAGTTATGTTACAGCTGTATAAAACTTCAGTTAGGCCACATTTGAAATTTTGCGTGAAGTTCTGGTCACCAAATGTAGAAGGACATTGATGCTTTGGAGAAAGTGCAAAGGAGGTTTACCAGGATGCTGCCTGGTCTGGAGGGTTTTAGGTATGATGAGAGGTTGGATAAACACGGATTGTTTTCACTGGAAAGATGGAGACTGAGGGACAACCTAATAGAGGTCTACAAAATTATGAGAGGCATAGATAGGGTGAATAGTCAGAGGCTTATTCCCAGGGTGGAAAGGTCAATTACAAGAGGGCACAGGTTCAAGGTTAGAGGGGAACAGTTTAAGGGAGATGTGCGTGGAAAGTTTCTCACACAGAGGATGATGGGTGCCTGAGACTCACTGCCAGTGGAGGTGGTGGAAGCAGGCACATTAGCAACGTTCAAGGTGTATCTTGATAGACACACGAATGGGAGGCGAATAGAGGGGTAGAAATTGAGTATGGGCAATAAGAGGTGGGTCTAAATAAGGATTAGGAATCAGTGCAGGCTTGGTGGGCTGAAGGGCCTGTTCCTGAGCTATATTGTTCTTATTAATTAACGGACCAGTCCACACATATCGGGCGGACTTTTTCCGGCTTGCCACCCCCATTGATGGGCGGAGACTGGTGGCCTCATGGGTTCTCACTTATGGGTGAGGCTGGAGAGCATGTGGGAGGTTCAAAGGTTAAGAGTGAAGTGAACAAGCAAGGAGCAAATTTTTGTATTTCAAGAAATGAAGAAGGTTAAGTTATTTATCATACACTTGTCCCAGAGGTTAATGAAAATTTAATGTCTCATTCACACGACTCACCCACACTAACATTCATACAAAAACTAGATACAATTGAAGGTAAAATTGTCATTAGAAAAATGGGATTTATCTCAGTCTACTTAGGTACAGGCTTGATGTTTCATAGTCACATTGTATTTTAAGCTGAAGTGAAGGTCTCAAAAATGCAGAGATTTCTCTGTAGTTGTCATTTTCACAGGTAGGCTTGATAGTGGATCAGGTTCGAGAGAGAGAGAGGTTTTTTCATTCAAGATATTGTCAGTCGTTACTTTGTTGCTTACCATGCTGTAGAACTCAAGGGCTTTGTCTGTGGGACCTTCTCTCTCCCTGATCGAATTCTGTCTGCATCCTTGAAGACCTCTCTGAAAGGCAGGTGAAATTTTCAGCTGTATCATTAGCAGGGAACCAAAATGACCAATGTATCATGTGACCTCACACCAATGCCATGTCTTGGTTCCAAAGAAGGGATTGTGGTAATTTAGTTAAAAGTCTGATGTCTTCTCCCACCTGTGCTTTTTTTTGGTGGCCAAAGCCTTTAGATTTGACAAGACAAGTTTGCATTTTTGGAATGAGGGTGTCGATGGAGTTTTGTTTATCTCCTAGCCAAAACCACAGTTCAGCAATATCAGAAAATCTATCTCTGTTTTTATTGCCCTCTTAAGAGATAGGATAGTCTAATCAACAAAACTATCTGGTAGCTCTGAGGGGCCATCTTAATTTCTAATACCATCATGACATAATATCAGAACAGGATTTTCCTAAGATTAACTCATATACAGGCCTACAATTGGTGTTTTTGAGTCAGTGGGAGGCTCATTTCATACTGGGCCTAGGACCTCATTTAAATTAGTAGTGGCTGTATGCTAGATGCCTCCAAAAGGCAGCTTGCTGGAGAATCAGTATTTGAATTTTGGGCCACTGTGTTGGCAGGAGCGGCTTAGTGGAGATCGGCAAGGCTATGAGGGAAAGAACAATTGAGAGAGGGTAGGGAATGGAGAAAGGGGTATGTCTGTCAGGAGGGTGTGCACAATTGAAAAGAATGAGATACAAGGGGGCAAAATGGGAGCTGGCAATGGTCTTCATCACTGTAACGGAACAGGGAAGATTCCTACTCCTCCTGGCTTAAAATTCAGGTAAGTATATTTACCAAACTTACCTTCAGATGTTCCTATCTCGGCCTTAAGTGAATTATGTTTTCCTGCACGAAAGACAACCCGACACCATCTGCATTCAGAGCAGACAAAGTTTACAGAAGGGATGAGTGCTTGTTCCTGGCACCAGCTCTGTGCGCCTCTTTATCTGTTTTTCCAATATGGATGAGGGTGAAAGGGGTGGGAGTGGTGGCAGCACACTTTACAATGCACCACATGTTGATTGCTTTGGTCCCTGATTTACACGAATTCCCAAGTTTCCTATCAGAGGAGTTTTTATTGCCCTCTTAAGAGATAGGATAGTCTAATCAACAAAACTATCTGGTAGCTCTGAGGGGCCATCTTAATTTCTAATACCATCATGACATAATATCAGAACAGGATTTTCCTAAGATTAACTCATGAAAATCTGGAAATGTTACCAGCTGAATTTATAGGGTAAAAATCATCCAAGTCAGTTGATAAGAGTTTCAAATGTGGATTCCTAGGGGATTGGCATTCAGAACATGTGAGCTATGTGGTAACTATCCTTGGTAATGAGGAGCACTTGGGGTTATGAGAAGTGGTGTGGGCCAAATGATTGATCCTAAGGAAGGGATTCATTTCTGGCAGAAACATATTTCCACAAGGAGGAGCTGAAAAAATGGCATGTCAAAGAGGTTGACTAATCGCTTATGTAGAATTAAAGTGGGAAATGTGTATTTAATGTGATAGAAATTGACCTCTTTGAGTGGAATAATACAGGAGACAAGCCCTCTCAGAAACAAAGTTGGCGTGGAAGCAACATGCTCCATGCCGCCCCGCTTCACAGCCATGAAGCACTATGGGGCCAAGCAGAGCCAGTTGATTGGCTGACCAGAGCCAAGCAGAGCCAGCTGATTGTCTGGCAGCTTCATCGGTCCCAGCAATAGCAGAAGGATTTCAGGATTGCAGAAGAAGAAGACAAAGGCCTACGGATCCCGAGAGCAGGTCAGTCCAGGATCTTGACCCAGGAGGGTTTGGGAGGGTTAGAGAGAGGGGTGGGAAGGAGGGGGTGTGTTTAAGGGAGTTGGCAAGAAGGAAGGAGGTATTATGGAGGTGAGCTTGGGGGTCGGTGGGAGGATGGCAGGGTAGCCCTATTTTATGTGCCCCATGTGGGAAACACATATGTAAAATTCTGCCCTTTGTGTCTGTTGTACAGGCATAAAACAGGCAAAATAATGCCTAAACAAGTTATTTGCCTTTGCTCAGTTATATTACCCTCGCCTCTGAGTCAGAAGGTCGAAGGCTTATGCCTTATTCCAGAGCTTTCAGCTTTAATGCTAGACTGAAACCTCAATGCAGTATTGAGGGAGTGCTAAACAGTCAAAGGTATCATCTTATAATGAAGTATAAGAATAAGAACAAACCATAGCCCTCCTGCCCTCTCAGATGGACATAAAGGATCTATGGCACTACTTGAAGAAGAGCAAGTGAATTCACAAATTCTGGTAAATATTTATCCTCCAGGAAGCCTCACTAAAAAGATTATTTGGTCATTACCATGATGTGGCCAAATCATCCGGTCTTCAGATCGTCAGAGACCAGACCAATGACTGAGATGCGTGCCAGGACTTTGTGGAAGTCCTGATATACTGATTTATACGCCAACTGCCCTGGAAGTTTTAACTTCTGGTGGGCAATTTCCTTGTTCCCCAGGACCCCCTGCAAATGTTCTCAACTCGGAATTAGAGTCAGACACTGGGAGAGATCTGCAGTACTTACCTGGATAGCTATCCAGGAAATGTTAAACAGAGTAAAACCAATCTGGGTAACAATAAAATCGACTCCCAAAACTACTTCCTGATCTCCCACCCTACCCATGACCCCAAGGATACCCCTTGACCCCCCCAAACTATCCCTAATCTAACCTGACTACCCCCCCCCCAACCTGACTATTTGCTCCAACCCAACTACCCTGACAATGCGATGTGGCTAGCCACCTGACCTGACATGACCCCGACCCAACCCAAACCAACCAGATGACGTTTCAATTTGATATGTCTTGGACTATACTTTCACAAATTTTATGAATGAAGTCTATTTTTGGAAAAATCATGATGATGAATCTCTACAGGCAAACTGGAGGTATCCATGTCCTACCATAGCTCACTAAATCCTCACAATGCAATAATTTTTGCACCCACTTTTATGGGACCTCTCTCTCACAATTAATTGGCACATTCACAGTGCATGTTCTGCTCATTTGTACCTGACCTTTCCAATTGGGATCCAACGGGCATGTTGCCCATTAACAAGCCTATCTGAATATTGAGCCTTGGGCATGAGTGAGGTGTCTGAGATGCCCACTCCCTGCCCCAACATTGGACCATCCACTACTTATTTTTCATGCAGAAAACAGGTGACTGTGAGTTGAATTTGATATCTTTTGATATCTGTGATCATTTTGCTTACCTCCATGAGAACATTCTTTACAAAATACCTACAATCTTCATCAAGAAAATGTGAGGCAAAACTTTTCATTAAATTTCATTAAAATTAGGTAAATTGCATCAAAAAAGGCAGGTCACCCACGACATTGTACCAAATATGATGCAAACCTCTTCTAAATTCTCTTTCCTTGATGAGAAAAGATCTTCCTTTTCACAATGACCTTAAAGAAGCTATAAAGAAGAGCACCCTAACTTTAAAAACCATAGCAAAATATAACGGAAGAATTAGTCTGTCATTGAAAAACCTTACTTGTCATCAAGGTGACTATAATATGGAAAAAAAAGAGGACTATGCAAGGAAAATGTTCCTCTCATCGCAGTTTAGTCCATTGAAATAAATTATCATTGGAAAATAAACCCTTAAAGAAAAAGTGAATTAAACTCAGTTAGGTTTACATGTGTGAGTAACTTTATGAAACAGAACTTCAGCGTTAAACTATGAAGAGAATATGAAAAACAAATTCTACCAAGGGCTATGACTAAAAGTGTTTGGAGAAGGGGAGGAGGGGAATAACCAAGTTTCCTTCATGGTGCTTGCGTTGCTTACAATTTTATCGTTGCTTTTCTGAGGCAGTGTTTACCTAGCCTCTAGTGCCTGAGATTACTTCATAGTCTCACAGCTACCCTGGTGCAGCTGTAGTTTCTCAGCATTGTCATAGCAATCACTGGAATGTGAGCATCATGTTTCCCGTTAGTAAAGAAAACAAGAAAGTATAAGAAGCAACTGCCACCAGGGGGTAGATTGCAGACTCTCCAAAAATACTGCTGCTAGGAAAATGAATTTATGTACTGCTATTTTAGAAGTTTGGCAATAAATGCTTTGGCTTTGAAAGGAATGTGAAATAGAAGTTAAGCAGCCTGGAAACTTTGGCTGTTAGAATGGTACGTTGGAGCAGTCGAAGCATGATGTGCAGAGAGTGTTGCCCCTTCCTAAATTTCATGTTTAATAATTTAATGCTAACAATAATTCACAAGGTAGGGTTTTAAGTGTGCTTTTTCCTCAATCACAGAGAAAAAACAATGCTTTATTGTTCTATTATGCAATGGTAATATCAAATTTAGACAATGATGTGACTTTCAGCGCAGGGTTTGATGGTAGTACCTCACATCAATAACTAATAGAGCCACCTCCCCTCTTCCTCATATGTTTTTTCCCATGAGTTTCTCATTAGTTTCTTCCATTCCATGCTAAAGCTATTGACTGTTTCTGAAATATAAAAGTAAACTTTCCAATCAGGTCATCATATGTTGGCACCATATATTAGAATATTGCTCAGAAATGGATAGTGTGCCCAATATGCAGCTTGTCAGATTTTCTACATATTAAAATGAATGGACATAAATCTGCTGAACTGCAAAACAGGCACACGATCCTTTGCCAAATATCCCAACATGCGCTTTTGATAATGACTCACAATACACCAAGTGATGCATTTACCCAAGGGACAATCACAGAAATCCTAATCAATGGGAGGAATGTTGACTTTGCTCAATAGTGTAAAGCTAGTGATTGTGAGCTGGCAGTGCATTTCACAACTGCTTACTGATTTTACTTCCTTTGATTTCAATGGACAGAACAATCAGGAAAGATGTAAAACCAACAACTGATTCTGTATCACCCATCTTAAACCATCACAAAGTCAAAAGTGTCTGCCAGTAATCCTGGGACTGCTTCTTTTCCGTTCCTGCAAGATGCTGGTGTTATATGTCATTTTAGCCCTCTGAGAAATACACTAACATTTGCAAATAAATCAGAATTATCAACAATACACCAGAGAGTGGATTATCCAAGTCCATTGAAATGGTGAAGTATCTGGCATGATACAAGAGTACTTTGGAAAATCAGGGACCTGATTGATATCCATTAACAGAAAGTCATGGATAGATAATGGGCCTATAGTTTTCATGACATGCAAGTCACAATGAGGACACAGAAAACCTATCCTCAAATGTCAGCTTGCTTTCTGATCTAAATGCAGCAAATAGACATAAGATTGCCAAACATCTGACCCACCATTGAAATCTTTCAGCTAAATTGTGGCTTCCTCTAAACCAATTGCTATTGATAACTGCTGAAAAATAGATGATTACCATTCTCCTGGCACTGGAAGGTTAGCTACGTGACCCCTGACCCAGCTAGAGCAAAGTACTTATTGCCACAGGCAATCAAAATGGCTTTTCTCCAATTTATATAATTACATTATTAACATGTCCAAGCAGAAGGATAACACTGAAGTCATGATGTGATCCTGGGAACCTGACATGGCATTCTTGCAGGTGTCAAGGAATGAAAACAGGGCTGATCTCTAGTCAGTTTACTTACATTTTTAATAGATGGAAGAAAATTCAGTTTAAAATTGATATCAGGTGCACAAGATACTGGTGTTGCTGAATCATGTTCTTAGTGGCATTTTTTTCCCCCATTGGGCAGGTTACAGGACCAGGGAGGCCCATTCCCATTTGGTCAGCTACTTTTGAAAAATGATTTTGAAAGGAACTGCTTGAATTATAGATTTCCCATTCACCCTGGATGAATCTTGGCCATCACTAGTTCACAACCTACTCATAGAATCATACAGTGCAGAAGGAGGCAATTTGGCCCATCAAGTCTGCACCAACCACAATCCCACTCAGACCCTATCCCCATAACCCCATGTATTTACCATAGCTAGTCCCCCTGACACTAAGGGAAATTTACTCTATGCTGTGCATGTTAATAGAAGGGAACTCAATGGGTATTTTGAGCAAATAGCAGTGGACTAATAACTTCTGATCGAGAGCTGAATCTGGAAACAGGTCCTCCCTTTCTGTCATTCTTTAAGGATACTTCCGCGCAACTCAATAATAAATATTGCTCTTTCAAGTACCTGCACCAGAAAACAGCATTTTACATTCATTCAGTATATCTAGCTAAAATGCTTACGAACGAGACTAAGTGGGAGGAGCGCAGCAGTTTTTGTATAAGCACAATGGAGCAGAAATTTGATCGTTGATCCTCGAAGATCATTGCTCACAGTATGATGGCCGAAGTAATAGAAGTCTTTGAAGTAGGCTTGTCACTTTGGCCTTTTTGAAGCTAACCTTTAACTTTCCATTCACATTTAAGTCTGCTGTCCTTGTACTTAGTCATAATATATGTCTTTTAAGTTCGATCCCTGGCTGTGCTCTGTCTCTTCTTATTGTTGTGACTCTTGAGAGTATATTGGCCCAGAATTTGCTGAACTGAGGCACCTCATGGTGTCATGTCAGTACAGGCATGAAGATATTACACAATTTAAAATTATGTTTTCTTTAAATGGACACTGGTGAATTGTTAAGATGGCTGCAGGGTCAGGTGACCTATGCAACTTCAACACCTATCTAGTGTCCAGGAAGGTCCAGAATTATAATGGGTGGGGTATCCCCCTTGAATGGACAAGTTGAAACAGCACTCCTTTGTGGAATTTCATGCCTCCTATTGTTGAAGCTCACTCCAAAGCACAGAGACAATGGACCCACCAAAACTATGAGTGGGATTTTCTGGCCATGCTCACTCTGAAATGGGAAAATCCCACCTGAGGTCAACGGACCTTCCCATGGCCCGCTCCTCACCTGCTCCGATTCCTGTGGCAGGCAGAACAGGAAAATTCGCCCTTATATTTCCAGGTTTGCAATATAACAAAGAAAAGCTGAAGAAGCCAGTCATCCACAAGTTAAGTGCAAATCATCTCCATTTGCCTAATATTGTATATCAATAGTCATTAATCATGTGATTGAAACTGGTTCTCTGATACCAAAACCCTCTATCCCAAAATTCAGAGAGACCTGGGGAGTCTGCTACACAACACCAACAGCTAGAGAGAAAGGTTGCACCATCTTTGCCTCTCAAGATCTGCAAGAATTAATAATCTTTTTAAAAGCCTCCATCCTGATTCCAAAAACTCTGAGTTCACCTGTAAGGAAATTGGACTTCTGGTTACAACAACTGAATGCCTGTATGCATGACCTGCTGAACAGTCTTCACTTTGAAGGAAACTGTATCTGACCCCCAGCCATAGGAACTCACCTGAACTACAATTGCAGAGTGGGAAAAGGCTCCCTTTCTCACTGCATTCTCAAATTCATGTGAACTGTTAACTATTTTTGCTGATTTAAATACTTGTAAACTTCACTACCTTGTTTCATGGTATCCTTTTTGAGTGAGTAATGTGTTTTTTATTTTGATTTGATTTGATTTGATCTATTATTGTCACATGTACTGGTATACAGTGAAAAGTATTGTTTCTCGCACACTATACAGACAATGTGTGACTGATTCATTGGGCTGAGTCTGTGAATAAATAATCCTCTTGGTTTAAAGCCACAGGCGACTGCTGGTGGCGACTTTTAAATTAATCACACACTAACAGGGACTTAGAAACACACACATTTATCTTTTAAAAGTAAACCACACTGATTGCGGACAGAAGGGTGGAGAATTGGAAGTTTCAGTTTATCTCCCCACCCCTTGCCAGTAACAATGCTTTATGCCATGTTGAATCTTTCTCTTATCCATCATCTCCAATTTTTATAAAAAAACCCTAGGAATGATTTACTACCTACAAGAGTTTCCTTTCCTCAAGTGCTGCGAATATAGCTAATTTCTTGATTCATTTGTTTCGTGAATATAAATTTTAGTTCAGAGATTAAAATTTTAAAATGTAAAATAAATGAAAACTCCTAGTTATGGCGATAGTAAACAAACTAAAGTAATTGCAATACAGATAAAAGTTTGTGTGTATTTAATATGGTCAATGTTTAAAGTGGGAAAACACCAAACAATGGGTAACACCTTTCTGAGTTTCTTGGTGGAGACAAGTGCCGGAATTTTACCGGCACACCCGTCCCAGAATCGGGGTGAGCAAGGCTCGCAGAACGGCATTCTCCACTGGCCTCAGGCGGGATCTTACGAGCCTCGGGCATAAAATTCTGGCAAAGATATCGACAGTTGTCTTCATAAAGAACTTAACTTATTAATATGGTTTCACTGAACAAAAGGAAAGTTTGGGAATGGGAGAGAATATTTTAACTCTCTATCTGAGACATCCCAGCGGTGCCTCATTGCGATGGGAATAGATTGGAGTGATGTTTCTTGGTTGAGTTTTATCTTTTGACTTCTCGCAGAAACAGGCAGTTGGAGCCTGAAAACAGCTTTGAAACAAGCAGAGTGAGAAATCTGCCAGGGGTGTAGTCCAGAAGCAAAGAGCTACCAGGAGCCAAGGGTGTTTTCTGACTTGGAATCACCAGGCAAGGAAGCAGTGCAGCTCATCCTGAAGCTGAGGCGTCCACCATTATGTGGTGCTTCAGGAAAATTGAAATGTTGCCTATCCAGATGCAAATGGAATGATCCCAAGGAATCTCATACCTCAGTGAATAGTGAAAGTACTGAGGAGAATCAAAAGGAATTCCTCACAGCTGTGACACACCTTCCTGGGAACTGTGCCCCTCAAGATCTAGGAACATGTAGAGAAACTAGTGGGTTGAAATATAGAACAAGGAGAGTATAGTGGAGACTTTTGTATTTACATACAAATATTTATGAAATATAGGGTTATGGTAGTAGCAATTTGTCATAAACACTTTAATCATGGAAAATGGTTCATCTTCAAGGGCTAAGAACATTCTGGGAGAATTTGTCTTTTATAAAAGACACTCTCCGTTGAAGAGTTAATGAAAGGACTCCTGAAAAAGACAGCATTTTACGAGAAAAGGTAATTAAACAGTTTTAAAGAAGCTGAAAATCTCTTGATCCTGGTGGACTGTGTACAAAAGGGTCTTATGGTGCTTTTTGGTTTGAAACACAACCATGCCTGGAAAACTGTGTTGCAAAAGCTAGTAAGCTGGTCTTGCCCATGGAGAGAAAACAAGAAAGATCAAATACTTGGATAAAGAAGACTATAGCTTCTGCAACTCCAGATCCAGTCCAAAGCAAAAAGTGAATGCAAGTTGTTCCAAAGTCACCCTACGTTCTGAAATTGACCGATGACAAGCTTTCCGCGAAGTCCACCTGAAAAGTCGTGGAAGTGTCATCAATTCTTTCACAGACCAGTGCTGAGAGACCAAACATATAACTCAGACACCATGTCAAGGACTCTATTATCTATCCTTTTTCCTTGAACCACTTTTAGCCTTTTGGCAGAATCCCTCTTTTTCTTTTGGCGAGTGTGTGAGAGAGAGTTAGGATATTTAGAAAGTAATTATTGGACTTTCATATTTCCTATTGTATGTTAATCAGTTTTACCTTCAACTTGACAAGTCCACTTTTAGAATAAACTAATAATTTTGTTGTTCATTGGAGAAACTTGAGTATTGAATGGTTATTCTGAGATTTGGCTGTATAGCTAGCTGCTGAAGCCATTTAAATATATATCGTAACCTGTGGAGTAGTGGAACTGTCTGGCAATAGACAGTGCCTCCAACCAACTTGGTCGTAACAATTTGCTTTGTTTAACTCTTGTAATGTGAAAGTTTGTTCAAAATGTGAAACCTTGTTAATAACTGAAAGTTTGAAATTATTTTTTTAAAGTTATTTGCCTCCCTCAAAATCATAACACAAAGTTAAGTAACAGGTCATGACCACAAATCATCTCATTAACAAGATCCTTATGCTGGAAGACAGCAGTCCTAACATTCTGCAGTGAGCATATATTCAGAAAGTTTTTAAAACTCATGGGAATATTGAATATTATTGTGTGGTGAATAGCAGAGAGGTGCAAATCGTCCAGCAATTTGTGGTGATTCACAATTTACAGATATCTCCTCTTCTAACTTGCTGTGCGTTTTATGCATGATTACAGGTTTGAGTACTAAACTTGCCTTTATTATTCCATCAACCTTTGTGCCTGCATTGCTTCTGATACAATTGTATCAGCATTACAATTATTTGATGTCAGAACCTGTCCTGCTCAAGGCACCAGAGATGCCTACTGTTCACTATTATTAATTGTGACCTTCAAGAAAAATTAGCACTTTTCTCAATAATAATATGTTTTGTATGAGCACAGGATATAGACAGGTACTTTTTTGTTATTAATTTGTTATTTTGTTATTGATTTATTACCCATCCCTAAATGCCCTCAAACTAAGTGGCATTTCAGAGGACACTTAAGAGTCCGGATGCTGGTATCTGAAACAAAAACAGAAAATGTTGGAAAATCTCAGCAGGTCTGACAGTATCTGTGAGGTTGGAGAGAAGAGCAATACTTTTTCAGGGAAGGTATTCTTAGAAGTCAGAGAGAAGAGCAATACTTCTTCAGGGAAGGCATTCCTAGCATCCCACAGATGATGTCAGACCTGCTGAGATTTTCCAGCATTTTCTGTTTTTGTGTAAGAGTCGAATACATTTCTGTGGATCTAGAGTCACATGTAGACCAGACAAGGTAAGGACAGCAAATTTCCTTCTCTGAAGGACATTCGTGAACCAGATGCGTATTTACGACAATCGACAATGGACTTTTCATTCCAGATTTTTATTGATTTCAAATTTCACCATCTGCAGTGGTGGAATTTGAACCCAGGTTCCCAGAACATTACCCTGGGTCTCTGGATTGCTAGTCCACTGACAATAACACTGCCCCACTGTCTCCCTTGTTGACACAACAGAAAAAAAAATCAATTGTTAGCAGTGCATTGAAGAATATTCTCTAAAAAGACAGAGAAACTCTTCTCTTACCCTTCTTTATTTGAATGGATAGATCCCATTTTCTCTCACATCTCCTCACAATTGGAGCCTCTCACCCTTCCCATTCTGAAATGGTGTTAAAAATTGAGGTATGGTACTGGAGCATATGTCCCACGTGAAAAAGGCTCCAGCTCACTGCATTCAGTCCAAACTGAAACCAATGAAGTCAGTGAGACAGGAGGAATTGCAACTGTTATGAACAACTACACTGCACCTTCAAGATTGTGCTTTCAGGCCTGCAAAACAAAAGAAAATGCAACATATATAAGTATAGAGGTAACTGATTTTAAAATTAAAAATAAACATCAGACATTCTCCATAGAGTTAAAAATTAGGACATTTTTTTCTCTCAGAGGGTTGTGAGTTTTTGTAACTCTCTTCCTCAAAAGGCAGTGACAGCAGAATCTTTGAATATTCTCTAAGCACAGCTCGATAGATTTTTGATAAGCAAGGGGGGGGGGGGTGAAAGGTTAACAGGGATAAATGGAAAAGTGGAATTGAGGTTACAATCAGATCAGCCATGATTTTACTGAATGGTGGAGCAGGCTCGAGGGGCTGAGTGGCCTACTCCTCCTCCTAATCTGTATGTTCATATGTAGAACATGAACAAATCTCAGTGAATCTCTTCTAAATCATCTCCATTACTTTGATATTCTTTCTAGCGTAAACACAATGTTGCACTGTACATGCAGCTTTGACAATCAATTATGCAGGTTAAAAATTGTCCCCCTTTAACACAACATCCCTATTTACGAAATCTAAGATTCTATTTGTTTCTTAACAGTCCAATTAGGCTGAAATATTTGCAATCATATTCAATCAAAAATACCAAGTCATATTTGACCTTCTCCTGAAGGTCCCACAATCATAGATGCCAATGTGCAGCTACTTTGCTTCACATCACATGACATCAAGAGGCCGCTGAGTAAATAGAAAAAAATGCCTCAAGCAGTACAAAGAGTTTTATAGTTAATGAATTGTTTTGAAGCTTTGCACTGTTGCAATAGATATTTATAAACATGGGAACTAATATGCGCAAAGCGAGGCCTCATGAATGGCACCAAGGTAACAATCCAGTTAGTCTAGACATAGCAAAGAATATAAAGAATACAAATGAAAACATTTTGGTTGAACTGTTGAAAACCTGTGCGGTAGAACTAACTAGCCCCTCTGCCAAGCTAGTCCAATGCAGCTATCGCACGGGCTTCTATCCGAAAATATGGAAAATTGTCCATGAAAAGCAGGGCAGCACCTAACGCAGTCCATTGTTGTTCTATCTATCCTTCCAAATCATGAGCAAATTATGGAAGACACATCAGGTGGTGCATCAAAAGATACCCACTCATCAATAACCTGTTCACTGACATGTGGTTCAAATACTATCAGAACCATATGCTTTCAGACTTCATCATGATCTTGATCCAGACATGATCCAAGGGGTAAATTCCAAAGGAGAAATGAGACTTGTTGCACATAGTATCAAGGCAACATTCAACCATCCATGCCACCGATGAGCCTTTAAAGACTGGGTTCAATAGCAAAACCCTCAACAGTCAGAAGTAATGCTTGTCGTCCAGGGATGATAGCTGTGGATGTTGGAAGATAATCACCATAAACCCAACAAATTGCTATTGGAGTTCCTCAGAGCAGCGTCCTTATCCCAAACATCTTCAGCTGGTTTATCAATGGCCTTTTCTTGATCATAGGGTAAGATTGAGACTGCTGACTGATAACTTTCATCTCCATCCATTACACCTCTAATAATGGAGCAGCCCATGCCAGCCTACAGAGGAGCTGGTTAAAATCTAGATTGGGCTGGTAAATAGCAAACAGTTATGCCATACAAGTGCCGGGGAACAACCAGTTTGGCTCAATGGGAGAATGCTTACCTCTGAGATAGAGAGTCATCAGTACAAGTCTCACTGTAGGATTTGAGGAGATAATCTAGGCTGAAATTTCAATGCAAAACAGAGAAAATTCTGTGTTATTTGGGGGTGCTATCTTTCAGATTAGAAGTTAAACCAAGTTCCCATCTGCCATAAAATGGACTTTAAGGATTCCACAGCATTTTTAAAAGAAGAATAGGGGGTTTCCTTTGGTGTTCTGGCCAACATCTATCCTTCTAACAATGTCACAAAAACAAATCAACTGTCATGAATCTCATGATTGTTCATGGGATCTGGCTGTGCACCTTACTGGCTGTTGTATTGGCTTCCATAACAACAGCAAACATGCTTCAAAATTTTTACCATCTACAAGGCTCCGATCAGGAGTATCATCGAACACTCACCATTCTTGTGGTTGTGTCCAGCACAATCAAGAAATTCAACATAATCCAGGGCAAAGTAGTCCATTCCTGCCACTAAATTCAATATTTACTCATTCATCATTATGTAGGATATACCATCTAGAGGGTGCACAGCAGCAACACACGATTCTCATGTCAACAACATTTTCTTCCTCATGACCTCCTCTCTGGAAGGACAAGGAAGATCCTCAAGTCATTCCCTTCACATATTTGGTCTGCATTGGCTCAAGAAGGAGGCCCACCAAGCAATTGCATATGGGCAATAAATGCTCAGTCCACAGTTCAAGAGAACCACCCACTCGTGCTGTCAACATGCTTCATTAGAAGATATCATACAGGAGGTGGACTAGGAGGCTTACTGAGTATTAATGCACAGGAATCTAGGCAAGGTTATGGGATGGTCTGGGAAGAAACTAAGCAGATGGACAGCTTGTCCCATAGTCCAGCTGCAGAGGATGTAGATGATGGACTTCATGGAACAGCCTAAAATTAGAACTGATTCCTAAACACCAGGACCTTGCACTGGACAGCAGAGAACTTGTGGTCAATGACACAAAGCATGTAGGAGCCATGCTCTAGCTTGTGTGGGATCATCCAGCAAGGCATTCAGATCATGCCATCAAACATGAGTGGGTCAGCTCTATGAGCATTATAATGGAGCCTACAATGATGGAGCCCCAGTGATATCTTTGGCAGGAGCTCAGACTTCCACTATTATGGCTCTGACATCTATTATCGCCTCAGTTTTTCAACTCATGAATGTTAGCCTGCATGGGAAAGTGGCAAGTACGAACAGTGAGTTGGGGCTTCCAGAGTATCACTACATACCTTTACTCTGTTCTTGTGGATAGAAGAGCGTTTAGAGTTGCATCTTCAAAATAGAGAGACTGATTCTACTGGAGAGTCTATTCTCATTAGCACACTTAGAAGCTCAGCAAAAGCTAACAGCAATACTACCTCTCAAACTCCCATAACAAAAGCCACCAATTTTCTATTCAATGTATTTCAGTTTCAAATGTCTTGGGTTTTTGCAATTGAAAGTTACATTTTCAATGTTCTTTTAAGCAAAGTTAGGAATATACACAATACAATATGTGAGGCACCAGGTTTCTAGGTAACAAGATATGTTACCATATGTGAGTTCACTCCTCAGGTTGAAACTGTACAGAAGACACAACAACTGGTGCATCAAGGTGCAGATTATGCCGATGAAAGAGCTGGAAGAGGCAAATAAACAATACCTGAAATGAACAAAGAGAAATAAACCTGAAGAAATAAATTGTGAGGGAGGTGGCTGTCAAAGACAAGAAGGCAGACAGTCAAGGAAGAAAAAAATCAAGTGGATTAAAAGGAAACAGATGAGGCAAATATGCAAGATAGACAGGAGACAGAGATACTGGCAAGCATATTCTGAGCTATAGTCTACTGTTAGGGAGGAGGAGACAGGCAGAAATGATTGGATGTAACTCCAACAATGCCCAGATCCATAAACCACTGAATATTAACCATTCATGAAAGTGCCACGCATGTAATATAAATCACTCCCTCCAAATGCCCAAACAAATCTGGATGTACTAAAAAGTCATATTAATATTTAAAATAATTATTTTTTTTCAGGATCTTGGCTTTATAGATTATGGAAATTCACTTATACGCAATTACAATTTTGTTTTAGCTTCACTTTTTAAAGACCAAACTTGATATATCTTGAATGCAGTGCAAATGTTTTGTGATTAGATTAAATGAATCAAGCTCTGTCTTTAGATATAGTCAATTATTCTGCCGAGTGCACAGAGAGTCAAAGATACAGAGGCATCTGTCTTCCATTTTAACTTGCTGAAGATATACTTTCTGTGTGTCCACTCACCTTTGCACTGATATCTTTTCTATCGCTACAATTTTATTTGCCAAAATAAATCAGTTGACACCACTGGTGAAATAGTCGGAAAAGACCACCATATCATTACATTTTTATTAAGGTTGCCAACAGCAATTATGGTGTTTATTCATCCGCACCAATCTGTTGGCAAAGGTGGTGCATCCTCAGCATGTCAATGCACTGATGCATTTCCCTCTCTTCACATGTAAAACAATTCCTCATTCCCCATGACTGTTACTACTTGAGGTTGAATCTAGACACAGTTTTTGTAAAATGTATTCATTCATTGGATGCAGGCATCACTGGCTAGACCAGCATTTATTGCCCATCCCTAATTTCCCTTGAGAAGTGATGGTGAACCACCTTCTTGAGCCGCTGCAGTCCATATGTTGCAGAAACACTCACAATGCTGTGAGGGAATTCAAGGATTTTGACCCAGTGACAGCGAAGGCGATATAGTTCCAAGTTAGGATGATGTGTGTGGCTTGGAGGGGAACTTGCGGATAGTGGTGTTCCCATGTATTTGCTGCCCTTCTAGATGGTAGAGGTCATGGGTTTGGAAGGTGCTATCAAAGGAGCCTTGGTGAATTGCTGCATTGTATCTTGTAGATGGTACACATTGCTGCCACTGTGTGACGGTGGGTCAGTGATGTTGAAGGTGGTGGACAATCAAGCAGGCTGCTTTGTCCCGGATGGTGTCAAGCTTCTTGAGTGTTGTTGGAGCTGCACCTATCCAGGCAAGTGGAGAGTATTCCATCATACTCATGTGAATAGGCTTTGGAGAATCAGGAGGTGAATGACTTGCCACAGAATTACAAGCCACTGACCTGCTCTTGTAGCCACAGTATTTACGTGGCAGGTCCAGTTCAGTTTCTGGCCAATGGTAACCCCCAAGATGTTGATAGTGGGGGATTCAGCAATGATAATGCCATTGAATGTCAAGAGGGGCTGATTAGGTTTTTCCTGATAGAGATGGTCATTGTCTGGCATTTGTGTGATGTGAACGTTACTTGTCACTTATCAAACCAAGCCTGAACATTGACCAGGTCTTGCTGCAAATGGAGACAGACTGTTTCAGTGTCTAAAATGTCACAAATGGTAGTGAATATTGTGCAATCATCAGCAAACACTCCCACTTCTGACGTTATGATGGAGGGAAGGTCATTGATGAAACAGCTAAAGATGATTTAGCCTAAAAATGTCAAAGAGCAAATGTGTGCATGCAATAAAAGCAGAAAATACTGGAATTACTGAACAGGTCTGGCAGCATCTGTGGAGAGCAAAACAGAGTTAACATTTTCAGGTCCATATCCTTCCCTCAGACGTGTATTCATGCTCCTGATATCAATTACAGATGTGCACAAAATTTCTTCCCTGAAGCTGTTTATAACCAACAACTCTACAATATAAAAAGGGGAGATTTCCCTAAGTCTGTGCTCTTTTAAAAGAACAAACTCACTTTTACAAAATTGGATGCATCTATTAATCCATGCATACAAATCCAATGAAATTTCCAGAGAAGTGTGATGGCAGTGGGTGATTTAGAAGCACACTTAAATGTATGATATCTATATCCCGTCATAATATGAAGAGGGTTATTTCTGGGTTTACCGTCATTAGAGAAACAGCCACCATCACATGGGAAAATTGCACGTGATGCCCACCATTTTCTATATCAATCCTTAGATTTCCTGATTTGTCATCAAATTCCCCACCAGAACTGTGACCTCAGAAAGTTATCCCCCCATATGCTATTGCTCAGGAGATGGCTGCCGTTCCTTACATTTTATATCAATGAATTGGTACATAAAAATATCAACCGCAAAATCTTACTCAAGCCACTCACTTGAGGATCATTGATGTGCTGCTGTTCAGCAGCTGCTTGATGATGAAACAGGCATATGGGTGGTACAGTGGTTAGCACTGCTGTGTCACAGCACCAGGCACCTGGGTTCAATTCCTGGCTTGGGTCACTGTCTGTGTGTTCTCTCCATGTCTGCATGGGTTCCCTCCGGGTGCTCTGGTTTCCTCCCACAGTCCGAAAGACGTGTTGGTTAGGTGCATTGGCCATGCTAAATTCTCCATCAGTGTACCCAAACAGGCACTGGAGTGGGGCAACTAGGGGATTTTTACAGTAACTTCATTGCAGTGTGAATGTAAGCCTACTTCTGACGCTAAGAGATAAACTTTAAAGCATGACACAAGTGACACCATAACCTGGGATTGATCTGACTCCAGTGCCTTCAGACTGAGAAGTGAGAGACCACTTCCTCTAGATAGGCTGCTTCTTTTTATACTAGTGTCAGACCAACGCCACTCTTTAAAGGGCTCATACTCTCGCCCTGCACAGGCGTGTCCTTCTTAAAGTTCTGGTGTTAGAAGACAATAGATGGCCTGACTGCTGCAATGTATAGGTGCCCCAAGGAATGGAGTTCCGTGTGCATGCAGTGTTGCTTCGTCGCTGATCTGAGTCTAACCAGGGAAGTACAATGAAGGCCGCGCCTTTGATAAAAAGCTCGAGTTTCTATAATTCAGCTGCAACACTGACAGTGCACTGGCAACACCAACGACGAGGAGCTTTGCAAATCAGACAGCAAACAAGAGCACAGTTAAGCGACTGAATTATAAATCATCGTGATAATGCTCAATAGACTCAAAATAATTGAGCGGGAGGCACACACCCGCAATCAGCTCAGACCGATCCTGTTACTGGTCCTTGTAACCTTCCTCTGCAGCACAGTGTGCAGCGTAGAGTGGAGACTCGCTGGGAAGTGGGAATGTTTAGTCTTTGCTCCCGCTAAGCGTGGACTGCTTGCTCCTGCACTTCAACACGGTTCAAATATCACAGAAGTCAAAGAGAAGGAGTCAAGTCCTATGACCAAGGTCAACAGCCCGTACTTAAAGCTCCCTGCAGTATCTCCAAACTAAACGACAAGATTTATGGCGAGGAGGGGAGGGAGGCGAGCCGGCACAAACACACTTTCCAGATGCAGGCTCGCTCTCTCACAAGTGGCTGGAGTTGCTCAGTGTCAGGAACAAGGGACTCCTTAGGATTTAATTAATCGTGCACTAAAAAGTGTATCGTGTCTCACAAATAATTAAACCGCAGTAGTCCCAGCAGAGCAATTTAAAGTGTAACCTAAATCATATACAAAGGGCTGCTGTTAATCTTTACTGATGTTTAAAAGAATTACTGGAGAGAACGGGATACGTTCACATGCACTTTTTTTTGCGGTTTACAGTACAAGATTGCTGCTTTATGGTAATGCTCCTATTTCCACCACATGTGGTCAAGTTTCACTCGCCCAGTATGGTCCCGGTGCTGCTGAAGGTGAATTCTAATTATCATGTCACTCTGGAAAAAGGCCGATGCTATCAATTTTTTTTTGTTTTGCAGCAATTACTCGGCAGCTTCCTCGGTACTAATTCAGTGCAGTCTCCCTCCCCGTGTTTGATATATGATCTGCAGCGTGAGGACTGGTTGTGTACAGTTCACTGCTGCAGCTCTGTCAATGGCGGAGGATTTACAGTACCGCCCAGCTCCTTAAAGTTGCAGCACACATCAGAACAATGGAGCTGGTCACGTTACTGTGGAAGGAGGCAGTGTTCCGCTTTAGAAGTGGACTTGTCTGCCTCCAGAACATTGTGGTTACCACTGCTGCCTCTCAGTGCCAGGGACCCACATTCAATTCTAGTCTGTGTGGAGTTTGCACTTTCTCCCTGTGTCTGCCTGGGTTTCCTCTGGGTGGTCCGATTTCCTCCCACAGTCCAAAGATGTGCAGGTTAGGTGGATTGGCCATGCTAGATTGCCTCTTAGTATCCCAAGATGGGCACAGTAAGAAGTCTCACAACACCAGGTCAAAAGTCCAACAGGTTTGTTTGGAATCACAAGCTTTCGGAGCACTGCTCCTGCATCATGTGTCCCAAGATGTAGGGGGGGTTAGTGGGGTAAATAGGTGGGGTTACGGGGATAGGGCCTGGGTGGGATGATCTGTTGGAGAGTTGGTGCAGACCCAATGGCCTCTTTCTGCACTGCAGGGATTCTATGATTCTAAGAAAGCTGTGTTTGGAATTCCTGCAAATGACATCATAGCTTAGGGAAATGAAAGCAGCAAGCGCTGGCCAAACCCAACAGATCTGGCAGCATCTGTGGAGTGAGAACAGTTAATGGGAGATTTTCTGGCCTCCCCGCAGCATTTCCCACAGCATGCGTTCGCCGGTGGCAGAATCTTCTGGTCCCATGAATTTCCCATTGGCTCCACCCCCTGCTGCCGAGAAACCCACGGCAGGGGTACACCGTCGGCAGGACCAGAAGATCCCACTGGTGTGAACAGCCAGAGAATTCCAGCCAACTATTCTTGGGAACTGATGTGAGGTAAAAATGTGATGGGTTTTAGGCTGTAAAAAGTGGAGAGGGGGAGTTAGAACAAAAGGAAGGTCTACGATCTGGTAGAGAGGGAGATTTAATGACAAAGATACAATCGAACAAAGAGAGTGGCACTAGTTATGGTATTGAAAGAAAGCATTTTATAGAATAGAGTCCCTATTGTGCAGAAGGAGGCCATTCAGCCCATCGAGCCTGCACCAAGAACAATCCCACCCAGGCCCTAACCCCACGCATTTACCCCAATTATCCCCCTGACACTAAGGGGCAATTTGGCATGGCCAATCCACCTAACCTGCACAACTTTGGAGTGTGGGAGGAAACCGGAGCACCCAGAGGAAACCCACGCAGACACAGGGAGAATGAGCAGACTCTACAGTCACCTGAGGCCAGAATTGAACCTGTGTTGATTTGATTTGATTTATTATTGTCACATGCATTAGTTTACAGTGAAAAGTTGTGTGCTATACAGATAAAGCATACTGTACATAGAGAGGGAAAGGAGATAGTGTAGAATGTAGTGTTACAGTCATAGCTGGGAGTAGAGAAAGATCAACTTAATGCGAGGTAGGTTCATTCAAAAGTCTGTTGGCAGCAGGGAAGAATCTGTTCTTGAGCTTGGTACATGTCTTCAGACTTTTGTATCTTTTTAGCGATGGAAGAAGGTGGAAGAGAGTATGTCCGTGTCCCTGGCACTGTGAAGCAGCAGTGCTAACCACTGTGCATTGGTTCCTTAATTGTAGGATAATGAACACCTCTGAAAGCAAAATAGTGAAAACAATATACAGACTGGCATTTGGTCAAAAAATATTGAACTGCGGACAGAGTTCATGGTCTGAAGTTGTTGAACTCAATGTTGAGTCCAGAAGGCTGTAACGTATCTAATCCAAAGATGAGGTGTTGTTTCTAAAGCTTGCATTGGGTTTCCCCGGAACATTACAGCAAACTGAGGACAGTAATGTGAGTGTGAGGGAAAAGTGATTAATTAAAATGGCAAGCAACTGGAAGCTCAAGTGATGCTTGCAGAATGAGTGGAGGGATTCTGCAAAGCAGTCACACAATCTGGGTTTGTTTTCCCCAGTATAGAGGAGGCCACATTGTGCACAGCGAATACACAATACTAAATTAAGGAAGTAAATCACTGCTTCATCTGAAAGCAGTGTTTGGGACCTTGGGCCGAGAGAGGAGATGAAAAGGCAAGTGTTCCACAAGTGTTTAATTATAACTTGAAAAGGTGGGGGGACACCTTTCCAAGTTATTGACAGAAATACAATGCATACAATGTTGGAAATTGTGGTGTAGCAGTTCATTGTCAATGGCAGCTATTCTTCAGTAAACAGTAATGCAACAATACTTTATTTTTTTCACCCCACTGTACGAAGCACCATGAGCTGGAGACAAATTGAGACAACCCACTGGCAGGCCTTTTCATCATCTTCTGGCACTAGTTGCAATGAGGTGTCTGAGAAAAACCTTCTCTTTTTTCAGCTGTGCTATACGCTCTCCCTTAATGCCACACAATACGCTATTCTTCGGCAGAACGAACAAATGACTTACACCCAAACCTTTGTCAGTGTCAGTATAGAATTGGTCATTCATAAGTGCATGAGAGTAATCCTTGCACACCAATATTCCCTATTATCACATACAGAGGTGTGAAGCCTCTGCCCATCACCCACTGGCACAATTGAAACTGCAGTTATTCAGCTATTTTCATGCCAGTGCAACCTGCTCATCAACACATAAGTGATGTCAGATTGTGGAAGAAAGTATATTAGCAGAAACTGTCAACTGACACCAGTTCATTTTTCTTATTTGTTCCTGGAATACTGGCATTGTGGGCTAGGCCAGCATTCATTGCCCATCCCTAATTGCCCTTAGAAGATAGTGATGAGCTCATGTACAAACATGCATACAAACATATATATAACATCCATGCATATATATAATTATCCACAATTGAAGCAGGATTAGGCCATTGAGCCCCTCAATCCTGCTCTGCCATTCAATAAGATCATGGCTGATATGATTATGGCCTCAACTCCACATTTCCCCTACCCCTGATGACCTTGTTATTCAAGAACTATCAACCTCTGCCTTAAAAATATTCATTGAGTGGCTCCATCACTCTCTGGAGAAGAGAGTTCCATAGACTCAAGACATTCTGAGGGAAAGAATTCTTCTCTCCATTTTAAATTTTATTTTTAAACTTTGTCCCCTTGATCTAGATCTAGTCTCTCCTATAAGGCAAAACATCCATTCAGCATCCACCCAGTCAAGTCCCCTCAGGATCTTACATGTTTCTATAAGATCACCTCTCAATCTCCTAAACTTCAATGGATACAGGCCCAGCCTGTCTAACCTTACCTAGTAAGCGAACCCCACCATCTCATGCCTTTTATGAACTGTTGGAGCCCATGTGTTGTAGGAACACTTGTTAGAAAGGGAGTTCCAGGACTTTGACCCAGCAACAGTAGAGGAATGTTGATATAGTTCCAAGTCAGGATGGTGAGTGACATGGAGAAGAACTTGCAAGTGGTGGTGTTCCCATGCACCTGCAGCACTTGTCCTTCTAGGTGGTAGAGGTCACGGGTTTCAAAGGTGTCAAGGGAGCTTTGGTGAGTTGCTGCATTGCATCTTGTTGATAGTCGATACATCTACCACAGAGGTGAGGGAATTAATTCTGAAGGTGGTGAATGGGGTGTCAGTCAAGCAGATTGCTTTGTCGTGGATGGTGTAAAACTTCTTGCATGTTATTGAAGCTGCATTCATCCAGGCAAGTAGAGAGTATTCTGCTCAGCGATTCTGCGTTGTGTGTCGTGAAGGCTGCCTTGGAGAACACTTACCTGAAGATCAGAGGCTGAATGCCCGTGACTTCTGAAGTGTTCCCCGACAGGAAGAGAACACTCCTGTCTGGTGATTGTCGAGCGGTGTTCATTCATCCGTTGTCATAGCGTCTGCATGGTCTCGCCAATGTACCATGTCTTGGGACATCCATTCCTGCAGCGTATCAGGTAGACAATGTTGGCCGAGTCACAAGAGTATGTACCGTGTACCTGGTGGATGGTGCTCTCACGTGAGATGACGGCATCCATATCAATGATCCAGCACCTCTTGCAGAGGTTGCTGTGGCAGGGTTGTGTGGTGTCGTGGTCACTGTTCTCCTGAAGGCTGGCTAGTTTGCTGCGGACAATGGTCTGTTTGATGTTGTGCGGTTATTTGAAGGCAAGAAGCTGAGCAGAAACTGATAGCCAAGTTTAGCACATATGAGGACGGCCTCAACCGGGATCTTGGATTCATGTCACACTATCTGTAACCCCCACGACTTGCCTGGGCTTGCAAAATCTCATTAACTGTCATGGCTGGAGACAGTACACACCTCTTTAATCTGTGCTTGGCCCTCTCTCCACTCACATTGTTTGTACCTTTAAAACTTGAATACCTGTAAAGACTCGCATTCCAACCATTATTTTGTAAATTGAGTTTGTGTCTTTATATGGCCTGTTTGTGAACTGAAATCCCACTCACCTGATGAAGGAACAGCGCTCTAAAAGCTTGTGGCTTGTGCTACCAAATAAACCTGTTGGACTTTAACCTGGTGTTGTGAGACTTCTTATTATGCTTACCCCAGTTCAACGCCGGCATCTCCACATCAATAAATGCTGGCCAGCCAGTGACACTCATGTCCAATGAATGAATAAAAAAAATATTTCCAGGATAGGTGGTTATATTCTCTCTCATTAGAAATAGTTATTGCCTTGCACTTGTGTGGCACAAATATTATTTGCACTTATCAGCCCAAGCCTGAATATTGTAAGGTTTGCTGCTATGGATTGCTTGAATTCACACAGGCTGTCTTTTAACTCCATTCTAAAATAAATAAGTTGGTGTAGGAGTGATTAATTACTGTCCATTGCATTTATAATAAGTGGATCATTAACAAGCAATTTGACAGAACCCAACTGGACTATTATCTTGGGTATAAAGCACAAACTTTAAGATTTCTAATTGTAAAAGACTTTCACTTTTGAGTAAATTAGACATATTTTGCCTTTATCAGTCATTACCTGACAATCACGTCCCTACTGTGGAGCTTATCAACTCTCCCTGGAGACAGCGGAGTTCAATAATAAATGTGCAACCAGCAATCAGGAATATTAAGACTGTTGGTTGAAGGTACTGTGGATCTGTCTAGCAAAATAATGTACTATAATTTCAAGTTTATCTGTTTTTATGTATTTTGAGTATATCAGGGTGAGCAGTGTGTTTCTTTGAAAATGTAGCACTTTCCATTTCAAGCAGCCTGTTTCAACATCAGGGTCTTCAAGGTCAGCTATACAGCACTAAAGTTGATACATGTGGAACGAACATCTCAATGTAGTTTACCAGGGTACACAGAGGGAAAGAGACAGCCAATAGGAAGTATGGGAATTTGAGAAGTGATCAGTTAAAGAGATGAATTTCAGGCGGTTTCTGGAGGTAGTGAGAGAGGTCATAAGGTGGAAGAGTTTTGAAAGAGTTCCAGAGGGGATTGTTGGTGATGAAAGATTGGGTCTGTGATATGGATTCACTGGGTTAGAGGATATGGGTGTCATATTTAGCTGAAGAAGTTGCCTCAATTAGGTGAGATGAAACATGAGGGATTATATTAGCCTGACAATCTAGAAGCTAAAATATATAAAGCAATAAATGGAGTAGAAAAAGTTAATCCTAAGTGCTATTCAAAAGAAAACAATTGTTGCAGGACAAAGTACAAACTGGCAAAAGGAAAGCTCAGGACTTCTCTCACAGGGTAAACCAGGACAAAGCAGTCTGCTTGACTAGCACCTTGTCCACCAACTTAAACATTAATTCCCTCCACCAATGCACAATGGCAGCAGTCTGTACACAAGATGTACTGAAGCAACTCCCAAGCCTGCTTTGACCGCACCTTCCAAACTTGCAACTTCTACTGACTGGGAGGACAAGGGCAGAAGATGAAGAGGAATGCCACCATTTGTAAATACCCCTCCAAGCCATACACCATTCTGGTTTAGAACCATATCATCGTTTCTTCACTGTCACTGGGTCAAAACACTGGCACTCAGTTCCTGACAGCACTGTGGGTGTGCCTGCACCAGGTGGACTGCTATGGTTCAAGAAGACAGCTCAGCACCATATTCTTAAGTGCAATTAAGGGTGGGGAACAAATGCTGGTCTAGCCAGTGACACCCCACATCCCCATGAAATAATTACAAAAAAATTCACAGTGACAAGTACCTGAAATGGTCACCTGGGCGGAGCAATGAAGGTCAAAATTCTGGAGTCAGTAATGAGCCAGATGATACTGTGATGAAGTTTTTACAGAAGGCAGAGTTAGATGGGCTCCCGGTACTTACCTCTGTGATCTTATGGCTGCCTGACACAAAAAGCTGGTGGAGCTGAACAGTCGGCACTGGGCATGTGCTTTGGAAAGGAAAGGATATGGTTTGCATAGCTGTGCATTGGTAGGGATTTATGAAGGGCAAAGGTGAGTGAAGAGAGAAACTTTGAGGAAACAATTGATTGCATGAAAGTTTCAGCAAAAGAGGAGGTGAGGCAATGGGCACTGGAATGGGCAATGTTCCAGTGTTGAGTGGAACTAATCTTGGCAATGAACCTGATATGGGGTAGGAAGCTTTGCCTATTGGCACACCCTAAGTAAGCAAGCAAGAAAAAAAATCACTTCAAGCATTGAAATAAGACAATTTGCAAAACTCAGTATCAAACAACTTTAACAAGCTGAGTTTACAACAAAATTTTCATTGCCTACCTATAATAGCCAAGCTCCCAGTTTCTCTTACAAAAACAGACACCAAGGTTTAGAGTAACAAAATTGTGTTGGAGCTAGGAGTTTTAAAAAAATAGTGAATACATCACCAAGTTAGAAGGAAAAAAAGAGACTGGTTATAGTGAGTAATGGATTAATATTTGGCCTGCTGAGAGGAATAACTTTTCAAATACACAGTGGTAATAGGGAACATTGCCTGATAAGAGCATATAGAATCATAGAATCCCTACAGTGCAGAAGTTAAAGTTAAAGTTAATTTATTAGTCACAAGTAAGGCTTACTTTAGCACTGCGATGAAGTGACTGTGAAATTCCTCTAGTCGCCACAGTCCGGCGCCTATTCGGGTCAATTCACCTAATCAGCACGTCTTTCAGAATGTGGGAGGAAACTGGAGCACCCGGAGGAAACCCACGCAGACACGGGGAGAACGTGCAAAATCCACAGAGACAGTGACCCAAGCTGGAAATCGAATCTGGGTCCCTGCCGCTGTAAAACAGCAGTCCTAACCACTGTGCTACTGTGCCACCCAGGAGGCCATTTGGTCCATCGAGCCTGCACCAACAACAATCCCAACTTGGCCCTATCCCTGCAACTCCACATACTTACCCTACTAAAATCCCTGACACTAAGCGGCAATTTAGCCTGACCAATCCACCTAACCAGCACATCTTTTGAGTGTAGGAGGAAACCAGAGCACCTGGAGGAAACCCATGCAGATACGGGGAAAATGTGCAAACTCCACACAGACAGTGTCCTGAGGCTGGAATTGAACATGGGTCTCTGGCGCTGAGGCAGCAGTGCTAACCACTGTGCCACCATGCCACTCATATGTATGAGAAAATCATGAGCAACACACTGGAACGGTATAGAAAGGAATCCTGAAGCTAATGTGTACTCTGAAAAGTCGTTCCACTGTTCTTTCAGCTTGGGACTTAGGTTTGAAGCTACATTAGACTAATCTGATGGAAGTACTGTGCAGTGTGTAAAATGTATCTGGGCATATTCAGTAGATTTCCATGTAGATCAACTGTATACTATAATTCAGCACTGAATTGGCCATGGAAAGAAAATTGAGGATGCTGTTCTAAGGCTGAAAATATGGCACATATTTGAAGCAGAGTAACAGGAACTTCAGTCTGTTTTTCATGGTGCTGTTCCTACCCTGTGATTGTTTAATAATATCACCAAGTGCCAAAAATGGAAAAGCCACCTCATTGAACTAAAGGAGCATACTGAAAAATAATATTGAAAAGTCATATTACATTTTCTGTGAGACAGAAGTTTTGAATGTTTCCCAGAAACCATGTAATTCAATATATGTTTTATGATCCTCTTAATGGTCCTTTTGAATATTGTCTTGTTCACAGAGCTTTGACAGGAAATTCAGACCTGGATTTTGTTCACTTATTATTAGGGTTTATTTTTAGGATTTTATTAAAATCGGTGTATCAAAAAGTATCATGCAAGATTTTTCCGATTCAGATTTGGATTCTACAACAGACCTTTAATATGATAACTGTTAAAGGTTAAGGCAAAGGTTAGAGACTGTCGTATTGAAACCAAACGGGAACAACAATTAGCTTCAAAAGTTGCTCTTTTGGGCAAACTCAGATTTTGCTTTGTCTTAAGTATCTTTTCTTACAGATCAAAAGATTACGCTTTAAGGGCACATTGCTGAGCGGTACCAATACAACCACAAGGTACTGTACATATACAGTTGGTAAACAAGATCAAATTGCAGTGAACCTTATCTGTTCTGCATTACGCAATGGTTACATGAAAAGTACAGATCAGTCAATGCCTTTTGGCGTAGTTAAAATAATTCAAATAGATTGGTTAAATCAATGTTGTGGTATGGATCACACAGGCACACAGTCCACCTTTCATAATTTTGGCTATACTGGTACCATTGACATTTGTTAAAAAAAAGGAATGAGGACCTACAGACAGATTTTGGGACCTAGGAAATAAATTAGGAAGCAGGACCTCAAAGTAACCTCTGGATTATTCTCAGAACCCTCTGCTGGCGAGCATAGAAATAGGAAGATAAAGCAGATGAATGCATGGCTGCAGAGATGGTACAGGAGGGACAGCTTTAGATTCCGTGGAGACTAGGACTGATTCTGGAAGAGATGGGACCTATAAAAGCTGGATACCTGAACAGTGCCAGGACCAATGTCCTTGCTGTGTGATTTGCTATTGCCATTGCAAAGGGTTTAACTTGGCAGAGATATGGAAACCAGGAGGTAATATTGGAGAGGAAAAACAAAGTGCACGGAAAATTAGGAGAGAAAGATAGCAGTAGGAAATGGTTGAGGTATTAAGTGTTCTGATTCCTATATAACAACAGTTACTACACTTCAAAAATACTTCATTGGCTGTTAAGTGCTTTGAGACATTGAGTGGTCATGAAAAGTGCTATCGAAATGCAAGTCTTGCTTTTTTAATTAGACCACTCGGGATTAGACAGATCTATATTAACAATGAGGCCATACACCATTTCTCCTCTTCAGATTCCTGGTGCTCAGAGAGACCTGTACCACCCATGTTCCAACTTTCTATTTTTCCAAACTCCATATTGTTAAAAGGGTATTTGAGCTTGAAGTGACAAGACTTAACCTATGTGACAAGTTTAGTTTGTATCTCCTGTGCAAGTAAAGTAACTTCACATCATTCAGTGCATTGCACCCACAAATCAGACAGAGATACTTTTTTCCCAAAGCTGATGACAGTAACTCTTGGTGTGGGGTAGGGCAGACCGCCTCTTCCCAACCCTTGTTCGAGCAGCCTGAAAGAAATACTGTCAGGAGGCATCACAAAACTGTAAGACTACCCAGGACCTCCTCTCTGCTGCTATCCCTCACCGTCTTGACTCCAGTTCTTAACATTTCAGAAGATTGCTGGAAACCCTTAAAGGTTGGTATCAGCACTCCGAACGGTGTGACCTCACACACCATCTCCAGTGCCCCAGTGGATGTAGCCCTCGCCTGTTAGAAGTTAATTGGCCAACTGGCAAATAATCACACTTCCCAGGCCACATCCACCCTGCACATAGCTGTGGAACTCTAGCACTGATTAATTTAACCAGAGTGTGGGCTTCACACCTGAAAGTGGAATGCCACTCACGTGTCATGCTGTCCTCAGGTCCTGGATCCTCTTGGTACATTCTTTCCAGGTTGAAGAGCTGCTGACACCTTTGTCCACTTCTATCCATAGCTGCTTGGTCGAAGAAGTTGTCCTTTTCCTCCTGTCCTTGGGAGAGTAGCCTTCCCAGGTTTCTCTCCATTTCTGTGGATGCTGTAGTCACAAAAACCAAAATGTTACTGAACCGTATAAACATCCCTCCTCCTTCACTTTTCTGTCCGAAGGCAGATCCAATCACAACACCTCGACCTCCACCAGGGATAGGGCAAGAAGGCCACTCCTGAAATCACCCCAGCTGGAACAGAGATTGAATGTCATGTTATTGGCAACAATCTGACCCACAACAACCATTTAGCCAGCCAGCATCTTCAAGGAGTCAAGGTTGCTGTGACAACATTCACTTTTATATGCAGAATTGATGGTAGAGACTCCAAATTTTGGGAGGCAGTGGCGTAATGGTATTGTCGCTGGACTAGCAATCCAGAGACCGAGGGTAATGCTCTAGGGACATGGGTTTGAATGCCACCATCGCTGATGGTGCTATTTAAATTCAATAAAAATCTGGAATTAATGTTCTTTTGGAAAGGAAATCTGTGGTGCCCACGCTGGTCTGATGACTCCAGGTCCACAGCTTTGTGGTTGACTCTTACCTGCCCTCTGAAATAGTCTAGCAAGTCATTCAGTTCAAAGGTAATTAGGAATAGACAATAAATGCTAACGCAGCCAACCCTCCCACATCCCATCCCATTTAAAAAAAATTATTTCCTTAACATTGTTGGCCAGAAATCTCTCCCAACCTCTGACCTGCTCTTGTTGCCATAGTATTTACATAGCTAGTCCAGTTAAATTACTGGTTAATGATGGCTGCTAGGAAGTTGATGGTGGAGAATTCAGTGGTCATGCCATTGAATGTCAAGGGGAGATGGTTCGATACTCTCTTGTTGGAAATGGTCATTCCTTGACACTTGTTTGGGGTGAATGTTGCATGTTACACATCAGCCAAAGCCTGAATATTGTCCAGGTTTTGCTGCATATGCACACAGACTACTTCAGTATCGAAGGAGTTGCAAATGGTACTCAACACTTTACAATCAGCAGCAAATGTACCCACTTCTGCCCTTCCATTAGAGGAAGTTCATTGATGATGCAGCTGAAGATGGTTGGGCCTGGGAAATTACCCAGGAGGAACTCAGAGATGTTCTGGGACTGCGATGATTGGTATCCAACAACAACAACTATCTTTGTTTGTGCTGGTATGAGCCCAGTTGGTGGAGAGATTTCCCCCGATTACCATTGACTTCAATTTTGCCAGGGCTCTTTGCTGCCACACTTGGGCAAATGCTGCCTTGATGTCAACGGCAATCACTCTCAACTTACCTCCTTAATCCAGCTCCTTTGTCCATGCTTTGACGTAGGCTGTAATGAGGTTTGGAGACAAGTTGCCTGACAGAACTCAACCTCATCTTATTGACATATTGCACCCGTCCCTTAGTTATCTTTACAAATGTTATCCTTCCAACCTCACAAAACATTCAACTTCACATGCTGTCTCTGTTTTCTCTCTCTGCAGGAGAGTGCAAAACTCCAGAGAGAGATAGAGAACAAGTAATAGGGCTGCGGTCATAACCACCCTGAGAACTGCAGAGGAGAATGCTGTGGAGATCAGCAGGGTGATGGAGTGCATGGTCATTGGTGATACAGAGATGGGAGCCTTCCAGGTATCTGATGACAGAATTAGAAGTCAAACTGCCACCTGACACATAATAATCATTCACCAGTAGCTGAAAAATGATGATATGCATATTAATATCTTTGAATCCTTTCTCCACCTTATTTTACTTCATGTCTTTCATCTCCTATAGCTCCTCCAAAAATTGATGTGATAAGGTGCTGAGGAATTCTTAGAAGTCAATGGTGATTGTCACGATAAGACTAGCCTTACTGAATAAGAGTCATGTGGTCTGAACAATCAATCAACACTGAGTGTGGGGAATCTCTTTCAGGGATTCAGTTTTCCTAGTTATCATAGAATCCCTACAGTGCGGAAGGAGGCCATTCTGCCCATCGAGTCCGTACCAACTCTCCGACTGAGCATCTTACCAAGGCCCTATCCCTCTAGCCCCACATATTTACCCTGCTAATTCCCCTAACCTATACATCTTGAGACGCTAAAGGACTATTTAGCATGGCCAATCCTCTGAACCTATACATCTTTGAACTGTGGGAGGAAATTGGAGCACCCAGAGGAAACCCTCACAGTCATGGTGAGAATGTGCAAACTCCCAATGCTGAAATCGAACCCAGGTCCCTGGCGCTGTGAGGCAGCAGTGCTAACCACTGTACCACAACAGTGTACAATGAACTAGCTTGCAGCATGCAGCTTCTGAAGCAATCTTGCAAATAAAGCTGTTTGTTCAACTTAAGAAGCCTTCAGGAGAACATCTTTACAAGATCACAACTTCTGAGGAGGTACTGTTACATGACTCATTTGTACCCTCCACCAATTCAGACACATGCACTTCAGTGGGTCTCTAAGTCTACGTTGTCACGTGGTGAGCCACATATCATAAGTGAGCAGGAGCAAATGCCAAATGTGGATACAGCAATATAGAGTCCCCATTACTATTTCTTACTCTAGCTATGGAAAACAGACATAAGCATGTGCTTTGCCTGCTTTATGTGTCACTACATGTGGGAAGTCTAAATCATTCTATTTGTTACTCTAGTGCTATCTTTATCCCCTTGTCCTCTGTGTAGTTTGTTTCTCCTTCCAAGTGCTGCATCCTTGTTTCCATCTCTATGCTAAATGACTTTAAATTCTCCCACACAGCACTAGCAAACCACCCCAATGAGGATATTGGCCCTGTCTAGCCTCTATAGGTCCCATTTACCCTAGATTCCATCCCAATGTCACAAGAATCTAAATCCCTTCCTTCTGCACCATCTCTCCAAGCACACATTCATCTGTTTGCTCCTGCTATTCCTATAGTCACCAGCACATGGCATCAGAAGCAATCGGGTGATTATTATTTTTAAGATCCTATCTGCAGTTTCTTCCCAAGCTTCCAAAAATCTGTCTGCATAATCTCATCCATCTTTCTACCTCTCTTGTGGGTGCACATGACCACAATCTCTGGCCATTCCCTGAACCCCTCAGAATACACTTCAGCTGTTAAGTGACCTGGACCCTGGAACCAGGGAGGTAACATACTACTCTGGAATCATGTCTGTTGCTGCAAAAATGCCTGTCGATAGAATCGGACTATTCAATCCCTGTCGCTATGGCATTCCCCATCTTTCTTCTCCCCACAATCAGGTGATGTGGTGCTGTGGGAGGAGTCAGAGGCAAAGAAATTCAGGTGTACTCTTGGGAAGAGGTCTTGTTCCAGGAGGCTGCAGAGGTCAGCAATGACATGCTATGAAATTCTAAGCTTCTTGAGACACTAGTTCTTAGTCAATTCTTAGTCAGGAATCATGGTTATTAAAGCCAGAATGCAAGATTAAATATTCGACCATTTGCTACTGTTCATATGGCAATTGGCAATGTGAACTGTTTCAATACAAAATTCAACAGGATCATGTCAAGTTTCTAACACAACAGCATCTTTTTAATGTTTTAACTCCCCCATCACCCCCATGCCCCCCGCAACACACACACACACGCACACACATGCGCACTGACACTCCTCTTCAACACCCATGAATGTCATTACATTGATGCCTCTTTGCAGTTCCTCCTGCTTGGACAGCACACAATGATATTAAAAGATGACAAAAATAATGGGACATCTGATTTAGCTGATGTATGCTGACATGCAGAGTATAGAACTCTGACTTGATTGATGTAAACAAGGAGGAAAATAAATGGTGTCATGTCAAAGAGGAAATTTCAACATTGTACTGCATCTCTGATGGTCAGGATCTCTCTTGAAAACAATGGAAAATCATGCCCAGCAATGTGGAATTTGACAATGATCTTTTTTTGGTAATTTTGACACATTTCAGTTTTCCTGTCTTCCTGAAAATGACAACTGTTGCTGGGATCTGATTTGATGTTTGCCAGTAGCATCATAGAGTTTTACAGCACAGAAAGAGGCCCAGCCTCAGCTGAGAGACCATTTTATATTTGTGGGTGCAGGAAATGTGCAGTAATAGTTTCTTTGACCATTATTTGGTTATTTGTGCCCATCTTGGCCTCAGGGCAAGAAGGTTTTGGGTTCAAGTTCCAATTCAGAGACTAGACCACTAAATCCAAGCTGACTCTCCAGTGCAATATTGAAAAGGACAGCATTTTCAGAGGTTTGTGATATTGGTTTGAGGGGCTGAATTCTCTGATCTCACCCGCAGCTGCGATTCTCCAGTCCTGCTGCAACGAACGGAGATTTGGCCGAGCACCAAATTCTCTGTTCTTGCTGGCTGTGGCGGTGGGGCGTGAATGGGTGGAGAATTCCTGCCACAATGTTAAGATTGGGTGGGGTTTTCCAGCTCCGCTCACCCCAAAACCGGAAAATCCCACCCAAGAGCAATGGACCTTTGCATGGCCCGTCCCCCACCAACTACGATTCCTGTGGTGGGTAGCACAGGAAAATTGTCCCCTTTGTCTTCCCTCTCAGGTAGATGTAAAAGACTCTATGGCACAAATCAAAGAAGAGCAATAGAGTTCTCCCTGCTGTCCTGGCCAATATTTATACCTCAATTTACTAAGGCAGATTATCTGATTGTTATCTCATTGCTATTTGGGAGACCTTGCTGTGTGTAAATTGGCTGCTGTGTTTCCTACATTGCAACTGTGATAATACCTCATACTTCATTGCTTGTAAAGCTCTTTGGGACATCCTGAAGTCATGAAAGGCACTATATAATTGCAAGTTCTTGCTTCCTTTTTTTCATGCAAGGCACCATAGCTCAGCTCAATCCTGTTCTTAATCCAACATCATGACACATTTGATATCCAGTTGGTTCCACTACAAAGTAATTTAAAGTGGAACCACTAGCTGTTTTTTTCCCTGCTGTCTAACCAGAGCTTGCTGTAACCAATTCCAGGGCCCCACCTACTGTCCTGGCTGAGATCAGGTATCCAAATACAGACAGGGAATCAAATGTGAACTTCCAGTCTAGAAGCCTCACTACTGCACGAGACGTTGCTTTTACACACAGTGCCATTAAGGATGCTCTTTTTGTGGATTGTTTTGATTATTTACTTACACAACAGGCTCATTCTGTGGAAGCACTCACTAAAGGTGAGGTAAATTCTGTATTGCACCAAAAGTGCATTTGTTTTCATAGAAAATTATTTACTGCAGCATGAATAAATATTCTTCTTCCTCCCAAACTTTCACCCTGCAGCTATATAAGTACAGACAGAACTAGGTCAATTTTAAGAAAAAAATACTTAATGCAAACTAGCCCTTTGCACTTGCTTGTGTCGGTTGGACAAAGGGACAGATATATCTAAATCCAAAGTGTTCAAACTTGGGCAAAATAAAACTCAGATAAATTCAAAATGATGAACTTAGGGTTCCTTTTGGCTTCCAAATATCAATGATAAATATTTCCATGTCTGCAAGATGTTTTAGTGCCCATGTAGATTATCCCAGCTTGCTGCGCATCTTCATGGAAATCCAACTACAGAAGAACATGGCAATCCATGTGCGCAGGAAAAAGATGTTGGCCCCCACAAGCCTGTACACTGATGTAATCCCTTGCATTTCCTGAGCATGTATTTTTGATGTTAGTAAAGAGAGTGCAGGGGCAAGGAGCTAGTCCACTTGAAAGGGCTGTCCAGCGAATTAATGAGGAAAGAAATCTCAATAATAGAAACAAAATGAGAAGAGAACAAGGGTAATTGATTTTCATACAGAATGGGCTTGTCTTGTTTAGTTTCGTTCTTCATTGACAATGTTTTCAAATGGCTGTGCAGACTATTTCAAATGTAGGAGTTGGCAAATTAACATGCTTTCTTCCCCAGATCTGTGCATAACTGCATAATGGATCCAACATCAACAGTTCAGTTGAAAGAAAATGATTCTGTCAGCACCCATGGGATATTCTGCGTAGAAACCATAACATTTTGCAGACACAGATATGTTTATCATGAATAGTTGGTGGGTAGCAGGCCACTAATCACTGAAATATGCCATTTTTGAAACCTGGCTTCTGTTTTAGATGGGGAGTAGACTACATTTTTGTACAGCTGTTGGGAAATTCTGTCTGGACACAAAGGAGTGGGACCTCATTTGTGCTGTTGTGCATAACATTTGTTTTATTCTAACTAGGCAGACATTCTTGGAGCCTGACTCAACAAAAAGTGCATGACTGCAAATATAGAAAGTACGTACTTTTTCTGTACATGCCTTCTGGAGACTGATGTCAAACTTTGCTGAAGCCATTTCCCAAATTTCTGTCATTTGAGGAATGAAGTTTGCTTTGACAATATTAACTTTGCGATCGTCTCTTCCTTTTAAAAAAATACTATTTTTATTGAATCCAGATTTCTCGTCATATGGCTTAATATGGTTTACGTTACTTAGTACTTTAGATTCATTTACAGTACAGGTTAAGCAATAAAAATAAACAGATCCTGATGATCAAGTTGGGATTTGGTGTAAGGGCTGTCCTTAATATAGTAAAACATCGCAAAGTGTTTCATAGGAGCTTTACCAAGCAAAATTTGACACCAAACCACAAACTAAGATATTAGGTGACTTAAGCTAGGTTAAAGAGGTAGGTTATAAGGAGTGTCTTCAAAGGGGAAAAGTTTCAGAAACTGGGCATTTAGCAAAGGAATTCCAGAGCATATGCATTTGTCATTCCATCCAAAGAAGCTTTGGAAATCTAGGCCTGGATCTTGCCAGTTGAAAGGAAGTCTCAATGCTGGGGATAAATGCTGGTCAGACAATCGTACAAGCAGTTGGCAGGAATTCCTTGGCAATCTTCCCATCTGTAACTAGTAAACGTCTTCCAGGATGGGAATGCCAATCAATAAATGGGCAGCAGCAGGAGGTAGTGCCAGTAGGTCAGTGGAAGGCATCATTTTTAAAGACTAGTCTGGAACTCTAATACAAGATTCACATCAGAGGGCATTGGAAAGGCTGCAGTGAGGATGCAGGAATCCTGTTGAGGAATGGCTGCAATTAAAAGAAAAATGGCTCCACAGTTCAGTGATGCCACCTGGGAGGTGCTCCTGTAGAGGCAAGGGAATGGAGGATGGGAGGAGGAGGTCAGTAAACCCTCTGAAGGAGACATGTCTGGAAGTGGCCAAGGAATAAAGCAAGTGTTCGCATGGACATGGATGCAGTGCTGGAAGCCATTCGGGTGCGGTCCAGCAAGGGAAGTGGCATTCATAACTGCAAGCTCGTAGCCCGGCATATCTCAAATGGCATACATGAGATGTGAGATGATCTGGCTCTTGCCATGACCATGCATGGGCCATGACCAGGGACACCCGTCCACATTGAATCGCACAGTTGCCTCACACCAAAGATTCTTGTCAGTCAGAGGTGATTGTTGCACTGAAAAGACTGAATGGCTGCTTCCAGTAGGCCTCCCAGTGATGCTGGACCAAGTAATTGTGAATAAGATGAAGAACACAGTGAGATAGGAGACACATTGCGTATATCTGTGATTGTAGGAAAAGTGTGTCCTCAATGGTAGGGAGTGGAGGTGAATGTGAGGTGGTATCTCTTCATTGCTGATGGAGGAGGAGACAATGGGGAGAGAATGGGGTGCAGCAGGGCAGCCTATCACCAATGGCAAGGTAGTTGTGGAGTCCACAGAGAATAAGGCGGCACAGTGGTTAATGCTGCTGCCTCACAGTGCCAGGGACCCGGGTTCGATTCCTGGCTTGTGTCACTGTCCGTGCGGAGTGTGCACGTTCTCTCTGTGTCTGTATGGGTTTCCTCCGGGTGCTCTGGTTTCCTCCCACAGTCCAAAGATGTGCTGGTTACGAGTATTCTCCCTCAGTTTATCTGAACAGTGTGGCGACTAGGGGATTTTCACAGTAACTTCATTGCAGCGTGAATGTAAGCCTACTTGTGACTAATAAATAAACTTTACTTTAATGTATATGGACATCAAACATTGGGTTTTAACTCTGGCACCCATGTAGGCTTTGATGAACACAGGAAGCTCCTGACTGAGGAGGCAGCAGGAGTTAGTTGAAAATGCAATTTGTTGGCCTCTCACTTGTCTCTTCCACAGACCTAGCAGAGGATGAGACATTGACAATAGCTCCAGGACCACTTGAGATCTCAGAAGAGGATCTGCCATCTGAGGAAACAGCAACACACCCATCTAGCAGTCACACCCCAATTTCATGCCCACTGCCATCATGCCCATTCCCAATCCCAGACAGCTCCTGGGAAATCTGGCCAGTGAAGAAAATACATCCAATATCTGCTCTGGCATTGTTCTCCACTATTTACCAACCCAATTCTCCACTCCTCCAAGCATATTGCCACAGAGTTGGCAAAATAACCGACTATATAATCAGTATAGGCAGACACTTAAGTACCCACTTTGTTTCAGGATATTCTATTGAAGCTGCCTGCATGTGATATGTAGCAGCTTCAGTGAAGAATTCTTCGAAAACAGCCCTTGATTATATGTTCACCTTTGCTGTAGCTGCACTTTTTTTTTCCTTCCCAAATGTTAATTAAAATAAAAACTATATTAATTTACGGAAAGCCCAAAGGCATTAATTGGTGCAGGCCACTACAATCAGTCATTTCCAACAGGATGCCAGCACATGTGATCCATACATTCACCAGTAACATGAGCAGGGATCTGATAGAAGCATCAAACAATCCTCTGCAGCAGATCTGGTCTGCGGTTTTGTTCAGTGATCTGGCACATCAACTATCCCCTTCCCCTGGTTTGGCCACAGCCTAATCATGCCCAGTGACTCACCACGTGCAGATTTTGACTCTATACTGGTCTCTAAAGTTTGTGCAATGCCAGTATCTGAGCTGGTGGCTATTAGTGTCAGATTAAGTGATTATATTTCTTCATCAGTATGGTGTTGTTTATTTCTCTTGCTGCTGGGGCTTCTGTGTCTGGAAAGGCAACAGTTGTTGGATAACTGAAAGCAGAAATTCGCAACCGGAGGGTTGGGGTGAAGGGGAAGTTGGTGGAGAGGGAGTGTATAGCAAGAGCTCCATAGTCACACCATCTGCAGCTCGCCATATAGTAGGAAGAGAGTGAGGTACAAATTGAGAAGGAGTACATGGCAGTAAGTTACCATCATCCCGAATGCTTTCAATGATGCCAGATGCCACAGACTTTGCCATGGTCAGACCCTTGATCCACATCATCAATTCCTCTGCCAGGGAATGAAGGCGAGCATGTCCCACTCACCACCCCCTCCCCACCCACTCACCACCCCCTCCCGACCCAGGTTCAGCTTTGCGCCCTTTTATTGTGGATAGCCTTATTTTATAAGAAAGAGGGAAAAATGACAGTGATTGTGTTGCATTATGTTTGGGTGATGTGCCTCTTGAGACTGAACAGCTATGCGGAGGGAATGAGAGATGGATGTGCGACCAGCATTATTGAAGGGTGTGTGAGGGTGAGGTGAAGTATCTGAAAGCTAGACCTGAGTCCTGAGTGCTAGGGCCTTGAATGTGTGAGAGGTCAGTGATAGATATGCATTCAGTGACCTTAACCACCTGCATGAGGTCATTCAACTTCTTCCGGCATTGCTCCCAGGTCCATGAAGCCAATCTCAGGAGTTTACTGGCTTGGTCACAAGCTCCCATTCCTTTTGAAGGACATTAATTGAGGGCCTTCTGGCCCCCTGCAGAAACATACATTTCTCTTTCTGTCCAATCGCATATCTAAAGTCTACAGAAACGCATCTGTAAACTGCAGACCCTCTTCTGCTCTGACACTCCATTTGTCTTCTCTTCAGTTGCAGCACTAATTGTCAGCTGCCTCCTTTCATTCAGTGCATCTTCTCTTTAAGAGGGAGAGATTGCTTTTCAGAGCTGGACAAGCTGTATATAGACATAGAAACATAGAAAATAGGAGCAGGTGTAAGCCATTTGTCCCTTGAGCCTGCTCTGCCATTCAACATCATCATGGCTGATCCTCTATCTCAACGCCATACTCCAGTGCTCTCCCCATACCCCTTGACACCTGTAGAGTCGAGACATCTATTGATTTCCTTCTTAAATATATTAAGCGATTTTGCCTATCCAATCTGCCGCTGTAGAGAATTCCATATTTTCGCCACCCTCTAAGTGAATAAATTTTGCCTCATCTCAGTCCTAAATGGCCTACCCCATATCCTGAGACAGTGTTGTCTGTAGAACAGCAATGGCAGGAGTTTCTGGGAGTAATTGAGGACACAGTGCAGAGGTTCATCCCAAACAAAAGAAAGGTTATCAGAGGGGGGATTAGGCAGCCATGGCTGACAAAGGAAGTCAGGGAATGCATCAAGGCAAAAGAGAGAGCCTATAATGTGGCAAAGAGTAGTGGGAAGTCAGAAGATTGGGAAGGCTATAAAAACAAACAGAGGATAACAAAGAGAGAAATAAGGAAGGAGAGGATCAAATATGAAGGTAGGCTAGCCAGTAACATTAGGAATGATAGTAAAAGTTTCTTTAAATACATTAAAAACAAACGGGAGGCAAAAGTAGACATTGGGCCGCTCCAAAATGACGCTGGTAATCTAGTGATGGGAGACAAGGAAATAGCTGAGGAACTTAATAAGTACTTTGCGTCAGTCTTCACAGTAGAAGACATGAGTAATATCCCAACAATTCAGGAAAGTCAGGGGGCAGAGTTGAATATGGTTGCCATCACAAAGGAGAAAGTGCTAGAGAAACTAAAAGGTCTGAAAATTGATAAATCTCCGGGCCCAGATGGGCTACATCCTAGAGTTCTAAAGGAGATAGCTGAAGAAATAGTGGAGGCGTTAGTTATGATCTTTCAAAAGTCACTGGAGTCAGGGAAAGTCCCAGAGGATTGGAAAATCGCTGTTGTAACCCCACTGTTCAAGAAGGGAACAAGAAAAAAGATGGAAAATTATAGGCCAATTAGCCTAACCTCAGTTGTTGGCAAAATTCTAGAATCCATCGTTAAGGATGAGATTTCTAAATTCTTGGAAGTGCAGGGTCGGATTAAGACAAGTCAGCATGGATTTAGTAAGGGGAGGTCGTGCCTGACAAACCTGTTAGAGTTCTTTGAAGAGATAACAAATAGGTTAGACCAAGGAGAGCCAATGGATGTTATCTATCTTGACTTCCAAAAGGCCTTTGACAAGGTGCCTCACGGGAGACTGCTGAGTAAAATAAGGGCCCATGGTATTCGAGGCAAGGTACTAACATGGATTGACGATTGGCTGTCAGACAGAAGGCAGAGAGTTGGGATAAAAGGTTCTTTCTCAGAATGGCAACCGGTGACAAGTGGTGTCCCGCAGGGTTCAGTGTTGGGGCCACAGCTGTTCTCTTTATATATTAACGATCTAGATGACGGGACTGGGAGCATTCTGGCCAAGTTTGCCGATGATACAAAGATAGGTGGAGGGGCAGGTAGTATTGAGGAGGTGGGGAGGCTGCAGAAAGATTTAGACAGTTTAGGAGAGTGGTCCAAGAAGTGGCTGATGAAATTCAACGTGGGCAAGTGCGAGGTCGTACACTTTGGAAAAAAGAATAGAGGCATGGACTATTTTCTAAACGGTGACAAAATTCATAATGCTAAAGTGCAAAGGGACTTGGGAGTCCTAGTCCAGGATTCTCTAAAGGTAAACTTGCAGGTTGAGTCCGTAATTAAGAAAGCAAATGTAATGTTGTCATTTATCTCAAGAGGCTTGGAATACAAAAGCAGGGATGTACTTCTGAGGCTTTATAAAGCACTGGTTAGGCCCCATTTGGAGTACTGTGAGCAATTTTGGGCCCCACACCTCAGGAAGGACATACTGGCACTGGAGCGGGTCCAGCGGAGATTCACACGGATGATCCCAGGAATGGTAGGCCTGACATACGATGAACGTCTGAAGATCGTGGGATTATATTCATTGGAGTTTAGGAGGTTGAGGGGAGATCTGATAGAAACTTACAAGATAATGAACGGCTTAGATAGGATGGACGTAGGGAAGTTGTTTCCATTAACAGGGGAGACTAGGACGCGGGGGCACAGCCTTAGAATAAAAGGGAGTCACTTTAGAACAGAGATGAGGAGAAATTTCTTCAGCCAGAGAGTGGTGGGTCTGTGGAATTCATTGCCACAGAGGGCTGTGGAGGCCGAGACGTTGAGCGTCTTCAAGACAGAAATTGATAAATTCTTGATTTCTCGAGGAATTAAGGGCTATGGGGAGAGAGCGGGTAAATGGAGTTGAAATCAACCATGATTGAATGGTGGAGTGGACTCGATGGGCCGAATGGCCTTACTTCCGCTCCTATGTCTTATGGTCTTATGGTCTTATGGTTTAGAACAAACCCCCCAGCCAGAGGATGGCTGAGGGGTTTGTTCTAAACCCCCCAGCCAGAGGAAACAACATTCATGCATCCAGTCTGTCCTGCCCTGTCAGAATTTTATATGTTTCAATGAGATCTCCTCTCATTCTTATAAACTCTAATGAATACAGGACCAGTAAACCCAATTTCTCCTCAAAAGACAATCCTACCATCCCAAGAATCAGCCTTGTGAAGCTTCGCTGCACTCTCTCTGTGGAAAGTATATCCTTTCTTAAATAAGGAGACCACAATTGCACACAAATACTCCAGGTGTGGTCTCACCAATGCCCTGTACAGTGACAGTATGACATCCTTGCTCCTGTACTCCAGTTCTCTCGCAATGATGGCCAACATACCATTTGCCTTCCTAAATGCTTGCTGTATCTACATGCTTGCTTTCAGTGACTGGTGTACTAGGTCCCTTTGAATGTCAACATTTCCCGATCCATCACCATGTAAATAGTACTCTGCCATTCTGTTTCTTCACCGAATTAGATAAATTCACACTTACCCACGTTATACAGTATCTGCCATGCATTTTCCCACTCACTCAACTTGTCGAAACTACTTTGAAGCATCTTAACATCCTCCTCACCATTCACATTACCACCAAGTTTTGTGGCATCAGCAAACTTGGAAATATTACTTTTGATACAATCATCCAAATCAGTGATGTATATTGTGAATAGCGGGGACCCAAACACTGATCTCTGTGGAACCTCACTAGTCACTGCCTGCCACTTTGAAAAAGATCCACTTATTTCTACTCTCTGTTTCCTGTCTACTAACCAATTCTCAATCCAAATTACTCCCAAGCCCATGCTTTAATTTTGCACATTAACCTCTTAAGCGGGATTTTATCAAAAGCTTTCTGAAAATCCAAATACACCACGTTCTCTGGTTCACCCTTATCTATTCCACTAGTTACATCCTCAAAAAACTTCTGTAGGTTTGTCAAACATGATTTCCCTTTCATAAATCCATGTTGACTTTGTCTAATCCCATTGATACTTTCTAAGTGTCCTGTTATTGCATCCTTAAAAATATACTCGAGCATTTTCCCGACTATTGACATTAGGCTAACCGGTCTGTAATTCCCTGTTTTTGCCCATCCTCCTGTTTTAAGTAGCAGGATCACATTTGCCACCCTCCAATCTGCCCAGACTATTCCAGGGTCTACAAAATTTTGTTGACAACCAACATATCCCTTATTTCCACGGCCACCTCCTTTAGTAGCCTGGAATATAGATTATCAGGCCCTGGGGATTTATCAGCTTTTAGTACCATTAATTTCTCCAACACTATTTTTCTAGTAATACCAATTTCCTTCAATTCCTCCTTAGACCCTTGATTCCTTAGCATTTCTGGGAAGTTATTTGTGGCTTCCTTGTGAAGACAGAACTAAAGTAGTTGTTTAATTGTTCTGCCATTTCCTTGTTCTCATTATGAATTCTTCTGTTTTGGACTATATTTGTCTTCATTAATAATTTTCTTTGCGTATACTTATAGAAGCTTTAATACTTTTATAGTCCACTTTTATGTTACTTGCAACTTTATGCTCACACTCTATTTTTCCCTTCTTAATCAATCTCTTTGTCCTCCTTTGATGAATACTGAACTTCTCCCAATCCTCAGCTTTACTACTTTTTTCTAGCAACTTTATAGGACTCATCTTTGGATCTAATAATATCCCTAATTTATTTTGTAAGTCATGGTTGGACCACTTTTCTTGTTTTGCTTCTTCACCAGAAAGAAATGTATCACTGTTGCAATGCATACATTCATTCCTTAAATATCAACCATTGCCTATCCACTATCATGCCTTTTAATTGCTGTATCACAGCTTGGTATGGTTCCTACTCTGACCAACACTGCAAGAAGCTACAAAGGGTTGTGAATGTGGCCCAGTCCATCACATAAACCAGCCTCCCATCCTTTGACTCCATCTACACTTCTCATTGCCTCAGGAAAGCAGCCAACATAATCAAGGACCCCACGCACCCCAGATATACTCTCTTCCACCTTCTTCTGTCAGGAACAATATATAAAAGTCTGAAAACACGTACCTACAGACTCGAGATCAACTTCTTCCCTGCTGTCATCAGACTTTTGAACAGTTCTATCATATATTAAGCTGATATTTCTCTTCATCTTACCTGTATATTCAGCACCCTATCCTTTTCCTTCACCCCCATGTATTTCATGGTATGTTTGCCTGTAAAGCATGCAAGAAACAATACTTTTCACTGTATCCCAGTACATGTGACAATAAATCAAATCAAATCAAACAATTAAGTTCCCCAATCTATCTTAGCCAACTCACGCCTCATACCTTCCTAGTTTCCTTTGTTTAGATTTAGGCCCCTAGTTTCAAAGAAAGAAACGAGCAAAGAAAATTACAGCACAGGAACAGGCCCTCCGACCCTCCAAGCCTGACCGACCATGCTGCCCGACTTAACTAAAACCCCCTACCCTTCCAGGGACCATATCCCTCTATTCCCATCCTATTCATGTACTTGTCAAGACGCCCCTTAAAAGTCACTCAAAACACCCCTTAAAGGTCAGATCAGACTTCTTCACTTCCCATCTTAATGAAGAATTCCATCATGTTATGGTCACTGTTTCCTAAAGGACTCCACACAACAAGATTATTTATTAACCCCTTCTCATTGCATAATACTAAATCAAGAATAACATGTTCCCTATTTGGTTCCTAACATATTGGTCTAAAACAAATCTTGTACACACTCCAGGAATTGACTTGCTATTGTATTGCCGCTAGTTTGATTTGCCCTATCTATACGTAGATTAAAGTCGCCTATAATTTCTGCAGCAGCCTTGTTATAAAGATCTTGGATTTCCTGTTTAATGCCATCCCTGACCTTGCCACTGCTGTTTGGAGACCTATAGTAACTCACACTATTGTTTTCCATCCCTTGTTTCTTCTTAACTTCACCCAGGTTGATTTTACATCTAGATTTTCTGAATCAATATCCTCTTGCATTTTTGCACTGATTTCACCCTGAACTAACAACATCACCCCACCTCCTTTCCCTTTTTGTCTGTCCTTCCTAAATATTGAACACCCTTGGATATTTCATTCCCAGCCTTGGTCACCCTGTAGCCATGTTTATTTCAGTAATCACAATCACTTCATAGCCATGTACGTCAATTTGCACTGTTAAATTAATCTACCTTATTGTAAGTGCTCCATGCACTCAGATGCAGTGCCTTTGGACTAATCTTTTTAACATTTTTACACATGACTTTTGGTACTGTGGCCCTATTTGTTGCTTGCCCTTGTTTCCTCTGTATCCCACTTTTGCTTCTTACTTTTTTGTCTTTCCTTTTTTCCCTTTCTTTTGTCTCCCTGCTCAGGTTCCCATCTCCCTGCCACTCTAGTTTACAGACCAGCCTCGCATACTTTTAGGACCTTTGTTAAGCATGCAGCCAGCCAGCAATGCAGATCATGCTGAACTGCACACTGAAATCATTCAAATGAGAAATGGAGTTTGCATGCTGCCTGCCTCAGTGGGAATGCACATGTACAAATTGCGAATTGCAACCCCTATACCCCAAAACAGGTGCAAAAGACCTTTCATTCAGCCATTTTCAAACCAATGGCACACTTATGGTTGTTCTCCTTGGAAAGACGGAGGATGAGGGGAGACTTAATAGAGGTGTATAAAATTATGAAAGGCATAGATAGGGTGAACGGTGGGAAGCTTTTCCCCGGGTCGGTGGTGACGTTCACGAGGGGTCATAGGTTCAAGGTGAAGGGGGGGAGGTTTAACACAGATATCAGAAGGACATATTTCACACAGAGGGTCGTGGGGGCCTGGAATGTGTTGCCGGGCAAGGTGGTGGAGGCGGACACACTGGGAACGTTTAAGACTTATCTAGACAGCTATATGAATGGAGTGGGAATGGAGGGATACAAAAGAGTGGTCTAGTCTGGACCAGGGAGCGGCGCGGGCTAATTGTTCTTTGTTTCTCGTTTCAAGGCTTCATTCTATGATCATCTTGCTGGTGCCAGTACAGAGCGAGACTGCGGATAGTTGGGAACCTGTCTCGGGGGCAGGGAATTCATATGGTGTTCGTGGAAGTGGAAATGACTAGGGTTGGGAAGCATTTCCCGATCAGGGCCATTGTGATCTCCTGGACTCGTATCGATCGCCTCAGGGGGTCGGAGAGGAATTTCCCAGATTTATTTTCCCCATATTGGCCCTGGGGTTTTTCACTCTGGGTTTTCGCCTCTCCCTGGAGATCACATGGTCTGGAATGGGGGGGGTGGGGGTGAGTTAATAGGTTGTAATGAACAAAGCATCGTAGCTGTGAGGGACAGCTCGGTGGATAGGATATTGGTATGTAGATAGGCTGGAAAATTGGGCGGGGATCCTGGATTCAGGATTCAATCCTGGACCGGGGAGCGGCGCGGGCTTGGAGGGCCGAAGGGCCTGTTCCTGTGCTGTATTGTTCTTTGTTCTTTGTTTGTTCTTAAGTGAGAACGTTTATTTCCTGACTGTTCTGAACAGTATACAATATTCATTTGAGAATCATGCATGTCAATGCTCAGTATCCAAGAGTTCATACAGCTCCTACATTCTCAGACGGTTATATGTGCCAAAAGTTTTCAAGGGAGAATTAATCTTAGACAGGTGGTTTTAAGTTTTTGAAATTCTTGGCTGTTTAAAATGTTTGATATTTTGGTCCTCCATATTCGAGTCTGCATTAATAGATGAGCTATGTCTCAGGAAAAAAAGTGTTTTTGCTGGCCGAGATATCCAGATAAATATATAGCATTTTCAGAGAATGAACAGAGAACCTTCCTCCATTTGTTTCAGCTACTGGTTTTATTCTCTGCATTCATGTGATTCTCCTTTACCTTTGAAGGTGTCTGAATAACAACTCCATGAAACCAGGAGCATTGATTCAACATATAACATTGCAACTTAACTAACTCCTGGTGCAACAGAAAACTAAGTTCATCACTGGCTATCGTAGACTATGATTAAAATATTATTATTCTGTAGCAACCTTTTCTTTTGTGTTCCTTTTCCTGGATGCTATCTTCCCCGATTAGCTCTGTGAGGCCCACAGGCAGACTCCATATATTGAAATAGGCCGGTTAATAATTATCTTGGAGATATGACTGGGAGAAATTTAAATAGTCTGTTGATTGAAAAACAAGTCAATGAAACAAAAGTTTGAAGAAATCCTGCAAGGTGTTATTGTTTGACTTCAATGGCTTGACATCACTCTTGGATATCAGACACAATTGAGCTAGCTAAAATCTGAAACAATTCAATGAATCAAGTTAAACAAAGCTATTATTTTGGTGAGTGAATCTTGATTTAATCCTTTAAATATATTTATAGGACTGGAGAGGCCCATGTCTGGCTAAACCTTAGAAAAATAGGTTTGATACTGTCGCACATAGATTTGGCTGAACTTGGCTTCATTCATTGCTGCGTACTCCACCTTCAACATGATTCATTTTAGCACAAGTCAAAAGCTGGATCTTTGGGTTGTTAAGGTCATGTCAAGTCTCAGGAAGAAGATGATGTGCGTCAGAAAATGTGGACAGTATAATTTTGGGTTGTTGTATAATTTCTTAATCTGGCATTTCATAAAATCATACAAAATAACTGGATGAATTGAAGCTAGTTAACTCATTTTGTGACTGCTATATCTTAGAATCATAGAATTATTATGGTGTAGAATGACGCCATTCGGCCCATCATGTCTGTACCAGCTCTCCAAACACACATCATGACTTGGTGCCATTCGCCTGCCTTTTCCCTGTTCCCTTGCACACTATTTCTATTCAAATAATCATCCAGTGCCCTCTTAAATGCCTTGATTGAACCTGCCTCCACCGTTCTTCCAGGCAGTGCATCCCAGACCCAACACGCTTGTTGTATGTAAAGGTTTTTGTTCACATTATATCTGCTTCTTTTGCAAATCACTTTAAATCTGTGCCTACATTTGAGTCTGGATGACCCTTCGTCAGAGCTGACAAAGGGTCATCCAGACTCAAAACATTGGCTCTATTCTCTCTCCACAGATGCTGTCAGACCTGCTGAGATTTTCCAGCAGTTTCTGTTTTTGTTTCAGATTCCAGCATTGCAGTATTTTGCTTTTATCTTTTTACTTTAAATCTGTGCCCTCTTGTTCTTGATCTTTTTACAAGTGAGAACAGTTCCTTCCTATCTATTCTGCCTAATCCCCTCATGATTTTGAACACATCTATCACACCACCTCTCAGCCTTCTTCCCTCCAAGGAGAACAGCCCCAATCTCTCCAGTCTATCCTCATAACTGAAACTTCTCATCCCTGGAATCATTCTTATAAACCTCTTCTGAACTTTGTCTAATGCATTCTCATCCTTCTTATCCTGTGCCACCCAGAACACTGCACAACACTCCAACTGAGGTCTAATTAGTGTTTTATATAGGTTTAGCATAACCTCCTTGCTTTTGAACTCAATGCGTTATTAATAAAGCCCATACTGTATGCTTTATTAACTGCTTGTTCTGCAACCTTCAATGATCTTTGCACATATATACCCAGGTCCCTCTGCTCCTGCAGCCCTTTAAGAATTGTACCACTTATTTTATATTGTCTCTCCATGTTCTTCCTAACAAAATGCATCACCTCACACTTCTCTGCATTGAATTTCATCTGCCACCTATTTGCCCACTCCACCAACTTCTCCGGGTCCTTTTGAAGTTCTACACAGTCCTCTTCACAGTTTTCACTGCTTCCAAGTTTCATGTCCTCTGCAAACTTTGACATTGTCGCCTGCACATCAAGATCTAGATCATTATTATATACATAGCCAATTATTTCGTTGCTCTTTCTGCATGGCCCTGCACTTACTTTCCTTTACAAATATTTTATCCATTTCTCTTTTGAAAGTTTCTATTGAAGTTGCTTCAATCTGGAATACAATGCATTCCAGAACATAGCAACTTGCTGCATCGAAAAAAAAGGTATCCTCAGCAAATTATATTTATATATTATCTGTGCACAATCACAGAATTTTTACAATGTAGAAGGAGGCCATTCAACCCATCAAGTCTGCATTAGCTCTCTGAAAGAACATCATACCTAGTCCCACTCCCCTGCTTTATCCCTGTAACTTCACACATTCAAATGACCAAACACTTGATTGAAGAAGTAGATTTTAAGGACCATCCGAAGGGAGAAAGAGAAGTAGAAAGTCAGAAAGATTTCAGGAGGGAATTCCAGTGCTTAGCACCTTCAAGAACATAAGAACACAAGAGATAGGAGCAGAAATAGAACATATGGCAATCAGCCTGCTCCATCATTTAATATGATCATGGCTGATCTTGAGCTTTAACTCCACCTCTTATCTGTTCCCCATGTCCCTTGATTCCCTGAGAGATCAAAAGTTTGCCTATCATAGCCTTAAATATAATCAAGTATGGAGTATCTACTTCCCTTTGGGTACAGAATTCCAAAGATTCACAACCCTTTGAATGAAGTAATTTCTCCTCATTTCGTCCTAAATTATCAACTCCTTATTTAGAGATATGACCCCGTGATCTAGATTCTGCAGTCAACAGAAACAAGGGGGGTGATTCTCCCAGCCCACTGCACTAGTTTTCTAGTGCAGCGTGGTGACAGAATCTCGCGTCTGGTCATGCACAGGATTCGTGCGTGTGTTCCCATCGCGCGTGCATCCCCCAGCGCTGGATTTCCGGCGCTGTCAGATTCACGCTGGAAACTGGCGGGAATGCCAGGTAAGCAATTTACATCTATTTTTAATGTCATTTTAATATGATTAGCAGGTCCGGGGCTGAATTCTCCAGGTGCGCTAGCCACTCCCACTCCGCCAGAGTATTTCACTCTCGCGGGGTTTACAGTAGGTCCCCACTTTCAGGGAACTATTGGGAGGACTCGGCTGGAGAGAAGGGAGGGCACTTGGGGCCCCAGGGCGTCGGGTGATGGGAGGTTGGTGCCCCCTGGGCATAGGCACCTTGGCAGTGTCAGCCAAGGAACAAAGTGCCAATGTCCAAAGGCATCTTGGCACTACCCATCAGGCATGGGGCAGTGCCAAGGTGGTGGGGCCTAGTGGGGGCGGGGCTTAGGGGACAATCAGTGGGGGTGGTGGGTCCCACTGCCACTCTGCATGGGGATCGATGGGGGCAGGAGGGAGGCCAGAGATCGGTGGGGTGTGGGTGCGGGGTCAGCCGGGGGGGGGGGGGCAGAGGGGGCGGGGGGCGGTGGTGAGCCAGGCAGGAGTTCTGGGGGTCTGCCTGCAGGGGGGTCAGACAGTGGGGGGGGGGGGGGGGAGAGAGGGAGGAGTCTGCCTGGAGAAGGGGATTGCCTGGGGGAGGGGTGCTGGAGTTCAGAGCAGGCCGGGACCAGGTGGGGGGGGAAGGGTCGGGGCTGGGCCAGGGAACGTTCGGTGGGCCGCGATCGGGCCATGGGGGGTTTGGGGGAGCAGCACTGTGGGGATTCCAGGCTGGCCAGCGATTGAGCTGGCCAGTAAATGGGAGGCCTGTCAATTCAGGGCCACTGCGCATGCACAGAGGCCCTCTGGTTTCAGTCTCTCCAGCATGAATAGGCCCCGCTCCCTGAAATCTAATGATATTCATGCTGGTGGCCTCTGCATTGCACAAAGCGTGGGAGATTCTAGTCTGAATTCCCACTGAAAAACCAGCGGGAATTACTCCAATTTTCTCACGAATTCCACACTTTGAATATTTTTGGGAGAATTACCCCCAAACTCTTAGTATCTAGCCTGTCAAGCCCCTTCAGTATCTATGAGGTCACTTCTCATTCTTTTAAACTTCAGAGAATATAGACCCTGTTTACTCAGTGGGTGGGATTTTATGGCCTCGCTTAGAAAAACTCCAATCAATTTCTCAAACATCATTTGGTCAGCTGACCTATCTTGTGCTCAGTATCAAATGTTGCTTTATAATGCTCCTATGTAGTGCCTTGGAGCATTTTATCACATTAAAAGCATGATGTAAATAATTTTATTGTGTTGTTCAGGTTTGAGGAGGGCTTTTGAAGCTTATCCAGAGCCTTTCTTGGACACTTATTCAAGACTTCACCAACACTATCAATTCTGGAAATTCTTTGAGGCCATTACCTAAAATGAGCAAATGGTGTGCTCCTGCACCTTAATGGACACCTTATGGGGAGTGGGACACACTTGATTGCTAGTGACTTGCTGGGGGTCCCCTGGAACTGCAAGAGAAATGGGAAGAAGATATCAGGCTGGTCAGAACTGCATCCCCTGCTTCAGGAGAAAGGGGGAGCAGTGCTCCGAAAGCTTATGGTATTTGCTACCAAATAAACCTGTTGGACTTTAACCTGGTGTTGTGAGACTTCTTACTCAGGAGAAAGGGACAGGAGGTCAAGATGGACTACTTCCAGGTGCGTGGAACTGCAGCTCTTGAGGGACCGTGTCATGGAACTGGAGCTGCAGATCGCTGACCTTAGTCTAGTCAGGGAAAATGGGAGAAAAATTGACAGGAGTTATAGGCAACTAGTTACACCGGGGCATCGGGAGGAAGACACGTGGGTCACAGTTAGGAGGAGTAAAGGGCAGAAGGGTAAAGTACCAGGGAGTACTCCAGTGGCGGTCTCTCAAAATAGGAAGGGCTTGGTGACAGGTGTGAGAGGGGAGTGAACAGTTAGAAGAGGGGTCACCTGTGGTTGTCCCACTCCAAAACAGGTATATTGTTTTGGATAGTGTGGAGGAGTATGCCTCTCCAGTGGTAAGACACAGTGACCAGGTCACTGGCACACAGTCAGGCTCTGTGGCCCGGAAAGGGAAGAGAGGGGTTAGGAGAGCGATAGTGGTGGGGGATGCATCAGTTAGAGGCACAGACAGGCGATTCTGTGGGTGCGAATGGGACTCCAGGATGGTAGTCTGCCTACCTGGTGCTGGGGTCACGGATGTCTCCGAGCGGATAGGAGGCATATTAAAAGGGGAAGATAAAGAAACGGATGTCATTATACACATTGGTGGAAATGACATAGATAGGAAGAGTAGGGGGATCCTAAGAGAGCAATTCAGGGAGTTGGGAAGTAGGTTAAAAAGTAGGGTCACTAGGGTGGCCATCTCTGGGCTGCTCCCAATGCCTCGTGCCAGTGAGGCTAAGAATAGGGAGTTGGTACAAATGAATGCCTGGCTAAAGGACTGGTCCAGGAGGGAGGGCTTCATTTTCATAGATCAATGGGAAGTTTTCAGGAGAGGATGGCACCTGTACAAGAGGGAGGGGTCACAACTAAGTTGGAAGGGCACAAATATCCTGGCTGGGAGCTTTGCTAGTGCAGTTCGGGGGGGTTTAAACTAGTATGGCAGGGGGGTGGGGATCAAAATATTAGGTCTACAAGTGTGGAGGCTGGGGACGAGCTTGGGGCTGGGACAAGGCTGGCAAAGAAGAAGAGCACTCTGGGGGAGGACGACCTCACTGGGCCTGGAGGTCTGGAGTGCTTATACTTCAATGCAAGGAGCGTAGCAGGCTTCATTCTATGATCATCTTGCTGGTGCCAGTACAGAGCGAGACTGCGGATAGTTGGGAACCTGTCTCGGGGGCAGGGAATTCAGATGGTGTTCGTAAAGCAGAAGTGGAAATGAATAGGGTTGGGAAGCATTTTCTGATCAGGGCCATTGTGATCTCCTGGACTCGTTTCGATCGCCACAGGGGGTCGGAGAGGAATTTCCCAGATTTTTTTTTCCCCATATTGGCCCTGGGGTTTTCACTCTGGGTTTTCGCCTCTCCCTGGAGATCACATGGTCTGGAATGGGGGGGTGAGGGTGAGTTAATAGGTTGTGATGAACAAAGCATCGTAGCTGTGAGGGACAGCTCGGTGGATAGGATATTAGGATGTAGATAGGCTGGAAAATTGGGCGGGGATCCTGGATTCAGGATTCAATCCTGGACCGGGGAGCGGCGCGGGCTTGGAGGGCCGAAGGGCCTGTTCCTGTGCTGTATTGTTCTTTGTTCTTTGTTCCTCGGTGGGTATAGAACATCCCTCCCCCTCTGTGTAGTATAACGGTCTGGCATAGTAAGGATTTTACGTGGGACTGAGTAGAGCAATGCCAACTGTGTGATGTAAAGGAACACATGACCCAAGTCTAGAGGACAATGATGTGTGCAGAGGCAAGCATGGAGTTGGCTCCCAGCTTAAACCTTCTATTTTATGATTTTATGTATATAGCTGCATGTAGTGAATACACACTTATTGCTAAACATACAAGACTCAAACCTCTTTCTGAGACCTACCACATTGTACACATCTTACAACACTCTGGACTTCCTCCATCAGGTCCTACAGAGTCATATTGTGCAGTGTCATTTGATGTCTGAGCCATCCCAAATTCTGCTGCTGTGTGTCAGCCAATAGATTGCACACCTTCAGTGGCAGTGGGTGCATGGAGCTCACATAAACTGCTCCAAAAATACTGAATCTAATCAGCACTTGAGTATTAAACTTGCAGGTTCAAATTATGGTAATAAGCAATGAGGACCAGACTCTAAAATAGGCAGCTTCAGTTACACAGCACCAGCTTCATTCCTGTTTTCACCTTTGCAACAAAATAACACCCTTGAACTCTTTGCCTAACTATTTCTTTATCATCTTTCCAAAAATTCCCCAAAACATTTCTTTCCATTCCTGACCTGATTTCTATCTCCTGCTTGATGTTCATCATTCTTACTGCACATTTTTATTTAGTGAAATTTGCAATTTAAATCCAAATTGCTTTCCAAGTCAATGCACATTCTCCAGATTTCAGTCTAGGTGCAATCATTCCTGAGCACAGCATCAGGGGGTTGCGTGTATGGCACTGTCACCTGGCTATTGATTCTTCTTATCTGCTGCAGTTGAGACCATGAGTGCTGGCAAACTCTGATCAATTGTGTCTTGCTGTTGGTTACTGACAGCTACATTGCCAATGGGCACTGCTCACTAAGAAAAAATAAACATGTAATTACTGGTTAAATGCTGGTAATAAGTTCTACAGGTAGTTAGAATTGCCATTGCAGTGACATTCACATTGACTGAAGGGATGTTTGTGGCCAGTGATGTAACGCATTGTGCTGGAAGTGTAACAAGATAGTGTAATGACTGCAACTATTAATTCCACATGGCAGTGGTGTAGTCTTTCATGTGTTAGTGTGTACATGTGCTAGGGTAATGTCTAGTCATAGTTGAAGTATTACTGTTATAGATGTTTAAACTGAAATTGGAAAGCAAAACACTGGGTCAGATTTTCCTTTTTATTTGTGTATATTGCATTGTATATTGGATAGGTAGGCAGGAAGAATTGATCACACAAGCAAAGTTCACCTGATTGTTCATCCATTAATTTGAATCAGTTGAAAATTGGGTGTCATCCATTACAGGTGTGTTATCCATCTCACGTGAATTTTTTCTATGTGCTGCACTCAGTTGATCGCTTACTCTGGATACAATAATAATTAACCCCAATAACATTTTGCGACTGGCTTGATACATGTTCTGAGACTCATGGACTATTTGATACAGCTCCTTTGCGATTATTTTAGATTAAGCATTGTTTGAGAAATAATCTTATTCTGATGAAGTTAAGTATTTGAAATCTGGAGATTTATCAGGAAATATCATTTATTGCACAAGAGACAGAAAGATCCATCTGAATGTAGAAAGATCATCATGCGATCACCAACATATATTGATCAGCTCTTAAATTAACTGAAGGAAATAAAACAGGGTTCCACAAAACCCACCTACTCTCTTCTTTTCAATTTGGCACATGCCAATCTGTTTTGTGAAAGATGCACTTGCAGAATTCTCCAGATATCTGAGATGTCACATGTCACAGGCCATTGTCTTTTAAAGACAGGAGGCATGCCATTGTTTAACACTAGTTAAATAATTTAAATAATTTGATTTGTTTAACTCTCTAGGCTCCTTTGTTATCTTAGACAAGTGAAAGCTACAAAGGTTGAAAGTGCTTCATTTGTTTTCTGTTTGGCGAACCAGAAAATGGTCAATATAAATTCTCAGTTTCCCATTAGTTGTCAAAACTTTACTTATTCCATTTATTTAAATCTGTTTAAGGAAAAGTCAACTTTATGTGAAAATGATCATTTGTAATACTTTCTTAGATAGTGTATGGCACGAGATAGTAGTTGGATGGTACTTTCTACTGGGGAGGCGATGGCCTAGTGGTATTATCGGTAGATTAATCCAGAAACTCAGCTATTGTTCTGGGGACGTGGGTTTGAATCCGGCCATGGCAGATGGTAGAATTTGAATTCAATAACAAATATCTGGAACTAAGAACCTACTGATTGTCAATTGTCGGAAAAACCCATCTGGTTCACTAATATCCGTGAAGGAAACCTGCCGTTCTTACCTTGTCTGACCTACATGTGACTCCAGACTCCAGTGTTTGACTCTCAACTGTCTTCCAAGGGCAACTAAGGATGGGCAATAAATGCTGGCCAGCCAGCAACACCCATGTCCCACAAATGAATAAAAAAACGACCTATTCAGGCATATGTGCTGTCATTCCCACCAACAATTGTAGAATCAAATGGTGGCTTCCTGTTTATATGGCAGCAACAGATATGTCCCACTGGGGACATGTGCGAGTGTAGTGAGGTGCCAAACATGTTAGAGAGGGGTGGAACATCTGGCACAATAGCCCGGTCTGTTTTGGAGTGGGATGGTGGACTGCAAAACCAGTCAACAGAATCTAGCTATCTAATGCATATACAATTACTGACATGTGACAAGCTGCAAGCTGACCAAATGGATGTGGTCAGTTACCCTTTATGAAATTGACAATTCACTAACTGTGACCTTCTGCTGTCACTATTCAGTATGAATTGAAATAGAAGTGCTTCTCCTACTAAACAATGCATTTAGGTTGATACATCTTGGCTAATATATCTTGGTTGATGGACCTGTGAACAGCAAATTAGCCATTTTGGCAAATGATTTTTATGCTATCCTGAAATGAGAGAAGCAGCATATTGGAAGACATAACACCAATTGTTAATGCTAAGGCCATGCCTCTGGTGAAAGTTGGTTACAGGCGTTCTTACATGGATTAAGTAGATCTGCAATTGTTTCTTTTAGTGGTGAAGAGACTGTGGAGGCAATTCAACTTAGGGCATTGCCAGATAGTCACACTAAGTCCAAAATATAGATAAGATAACTTAATGGTGGGATTATTTGGATCTGGTGCCAGCTGATCTTCCTGACAAGCCTTGTTTCATCTTTTGTGCCTTCAAGCATAAAAGCCTGCAGTAGAGGTACTTTAAAAACATATCGAAAATACCCATTAAAAAAATCATTGTGTGCCTTTAAAAGTTCCTATTTCCATGTGCAATAATATTGGGGGTGGGAAAGGTTGGGCGGTCAGCAATTTAATGGGAAGCAGAAGATTGGTTTCACAGTCACATGAAGACAAGATCAGGCATGAATGGAGATAGAAAAGGTACTAAAGAAAGAAAAAGAATCAGGGCTCATGCAGGAAGGTTTGTAAGGGAAGGCAGTGGAGAGGGAGAGAGGTTAACAATGAGATAAGAGAAATGCAGTAAAAGCAGCTACATAGGTGACCTCTTGGTGGCAAACATGTCCATGAACTCCTTACACTTGTTCTTATGGAGAGGCAGGGAACATGGCTTTTAAGGAAAGAGTTTTTGGTAAAGAAATGATACCAAAGGCTGTCTTTGCTTTAAAGGATGCTCCTGCAGTAGTGGGCAGTTTTGGAAGCAGACTGTAAAACTGAAGAGCACTAGACTTGACCCAACCAGATGTGATAATGGATAGCTACACTTGTGTCTGTAAGATACATTTGGTTCTGAGCACGTTAGACTTGAGGGAACAATGATGGAAACCATACCACATGAAAGGACCAGGATGGGACAGAGTCAAGGGAGACAAAGCAATCAAAGATGGAGAAGGTGGCATATCTGAGCATTTTGACAAATACTTAAGTATTGTGGTGAATGGTGGAAAATTATAGAGAAGGAAATGGGTTGAAAAAGGATAAGGAATGTGGTGGTGAAGATGTAAGGAAGTGGTTTGAGGGTGGTCTTGTGATAATAAGGCCATATGAGATGGTACGGTCATGGGATTACATTGAATATGGGTCAGAGGGTTGATATGATGGAAAGGTGCAGGGAAGGTAGAAAAGTAGAGAACTCAGGGAAACGAGGGCAAGGTGAGCAGAGAGGAAATTTAAACCCCACTCACTGCAAAGGTTGAGATAGGAATAGAGAAAGGAAAGTCACGGTGAACCTTTGGACCCTAATGAATAAACATTTTAAAGGAAATGATTGAGTTTGAAGAATCAATAACGAGATCACTGAAAAAGTCCTTACTGCAGATATTAAATGATACTCCTCATGCCATTATGCATTATGAGCTGGAGGCTTTATCAAAGCCTGGATTATGCATTGCCAGGCACACTAATAACAGCATTGAGGGTATTTATGGATTTGCCATTACCTACTTAGGGAATTAGAGTTTAACAGTACCTTGCGGTGTGCTTCCAGGACCTGGGAGCATTGAGCAGGAGGAAAACAGGAGAGAGAGGCTGTAGAAATACTGAGGTAAGTGTGAAATCTGGAATCACTCAGTGAGAAATAATTATAAGGGGACAGATCAATGTTCTGCACATGCTCCAGAATGCACCGTTTGACAGTTTGTTGACTTATACTCTAATGAACAGATATAAATTTCCACAAATAATTTCCCATAAAATGTTTGAAGTTTATTGTTTTGTGCAGTTGCCAAGATTTTAGATGAAAAGAATCATTGTTCAGATGAGATTTCTTTAAACTTAATATACACAACTAAAAGCAGTCTAACCATCAACAGCTCTTATTATTTATTTGTTTTGTTGTAAGGAGAAAATAGAAAATCACACCTTTGAGATATTTATATAAGCCAATAACTTGTCTAAAATGAAGCCTTTGAGATGTCAAATTTCAATTTCTTTCAGCCTTCTTTGAAAAGTAAAGACATTCTCAATTTCTCCCCACCAAAGGTGGACAATAAGGTTCATCTTGATTCATCATTTGTGAAAATGTCATGACCATCATGAACTTCTTTGTGAACAATATTTTCAAGAGCATCATATGGGCGAGTGAAGCTTCCCATCTGGGTCAAAACAACAAAGTAAAGTTTATTTATTTGTCACAAGTAAGGCTTACATTAACACTGCAATGAAGTTACTGTGAAATTCCCCGAAATTCTATTTGCTTTCCTTATTAACTGCTGTATCTGTATATCAGTTTTCTGTGACTCATGCACAAGGACACCTAGATCCCTCTGCACCAAAGTACCCCAAAGTTTCTCTCCATTTAAATAAGCTGCCTTTCCATTCTTCTGACCATACTTCTTCATTTGCCTTTTAATGATCATTAATTGCAACTTTCAATTTTCAAAATAAGAGTTCAAATAAAATTTAAAAATACAATGGTCATCAGAACAGAATTAAGTTTATCCACTGAATTATCTACTGGATCTTTTAAAATTCTTAAAACTTTGCTTTGAAGGCATCAGCCTGCCTCAAAAGGCTGGATTTTGATTGGATACTTTTGCATAATATTGGGGAAGAGGGAGCTTTTAATCACTTCTATATAGCCTGTCAATATGTATTTTGTAGAATTTTCCAGCATACAATTTGTGTATTAACGGGAGCTGAAGGGGAGAAGGGTGCGCTTTTCAGTTCACTGTGGAATTCTACATGAAGGAATTCGCCACACTCCGGCTCCTGTTCGGGTCAATGCACCTAACCAGCACATCTTTCAGACTGTGGGAGGAAACCGGAGCACCCGGAGAAAACCCACGCAGACATGGGAAGAATGTGCAAACTCCACACAGACAGTCACCCAAGCTGGGAATTGAACCTGGGTCACTGGTGCTGTGAGACAGCAATGCTAACCACCGTGCCACCATGCCGCCCAAACAAACACTCAACAATCAGCTTCTGGCAGATCCAGCCTGCTGAGTGCCTACCTTGGCTAAAGAGTTAGACAAGCAGAGCATGTTAAAAGAGATAAAGACAATGACCAACAGCACCTTCATGTAGAATTCCACAGTGAACTGAAAAGCGCACCCTTCTCCCCTTCAGCTCCCGTTAATACACAAATTGTATGCTGGAAAATTCTACAAAATACATATTGACAGGCTATATAGAAGTGATTAAAAGCTCCCTCTTCCCCAATATTATGCAAAAGTATCCAATCAAAATCCAGCCTTTTGAGGCAGGCTGATGCCTTCAAAGCAAAGTTTTAAGAATTTTAAAAGATCCAGTAGATAATTCAGTGGATAAACTTAATTCTGTTCTGATGACCATTGTATTTTTAAATTTTATTTGAACTCTTATTTTGAAAATTGAAAGTTGCAATTAATGATCATTAAAAGGCAAATGAAGAAGTATGGTCAGAAGAATGGAAAGGCAGCTTATTTAAATGGAGAGAAACTTTGGGGTACTTTGGTGCAGAGGGATCTAGGTGTCCTTGTGCATGAGTCACAGAAAACTGATATACAGATACAGCAGTTAATAAGGAAAGCAAATAGAATTTTGGCATTTATAGCTAAAGGAATAGAATATAAAAGTAAGGCAGTGTTGCTGCAACTATACAAGGCATTGGTGAGACCTGGAGTGCTGTGTACAGTTTTGGCCCTCTTATTTGAGGAAGGATATAGTGGCATTAGAGGCAGTTCAGAGACGGTTCACTAGATTGATTCCAGAGATGAGGGGTTTGTCTTATGAAGATAAATGGAGCAGTTCAGGCTTATACTCTCTAGAGTTTAGAAGAATGAGGGGATCTAGTTGAGGTATATAACATGATAAAAGATATTGACAAAGTAGATGTAGAGTGGATGCTTCTTCTTGTGGGGTAACCTAGAACAAGAGGTCATAGTTTTAGGATAAGGGATAGCAGATTTAAAACAGAGATGAGGAGAAACTACTTATCTCAAAGGGTCATGAATCTATGGAATTCTATGGTGGATGCCAGGACATTAGTAATAAGATAAAGATGCACAGTGTTACCGGTAATGTATTAGCATGGATAGAGGATTGGTTAACTAACAGAAAGCAAAGAGTGGAGGTAAATGGGTGTTTTTCTGGTTGGCGATCAGTGACTAGTGGTGTGCCTCAGGGATCAGTGTTGGGACCGCAATTGTTTACGATTTACATAGATGATTTGGAGTGGGGGACCAAGTGTAGTGTGTCAAAATTCGCAGATAACACTAAGGTGAGTGGCAGAGCAAAGTGTGCAGAGGATGCTGAAAGTCTGCAAGGGATATAGATAGTCTAAGTGAGTGGGCGAGGGTCTGGCAGATGGAGTACCATGTTGGTAAATGTGAGGTCATCCATTTTGGTAGGAGTAACAGCGAAATGGACTATTATTTAAATGGTAAAAAATTGCAGCATGCTGCTGTGCAAAGGGACCTGGGTGTCCTTGTGCAGGAATCACAAGGAGTTGGTTTGCAGGTGCAGCAGGTAATTAAGAAGGCAAATGGAATTTTGTCCTTCATTGCTAGAGGGATGGAGTTTAAAAACAGTGAGGTTATGTTGCAGCTGTATAAGGTGCTGGTGAGGCCACACCTGGAGTACAGTTTTGGTCTCCTTACTTGAGAAAGGATATACTGGCACTGGAGGGGGTGCAGAGGAGATTCACTAGGTTGATTCCAGAGTTGAGAGGGTTGGTTTATGGGGAGAGACTGAATAGACTGGGGCTATACTCATTGGAATTCAGAAGAATGAGGGGAGATTTTATAGAAACATATAAGATTATGAAGGGAATAGATAAGATAGAAGCAGGGAAGTTGTTTCCACTGGCAGGTGAAACTAAAACTAGGGGGCATGGCCTCAAAATAAGGGGAAGCAGATTTAGGACTGAGTTGAGGGGGAACTTCTTCACACAAAGGATTGTGAATCTGTGGAATTCTCTACCCAGTGAAGCAGTTGAGGCTACCTCATTGAATGTTTTTATGGCAAGGATAGATACATTTTTGAACAGTAAAGGAATTAAGGGTTATGTGAGCAGGCGGGTACGTGGAGCTGAGTCCACGAAAAGATCAGCCATGATCTTATGAATGGCGGAGCAGGCCCGAGGGGCCAGATGGCCTACTCCTGCTCCTAGTTCTTATGTTCTTATACTCGTACATATAATGAAACATATAGTGCTGCAGCACATGGCCCCAGCCAATGGGTTAGGGGTGTGGGGGAAGGGTCATATTGAGAGGTGGCTCTGGAAGTCTGAATTTGCTAATAGGCTCATTCTTGAGTCTTTCAACAATAAACAACATCGGACTCTGATTGGTGGAATTCCCTTAAGAGCAGGAAAACACTGTCCCAGGCATTGGGAACAAGTGGTGACGTGAGAGCAGTTTGGACAGATCTCCTGATTGTCTGGTTTCTGAACTTCCCGTTAGTAAAGCAGCAGCCAGATTTCCGACATTCAGGCCTGGCAGGCTGAGGCAACAGTGAGGTCACTGACCTTACTGACCAGAGCATTTGAGACCTTCAACAAGGACTGAGGAGGAGGTGCTGGCCAGCGGCCATTGAGGAGAGCAGCTCATTAAGCTGGAGGCAGCTGCGGCAGAGGCGCAATGGGGAAGATCGTTAACTAAGACCTTTCAACCACAGTGAACTAAGGGGAACAGAACCCCTTCAGGCCAAGTGACTCACTGAATGTATACAGTGAATATTACATATATCTCAGTTGTATTGAAGCACCTCGGAGTGCAACTTGTTCTATGTAGACAACCTTTAAAATAACTTTGCACCATTTGTAAAGACCATTGTTAAATGTCTTTGACATTTCCTTGACTGCATTGAAACATCGCAGAGTGTGATGGCTATTATGGAATGCTTGTAATGTCTTGCAGGGATTTTATCAATAAATTATATTTTTAGAAAAAAAAGGGAACAGCTTTTGACCACAAGGCCAGAGCTGAGGAGGATGAGTGGGTAGGAAAACAACCAAAGAAATAACAGAGGCCAGGCCAGGCCAGGCCAGATAAAGCCAGCAGTCACAGCCAGGTGCATACGCAGTTGATAAGGCTCGAGGCCCGCCATCTGAGTGAGAAGTGAGCAGTCAGAAGGCGGCCAAAATCTGTTCCACTGGGTATGATTGAATACTTTGTAGTAAGTAAACCAGATAACATAGGTAAAATGAAAAATTTGAGAAAAGAATGTGATGTTGGAGGCTGAAAGCAGTTTAGCAGTCTTGTTAAGTCCTATTTTCTGAGGGTGAAGAGAAATGCCATGAGAGAAAGGAGAAATTGGTTGATTTTTTTCAGAAGCCCCAATGGCAGTTTACTGTTATCTTTGTAAATTATTCCAAACCCTAGTAAAGGGAAACGAGCATTAATTGATGGATACTCTAACTCGAGAAATGTTGGGAGAGATCTTGCTGATCATGAAACTTCTTAAATTCATATTAAAGCTATGTGTGCATTTGTTCAAAGACATAAATTATCTGAAAGAATTGATTCAGCATTATCAACTCAGTTTGAAAAGGAGTTTTCTTATTGGAGGAAACTGCTGAGATGTGCTGTTGCCACAGTCAAACTGTTGTCTTCTTTGGGACTTCCTTTAAGAGGACATGATGTGTCATCATTGTCAACTGGCAGAGATAATTTCTTTAGCCTGCCTTGAATGTCCCTTTGAATTTGCTGAGCTTCTCAAAGAACATTTGAAAAGCTATCAATATTGTGGCTCAAGAAAGGCCAACTTTTTAATGCACACACCTAGAATTACTTCATCACTATAATGGCAGAGCAGCTCAGAAATCAATTCACTGTTGTCTCCAGATGGTGTGAGGATGGTCCAGGCTGGTTGACTGATTGACCTGCAAGGGAAGTGTGATGGTATTAGTGCATCACAGGGGTAGACTCTTGCCCCCACCTTACCTTCTACATAAGTGCAGTCTTGCTTCTTGCTGGCCAGCTCAAGGGCTCTCTACTCAAAGGGCATTAGGGTTCTCAATCTGGGCATAACTTTGGCTGGCTATGCCCGCTCATGAAATCCATAGACTCCCTATAGTGCAGAAAGAGGCTATCTGGTTCACCGAGTCTGTGCTGACTCTCCAAAAAAGCATCCCATCCAGGCCCTCTCCTCCACCTTAGACAGTAGGCAGGAGTCCTGCATGGTCAGCTGGTGATGAAGTCTGGCATGCGTGGGAGGTAAGTGGGAGCAGGGTTGTGAGGAGCAGAATACCTACTTGGAGGACCATGGGAGTGGTGGGAGGTGGTGGGGGGGGGAAAGCATGGTCAATGTTGGGACCCTGTGAGGTGGATGCGAAAGAGCTCACTGTGGAGGTGTGAAGGGTGGGTGAAGGAGTGCAACAGGAGACATGAGGAGGCAAACTTAACCTGGCTGCATGAAGAAAGTCATTCATCTTCTTTTGGCACTGTAGCCCTGTCTTCTTATGGTGTGAGCTGGCATTCACTATTGTGCAACAGCCTCCCAGGCAGGGTTAGTGACCTTATTTGCAGGACATCTGCCCAATCACAGGTAGATGATGTCATGCTTCTGCTCCACACCATCCAGTAGTTTCACTCACTCCCGGAAAACCTAATCTCTATAATCCATTTAACCACCTTTGCAGTGCTCCCCAGCACGTGTTCCAAGTCCAGTCGGGGGCAGGTGGTGGCTGCCAGGAAGCCAGCACCTTGATTCATGAAAGGAGCCCTTACTTACATATGGGGAGAGATTGAATCCAATAGGGTTGTATTCACTGGCGTTCAGAAGAATGAGGGGGTGGTGTGGGGGGGGGGGATCTCATAGAAAGCTATAAAATTCTAAAAGGATTAGACAGGGTAGATGCAAGAAGGACGTTCTGGTGAGGGCTCCTTCCGTGAATCAAGATTCTGGCTTCCTTGCAGCCACCAATCCCCCCACCCCTGACTGGATTTGGAACATGTGCTGAGGAGCGCTGCAGAGGTGGTTAAATGGAGTTCCCCACTGATTACAGAGATTAGGCTTTCCCAGGGTGAGTGAATCAGAGACAGGCTGCTATGAGTGCAGTGTGAAACTTGTGGAAACATATTTGTTTCTGGAAGTTGTTGAATATATGCTGATTTTTCTTACCCATGGTGCCAGCGGGATTCTCTCCAATTTCACACAGAAACATAGAAAATAGGAGCAGGAGAAGGCCATTCAGGCCTTCGAGCCTGCTCCACCATTCGTTATGACCATGGCTGATCATCCATCTCAATAGCCTGATCACTCCTTTTCCCCATGTCCTTTGATCCCCTTCGCCTCAAGGGCTATATCTAACTGCTTCTTGAAAACATACAATGTTTTGGCCTCAACTGTTTTGTGTAGTAATGGATACCCCAGACTGACCAGTCTCTGGGTGAAGAGATTTCCTCTCATCTCTGTCCTAAATAATCTACCCTGTATCTTCAGACTGTGACCCCTGGTTCAGGACACCCACACCATCGGAACTTCCTTCTTGCATCTACCCTGTCTAATCCTGTTAGAATTGTATTAGTTTCTATGAGATCTCGCACCCCCACGCACCCCCCCCCCCCACCTCCCCCCCCCCCCCCCCCAACCCCACTGCGTTCTTTTGAACTCCAGCAAACAAAATCCTAAATGGACTCAATCTTTCCTCATACATCATTCCAGCCATCCCAGGAATCAGTCTGGTAAACCTTCTCTGCACTCCCTCTAGAGAAAGAACTTCCTTCCTCAGATAAAGAGACCAAAACTGCACACAATATTCCAGGCGTGGCCTCACCAAAGTCCTGTATAATTGCGTCAAACTATCCCTCTACTCGAATCCTATCGCTATGAAGGATAACATACTACTTGCCTTTTTTACTGCCTGCTGCACCTGCATGCTTACCTTCACTGACTGGTGTACCAGGACATTCAAGTCTTGTTGCACATTGCCCTTGCCTAATTCATGGCCTTTCAGATAATAATCTGCCTTCCTGTTTTTGCTACTGAAGTAGATAACCTCACATTTATCCAAATTATATTGCATCTGCCATGCATTTGCCCACTCACTCAATTGTCCAAATCACACTGAAGAATCACTGCATCCTCCTCACAGCTCACCCTCCCACCCAACTTTGTGCCATCTGCAAATTTGGAGATGTTACATTTGGTTCCCTCATCTAAATCATTAATAAAAATAGTGAATAGCTTGGGTCTCACCAATCAATGTTTAGAAAAAATTTGGAGAATTCCGCCATATATCCTTCTTTTGAGAAATGGATCATGATTAGCGCGGCATGGTGGCACAGTGGTTAGCACTCTGCCTCCCAGTGCTGGGTTCAATTCCTGGCTTGGGTCACTGTCTGTGTGGAGTTTGCACATTCTCCCCATGTCTGCGAGGGTTTCCTCCGGGTACTTCAGTTTCTTCCCGCAGTCCAAAGATATGCGGGTTAGGTGGATTGGCCATGCTAAATTGCCCCTTAGGTCCCGATTTTACCATTGCGCCCGTTTTTGGGCCCAAAAATGTGGTGAAGTCAGGTGTGAGGCCATTAATGCGATCCGCGTCCGTGTCCATGCAGATGGCCACTTTACCGATGCCCGGGAATGGCCACGATCCGATTCGCACCTGAAACAGGCGCAATGGCAGTTTAAATGCATTTGCATGCATTTCAATTGAATTAATTAACAACCCGCCCAACTTTATCAGCATTTCCCCCTTTACCACCGCGTTCGCCAATCCGGAATCGTGCCAAAATGAACCTGCTGAATAAAAGTCTAAATCGGGCACTCCAGCTGCTGAAGACATGAGTTCAGAGCTTCCAATGGCTCTCTGACTCAGATCGGTGGTAGTGGGGGAGGGAGGTGGGTCAGATCATTCCCTGGTGAGGAGGGGAGCGGGAGGAGGGAGGCCCAATCATTGTCTGGTGGGGGGGGGGGGGAGGAGAAGGCGGGTCAGATGTATCTCTGGTGGGATGAGGGGGGGAGGGGAGTGAGGCCAGATCATTCCCTGGCTGGGGGGGGGGGGGGTGGGGGGGGGGGTGGTGGGGAGTGAGGCCAGATCATTCTCTGGTGGGGGGGTAGGCCCAATCGCTCACTGGTTGGGGGGGAGGGTAGGCCAGATGGATCTCTGGGGGGGTGGGGGGCGGGCAGGGGGTCCGCTGCCACTCTGTGGGTGATCGGTGTGGGGGAAGGGGGCTGGGGGTCACAAACGGTCTGGGTAACGGCGGGATGGGTGGATGAGGGGGACAGTGATGTCTGTGGGGGCCAACGCTCCCGCTTTCTCCACTTTCTGCAGTCTGGGAGTGATCTGACAGGAGCATACTTTTTCAAATTTTTTTCCATCTGTGCATGCGCAGTTCAAAGCTCCAATCGTTTTGGGTGCGCTAAGCCCTGCCCACTGCACAAATCAGACCGGTGATTTTTTTTTCAGGCAAAGTGCATATGGGGGTGCCTGAAAGCAGATTTCCAAGTCAGATCTGAATTACGCCCAGATTCAGCACTTAGAATGAAAATGGTAAAATCAGGCCCTTAGTGTCAGGGGGACTTGCTAGGATAAATCCATGGGGTTATGGGGATTGTGGTCGGTGCAGACTCGATGAGTTGAATGGCCTCCTTCTGCACTGTAGGATTCTATGGATTCTATGAGATTCTATGAGATTGTCCAGCATTTGATGCAGAAGCAATTTAGTTACAACATTAGTTGGATTAAATTAATTATTAAGAGTTATGAAGTTGCAGACAAAGGGTCAGCATTAATAAACTCTGAGTATGTGGTGTGGTAGCCAAGGCGTGGATCATGTATATGAGCTTTAGTTTCAGATTATTCAGTGTGATTTGAAAGGCTGGAGTTTTGCTTTGTACAAATCCAATGTAATGAATAATAGAGTGGGCGCTTCATCCTCTCCCTGTCGGGGAACTATACAGCTCCCTGGGCCTTCTCTTCAATATGATAATCAGTTTCTAAGTTGAATCTAATCAAGTGGCCTCTTTTGTTCCTTTCATGCTGACTTTAGCAGCTCGGAAGCACTTTCAGAAGGCTGTTCACTTTCCACAAAGAGAGCCATCCCTCAGTGTCCCTTTGCTTTGGGTACTTTGACCGAACTTTCCTCAGAGGAAGGAGACGCAGGAGGGGACATTATGGACGTTTTGCATGGTATTCGTGCAGAAAATAGTGAGCAGGATAAAAGGTCCGTAAAGAAAAAGAAAGCGCGAAGGAGGAAGAGGATGCTGACAGGGGTGAGTCGCCAAAGAAGAGCCGCCAACACAAGGGAGAGGCAACGGGCGCAGGGAGTCAATCTGGCTTTCCAGGACTTGCGCAAGCTTCTGCCGGTCCTGTCCGAAGTGGAGGTGTCCAAAATCGACATCCTCAGGCTAGCCGCTAAATGGATAGCTCATCTGACTGCCGTCCTGCTCCTTGATGATCAGAAACGGCACCAGCGCCAACTGGCTTTGCGGGCGGGAGCTGGCGACAAGTTCGCAGCTGTGAGCCGGGTCTGCAAAGAACTGGAGAGAGATTTCCTCATCTGTCAGACTGGGGACCCGCTCCACCTCGGCGGCCGTGCCCTGGGTGACCTGGGCCGTCTCAGTGCTTTGGCCAGCAGTGAAATCTCCCTGGAAAATGGCTATTTCTCTTGGTGCCCGTCCTGGACGGACTGAGCGTGGTGCTGAAAGTGAAATCCGTGTCAGTTTCTTCAAGGGTGAAACTGACACAGAAAGTGGCAGGAGGCAGATCTGTACAATTCAACCCAGGATGTGTTAAAATCAATCTTGCATGTATCGAGATTGCTTTTTTTTTCTGTTAGTATGAAAATGTAGCCTAAGCAAAGCTGAACCACATCACAATGAGTTCAGTTCCAGTTGGATTTTATTGGAAGAAAGTTATTAAATGCTTCTGATGTTAAATTGTGCTGGACTAAATTGGTTGGACGTTGCCGCCTGGGTTGTAAGTTCAGTGAAGAGGTAAAGACTGTTCGAATCACTGAACTAAAACATACTTATCTGAGGTCATCTACCCCCGCCCCCCATCACTACCACCCTTGTGTTTCCGTGAATGAACTGTGAATGAACAATCTCTTTGAGATCTTCAGAGACACTTCGCCCTCATGCAACCATCTCAAGATCACCATCTAAGTGCTTCAAAATATCGACCTGTACACGCATAAACCAATCTGTGTGAACTTCTTAAAACTTCTTGGTACTTTTGGTAACGCTAAAGTGAAATCGGTTATGATTTGGGGTCATCTTGATGTAGAAATGTTGCTCCCCCACCCCCGGACTTCCTCTGGGCTGCGGCATAGCATTGGCCTTTGGATCAAAGTTCCTCAATTCAAGATCCACAGTTTTCTGTGTTCCTACATCTCTAATGAACCCGGTGACCTTTTAAAACCTGATTGTTGTTTTGTTTTTAAATGAGGCGGCGAGGGAGGGGTGATAATTTATCTGAAACCGTAATGATGAAAAAGTACATTTTCGGAACATAACACAACATGTGTGCACACTGTCGCCATCTTCACAGCTTTGTAAGGCGTTTCAGAATTGCCAGAAGCTCAAAGTTAACATTACTAGAACCTAGGCACATAAGTAGACGCGTAAACTTCTTCAATGAAATAAAATCGACATGGAGATGTGGTTTCCTTTAAGGTGCAGGTTGGTGAGCTGCCTTGAGCGTTTGCATGGGCTGCAGCTTTTCAAAGTTTTGAGCGCAGCGTGAGGACGATTGAAACTTTCAGGGAATTCTCAGGGCATTGAGAACACTTGAGTATCCAGGGTGAGATTAGGCAGCGCAACACAAAGGGGCGAACGACTCCGGTGTCTTATCCACATTCAGGATCAGCGCCTTGTTAAAAATGGTCTGATTCCTTTGTGTGTGGCATTTTATTAAGCCTTCTTTGTCTTGCACTTACAACCCAACTTTCAGCACTCCGGCTTTCCATTGCTGAGATGGCGCTTGTTTGGCAGAGTAGATTAAAGGCGGTGTTGTATTTTTTGTTGTTGTTGGGAATATGAAAGCTGTGATCTTGTTATTGCTTTGAAATGGAACTTCCACGTGTTATGCCCTGTGCCCGCTGTGCATAAAATGAGCAATAGCCTTCCTGCATAACTGAGGTCTCAGGCAGTGTTTCCCCATGCAAGGCGTGACATGACATTTATTATAATACCTGCCAAAATTAATCGGCGTAGTCTGAGCCTGACCTTCCCCACAAATTATTGCTCTGACAACAGGGAGTCATCAGTCACTTTGTTTCGTCCAACTTCTGCGAGGGAATTGATCATCTGTATCGATGGAGTCATTTGGTTTCAGCATGCACTATTGGAGGCACACATTTGCCTCACAAAGCTGGGCTTTGAATGAATGGATGTGTACGCAGCCTCTGATATACTAGTATTGTAGGGTAACATTGCAGTGTTGTTGCCGGTGACTCAGAATTGAGCACCTACCGCGAATTTTGAAACAAGCTTTTAAAGTGTGGGAAAGCAATCTTACATCGCCGTGTTACAAACGGCCTTGGAAGACAATTGTTACACACAGATTCATGACCAATTACGCCTGCTGGTTCAAATAAAACTATTGAAATTAAGAAAGCGACTGAAGGGTTTAACTATCTGCAGCATCACAAACTTTCTCCATGTCATCCCAGAAGGCTGGTTCTGGGTTTTTCAAGGAACCGTGACTTTCCCTGAAGTTGTGTGCCAAGGTGAGGATGTTCCCTCCATCTCATCTTAATGACAGGAATAATCTCCAGTTTACAATTCTGTTACGTATCAGCGATTATGAGCAATAAATGTAATGTGGATGGTGAAAATCGCACCTCGCGTTTTGCGTACAGTTTCGATACCATTATCTAAGGAAGGATACATTTACCATAGAGTGCAACAAAAGTTCACCAGATTAGAATCATAGAAACCCTACAGCACAGAAAGAGGCCATTCGGCCCATCGAGTCTGCACCAACCACAATCCCACCCAGGCCCTACCACCAAATCCCCACCTATTTACCCACTAATCCCTCTAACCTACGCATCTCAGGACACTAAGGGCAATTTTAGCATGGCCAATCAACCTAACCCGCACATCTTTGGACCGTGGGAGGAAACCAGAGCACCCGGAGGAAACCCACGCAGACACGAGGAGAACGTGCAAACTCCACACAGACAGTGACCCAAGCCAGGAATCGAACCCAGGTCCCTGGAGCTGTGAAGCAGCAGTGCTAACCACTATGCTACCGTGCCGCCCCAGATTAATCCCTGGGATAGCAAGATTGTCCTATTAGGAGAGGTTGGGGAAACCAGACCTAGAGTTTTGAAAAGTGAGAGGGTCTCACTGAAATTTACAAAATTCTTACAGGGTTGACAGAAAAAGGATGTTTTCCCTGGGTGGTGTGTCTAGACGTGGAGATGCCGGCGTTGGACTGGGGTAAACACAGTAAGAGTTTTAACAACACCAGGTTAAAGTCCAACAGGTTTATTTGGTAGCAAATGCCATTAGCTTTCGGAGCGCTGCTCCTTCGTCAGATGGAGTGGAAATCATTTCCACTCCATCTGACGAAGGAGCAGCACTCCGAAAGCTAATGGCATTTGCTACCAAATAAACCTGTTGGACTTTAACCTAGTGTTGTTAAAACTCTTACTGGTGTGTCTAGAACCAGGTGACACTGTCTCAGGATAAGGGGCAGGCAATTTCAGAGTGAATTTCTTCATTCAGAGGGTGGTGAATCTTTGGAATTCTCTGCTCCAGGAGGGTAGGCTGTGGAAGCTCTTGAACATGTTGACATCAAGGGATATGAGGATAGTGGAAAAAATAATGTAGAGATAGGTGATCAGCTGTGATCTGTTTGAATGATGGAGATGGCTTGTTGGGACTTCTCCTGCCCCTTTGTTCTGAAAACCAGAGAATGCTGGAAACACTAAGCTGGTCTGTTGACATCTGTGGTGAGAACAGGCGCATTTGTTTCTGATGGCTATCTTCAGAATTAATGAAATAAGAGGCAGGCAGGCAGACTAAGAGGATGTGGAGATTATAATATATATTTAAAAAACAGAGGAAAGGTTCTCATGTGTAATAATATAACAGAGAATTTAATTCAATGATCGAAGCATTAAGACATTAACCAAACGAGGAGTAAGTGGAGGCCAAGAGAAATGCAAGATAATGGGGGATTGTGAAAGACTTGGCTTTTAAACAAGTTTCATGATGAGGATATAGCTAAAGTTTGTACCTATCAAAATAAAATTTAGCAGCAGAAAGTTGAACTTTGGTGGAGCAGAATGCAAAACCAGTGACAGAAAGTAGGAATCAGAGGGGAAGTTGAAGGGGACAGCCATAGGTAACGAGGGGACAGAATGTTTTTCTGTTTTTATTTTAGATTTCCAGCATCCACAATATTCTGCTTTTCAGCAGAATGTAGGTATTTCACAAAGCAGTTACGTAATCCATATTTCATTTCCTGAAAGTAGAAGACATGAGTAGCAAATGCTGAAGACTAGACTAAAGGAAGCACGTGTGAATCTATTTCATATATGGAAGGAATGTGTGCAGTCCTGCAGAACTGTGTGTGAAGGATTTATTGAGCAGATGTCTCATCTCCTGTACTTACATAGCAAGGTGTCAGGAATGGTGGAAGAGTGAACCAAGTGGAATGGTCTGTCTGAAAGTGCAGAAAGGAAAGGAACATAGAAACAGGAATGGGCTATTCACCCCCATGAACATATTCCACCAAAGATGTGTTTGGTTGTGGGATTATGTTGGAATTGGCAGAAATGGCCAAGGACAATCTCGCAAATGGAGAGACCTGTAGGCTGCAAGGTGAAGAAAGGCAGGAACATTCTCTGTCCCAATTGGAAAAGGAGAGGGAGGGAATTGAGGCACAAACATAGGAAATGGAGCAGGCACAGTCAAGAGCTGACTGTACAGAGGAAAGAAATACTTTAAACGTTCTGGTGCAGAAGGTAGTGTCACCAGAGGTGATTTAATGGAGGGCCAGAAACTGGGAGAATGAGATGGTGTCTTTACAGCACATGAAATGGGAAGAAGTCCAGGGATTTTCTGCAATTGAAGTGAAAATCAGTAAAAATCCAATTTCAAAAACTAGAGACAGAGAAGTCCATAAAGGAAGAGAACATTTAGATAGGAAGAGCATGAAGCCAAGCAATGGATGGAAATTGCATTGTTAACATAATGTAGTGTCAATGAATGAGTACTGCTTTGAGGTGCACCAAGATAAGAACATTGTTCTTAACTTTTGTGATTATTTGAATGGATTGTGGATTTCTTTCTAATGGTTATATTGCATATGTTAAAAGCAATGGAGCAAATTTTATCCTTTCCTGTCATTTTGGATCAGTTGATAGAGCTCTCATACGTCAAATAGATAGCATGGGGTTAATGTCACTCTAGGTTTTGAGTACATTATCTGGTTTTAATTGAGAGGGTACTGCATTGTAAAAATGCAGTACTCTGCATGAGACATTAAACCGAACTGTTGAGGTGGACATAAAAGATTCCATGGTGCTTTTCTGCATGTTTCTAGCTAGTAATTTGACACTACTTATGGTGGCACACTGGTTAGCACTGCTACCTCAAAGCGCCAGGGACCAGTGTTCGATTTCCGGCTTCGGTTACTGTCTGTGCGGAGTCTTTACGTCCTCCCATGTCTGCATTTCCTCTGGGTGCTCTAGTTTCCTCCCACAGTCCAAAAGACATGCTGGTTAGGTACATTGGCCATGCTAAATTCTCCCTCAGTGTCCCCAAACAGTGTCCCCGGAGTGTGGCGACTAGGGGATTTTCACAGTAACTTCATTTCAGTGTTAATATAAGCCTACTTGTGACACTAATAAATAAGAGTCATAGATTCATAGAGGTTTACAGCATGGAAACAGGCCCTTCAGCCCAACTTGTCCATGCCACCCTTTTTTTTAAACCCCTAAGCTAATCCCAATTGCCCGCATTTGGCCCATATCCCTCTATACCCATCTTACCCGTGTAACTGTCTAAATGCTTTTTAAAAGACAAAATTGTACCTGCCTCTACTACTACCTCTGGCAGCTTGTTCCAGACATTCACCACCCTCTGTGTCAAAAAATTGCCCCTCTGGACACTTTTGTATCTCTCCCCTCTCACCTTAAACCTATGCCCTCTAGTTTTAGACTCCCCTACCTTTGGGAAAAGATATTGTCTAGCTAGCTGATCTGTGCCCCTCATTACTTTATAGACCTCAATAAGATCACCCCTCAGCCTTCTACGCTCCAGAGAAAAAAGTCCCAGTCTATCTACCCTCTCCTTATAACACAAACCATCAAGTCCCGGTAGCATCCTAGTAAATCTTTTCTGCACTCTTTCAAGTTTAATAATATCCTTTATATAATAGGATGATCAGAATTGTACACAGTATTTCAAGTGTGGCCTGACCAATGTCTTGTACAACTTCAGCAAGATGTCCCAACTCCTATATTCAATCTTCTGACCAATGAAACCAAGCATGCTGAATGCCTTCTTCACCACTCTGTCCACCTGTGACTCCACTTTCAAGGAGCTATGAACATGTACCCCTTAAACTTAAACTTACTTATTGAAGTACCAGAAGATCAATTAAATGAAACAGAGAGACAAACGTCTATGTCACTTTACTCAGTCCCCAACTCAGTTTTGCTGCTCACTGAGGTATTTCATGTAGCCTGTTCTTGGTGTGCATGTAGATGGCGTAGTTCCTTTGTCTCGTCTGCTTAGCAGAGTTTTGCAGCTGGTCTGCGTCCTGAGCGCAAGTTGAGAATATGGACTCTGTCTTGGTTTCCAGGATGCGGCGTTTGCTGTAGAGCTGGTGTATGAGGTGGTTGAGGAATATGAGAGAGGTGCGACGGCAAAGTCTCTCAGCGTAGTCTGTGTTATTGGTTGACCTGAGTGGGTTCATGATCTGTAGTCCTTTCGGTATCTTGTCTGCTTTTTTGCATCTTTGTAGAACCTTGATGTCTGTGTCAATATGCGTGATCTTCTTGGAGATCCTCTCCTCTTGGAGCCGGCAGTTTGCGGTGTCGATGGTAGTCATGATGTAGAGATGCCGGCGTTGGACTGGGGTAAGCACAGTCGGAAGTCTCACAACCCCAACAGGTTTATTTGGTAACAAAAGCCACTAGCTTTCAGAGCGCTGCTCCTTCGTCAGGTAAGTGGGAGTGTATTCTATGCAGGACTATACTCCGCTCCTACATTTCAAGTAGGCCAGACATCTTCATCAGAGTGGGTGGGAATAAAATCAGTTGAAGTTACTTAAAAGTACAAATGAGTATGATAGCCAAGTGCTATGGTGCTGAAACAGCTGCGTGGAGGTCTTCAATGCAAATCCCACAATGACAAGCTCTGAGACTGAAAGCAGAAAATCCAGCAATTTCTGGGCTAGCAACAAAAAATACCTAGGATTTCCACAATTGGTCATTAATTCCTTACAACGCAGATTAGCTGGTCAGCTAACTCAATGTAGAGAAGAAAACCTATCGCTCTAACCAGGTCCAGACTAAGTGTAATAAACTCTTGAAAAAGGCAAAATACTGCAGATGCTGGAAATCGGAAATAAAAACAGGAAATCCTGGAAATACACAGCAGCTCAGGCAACATCAATGGAGAGAGGAACAGAGTTAATGTTTCAGGTCAATCCCATTGAATCCCTACAGTGTAGAAGGAGGCAATTCGGCCCATTGAGTCTGCACTGACACTCCAAAAAAGCATCTTACCCTAATTTCTGGGCAAAGTTATTTATCCTAAATTCCCTATTGGATTTATTAGTGACAATCTCATATTTATGCTTCATAGTCTTGGACTCCTCCATAGATCTTCTCTACATTGACTCCAGCAAATCCCTTTATTATTTTACAGATCTCTTTTGGTCACTCCTCAGCCTTTTCCTTTCTGGAGAAAAATCCCCAGCCTGTTCAGTCCTTGATAGCTATAACGTGACATCTCTAATCCCTTTGTTTATCAGTTTTTAAGGGGAAGGATCTGAAATGTGTAACCCTCTGATATATAAAATCAGTAATCTTCTTGTGGTGAGCATCTTCTTAAAAAATATGGCAAAAGTTACCAGCTGTTGCCTGGATGACCAATCACAAATAAATTCAGTGCAATGGTGCCTTCAACAGGTGTAGAAATGCTGGCAGCGATTCTCCCAAAAGCGCTGAATTGGCAGGAAAACTGTTCTAGATCCCGACTGTTTTCTCAGTTCAGCTTCTCACCTGAATCTCCCCACTCTGTGCACTGTAGAGGGCCCAGTCGTGAATATCATTAAAAACCCGGGGGGCGGGGCCTATTCGCACTGGAGTCTGACAGTTCCGGAACTGTGCACGTGCAGAGTGGCACCGATCAGTCAGACTCCCCCTTTGCTGGCCAGCCTGATCACTGGCCAGCCCAGGACCCCCACAGTGCTGCCCCCCCACGGCCCGATCACGGCCTCCACAGCAATTCCCGGGCCAGCCCTGACCCCCCCCCGTCCTGGAGCACCCCGATGTACAGCCCACCCCCCCTCCCCCAGCAGTGGTGATCCCCCACCCCCCTCACCCCAGCAGACCCCCCCGCTGACCCCCTCTGGGGTCAGACCCCCCCCCCCCGAGGCAGACCCCCCCAGCAGACCACCCCCCTCAGCCTATCCCAATTGCTGCCCTCCCTCCATCCCAGACCGATCCTGTCTGCAGAGTGGCAGCGGGACACCCCCACCCCCATTGATTGCCCCTAGGCCCTGCCCACAATAGGCCCTGCCCCCTTGGCACTGCCCGATGCCTGATGGGCAGTGCCAACGTACCCCTGGGCATGGACATTTTGCCCTTGGGCAGAGCCAGGGGACACAGGCTGCAACTGCCAGGGTACCCATGCCCAGGGGGCACCACTGCCCCATCGCCCGACTCCCTGGGGGGCTCCGACTGCCCCCCCATCATTCCAGCGGAGTCTCCCGCTAGTTTCCTGAACGTGAGAAGCTAGTCTGAACCCCGCTGGAATGAAGTACTCTGGCGGGATGGGAGATTCAATTGGGACTGGTACGTTCCCAATAATTACATTGAAAACATATTTAAAATACATTTAAAACAGATTCAAATTACTTCCCGCCAGTTTCCAGCATGGTCTGACCGGCGACTGTTCGCCGGCTCTGGGAGTTATGCATGCATCCCTGGCGCATGCGCAAATCCCGGAACAAGTCCGGCGACACGCATCTCCCACCCCGACCCACCAGAAAAGTTGCGGTCACAATGGGAGAATCACAGCCACTTTTTCCCTCGTGGAATTGAACTGCCCACTGAACTTCAGTTGATTGTTGATATATCTCCCTGATCGTCACAACGTGAGGCACAGCCTTCCATCACAGGCAATCAAGAAAATCTAAGTAGGGCCTTCTTGGTAAGCAGAAAATGATGATTACACATATGCATATTGAGAGAAGATTTTTTTCTGTGATGCTTTATTCTAAGAATCTCCAATAAACATTCTTCCATGTTCCTGCCCTTCTCCCCTTCATGGAATAATGGAATTTCCTTTGGGAAATACATGCCCTCAATACTGAAATGAGGTAAACAAGTATCAAAAGCCCTTCCAAAGTACTAAAGAGATCGATGACTGGTCAAAGTCAAACTTCAGTAGCAGCACATAATATGACCTTCGTTACCACCTATATCGTGAAACCAACCAGCGGGGGCAGATTTGGGTGAAAATCATGAGGTTAGCCACACCTCAGTGATGTAATTGATTTACAGTTGATTGGTTCCTAAACAAAGATTGGCCATTTCATTTTAATGGATAACATGTTACAGATTTTTACCAGCAGATTTGAAACAGTAACGTTTAAGAGTTTTGCACAGCAGTAACACTCTTACTCTTGTGACAGAATGCTGTGGATTCAGATACCATGCAGGTACAAGTAAAGAATTATGATTTGACACTGCAGTGAAGTGCTGCACTATCAGAAGTGCTGCCTTTGTGCTGAGAGCCTAAAGCAAGTCTGCCTTCGCAGGTGGATATACAAAACGTCCTGTCACTATTTTGAAGACAGTAAGAAGTCTCACAACACCAGGTTGAAGTCCAACAGGTTTATTTGGTAGCAAATACCATAAGCTTTCGGAGCACTGCTCCTTCGTCAGATGAGCAGTGCTCCGAAGGCTTATGGTATTTGCTACCAAATAAACCTGTTGGACTTTAACCTGGTGTTGTGAAACTTCTTACTGTGTTCACCCAGTCCAACGCCGGCATCTCCACATCATGACTATTCTGAAGAACAGCAGGAGAGTTTCCATTGAAACACTCTTGGATGTCGTGAGGCCATGAAAGGTGTCTTATTACCACAAGAATGTTATATCAGCCTAATCTAGCAGTCTGGATCATCAGAGACCAGGCATATAACTGCAGATGCAGATTGGAACCCTGTGGAAGTCTAGGCATGGTAACCTATATTAGAATTGCCCAGAAAGTTTAAACTTCCGATGAGCAATTCTCCTGCTCCCCGTGGCCCTCCGACTCTGAGTTGGATACAGAGACATCAGGGAGTTTTGACATACTTACCCAGATAGTTACTCAGGAATTTGTTGTTCTTTATTCTTTCATAGATTTGGACATATCTGACAAAGCCCACTTTTGCTGCCCATTCCTAATTACTCTTGAACTGAACATTTCAGGAGTCAGTTAAGAGTCCATCATATTGCTGTAGGGGTCTGGAGTCACATGTAGGCCACACCAGGTAAGGATGGCAAATTTCCTTCCCTGAAGGACATCAGTGAACAATTGGATCTTGTACGACAATCAGTAGTTTCACATTCACTATTACTGAGACTGGACTTACATTTCAGATTTATTAATTGAATTGAAATTCCACCAGCTGCCATGGTGGGATTTGAATCCACATTGATGGAGCATTAGCCTGGACTTCTGGATTAGTCATCCAGTGACATGACCACTACAATATCATCCCGAGAGTCAGGGATCATTCCTTTAGATTGGAAATTTGTTCATGTCACTCTTCTATTAAAGGTAACAGAGGGAAACCAGGGAAAGAGACCAATTAGCCTAACAGCTAATGTCAGGAAAGTACTAGATTCTACAATTAAGGATAGGGTGACAAATAACCTTTAAAATGTTTTAAGGATCAGAAAGAGCCAGCATGGATTTTTAAATGGTAGGTAATGTCGAATGGACTTGATTGAATTTTTTGAAGAAGTGACTCAAATAATAGATAGGGAATGTCTAGGAGTGTTATTTACATGGACTTCCAGAAGGAACTTGTTTAAGTCCCTCATTAGAGACGGCTGGTCAAAGTTGGAGCTCACAGAATTGAAGGTAAATTATTTATATGGTGAAGAAATTGGCAGAGAGATACGAGACAGAGAGCAGGGTTAACAGTAGGTACTTTAATTGGCAGAATGTGGCTAATAGTGTCCACAGGATCTGTGTTGGGGCATCAACTATTAATCATATTTATTAACAACATAGATAATGGAATAAAAAGCCACGTGTCCATATTTGCTGATGGGACAAAGATAGCCATTATTTTAAGCAGTGTAGAAGGAAGTGTGACATTCAAGATATACTGATGGCTTAAAAGTTGACCTCAGAAGAGTGTCGAGGAAGCCCAAACATTCTTATCATGTTGAAGACAAATTTTTTGTCATGAGATGAGTGCGGACACAGAAAACAAATGTACAGAAGCCTTTTCTAGCAATATGTATGCTTATATTATCAATGAAATATTATTTTATTCAACAAAATACTGAAGTCTGCCCTTCTTCTTGTTGTCTTTAATGGGAATAGTGATGCTGCCTCCTTTGCTGACTGATCCATTTGGTATTGGAGTGATGTTGGAGAGCTGGATCCTCATATCAGGAATGCCATTCAGTCTGCTCCTGTTTTTTTTGTTTTTGTTGAGAGTATAAGAAAAAAACAGTTTCACACAAGCATGTTGTTGTGAAAGGAAGGAGCTAACAAACTGCTCTCTTTGCCACAATGGAATGCTTGTGCATTAAGCTGCTCCAAAAATTGATCCTCAAAAGTTCACTGAAGCATTGTTTTAGTGTGGAGTCAGAAGCCATATCAATCAGGCTCTTATAATGATGCACTGATAAGTCTTGGCCAATAGTGCAAACAGGTTACACACTCACAATTTATACTTATTTGATGAATGGAAGTATTCCAACAAAGAAGAGTGCAAATCACAAAGGCACTGTATGATGTAATTGAAAATGTTTCCCCACCCCTCCCGCCTGATGTCCGGCACCCCTCCAGAGTGTCACATAGCAGCAAGTCCCCCTCAATAAAGTTATCAAATACGTGCATGCAAATACAAGCAATATTGCAAGCCCTGAGATATCAGTTGACTCATCTAGATGCAATGAATATGCCTCGCAACATTTCAGATGAGAAACTAGCTGATTCTCGATGTCAGGAGCAAGATCATAGACGTGTCGGACAACAGTATTGTCCGAAAGCTGTGGCATCTCAACTTTCTTTATCAACATGTTCATCTAGCACGTTACAGCGGACGGGAATAGCCGGAGGGAGGTGGGAGGGGGGGGGGGGAGCAGAAAATCGAGCAGGAGACCCAAAATGGCTTTTACGCCTGTGGGATTTCCCGGCTCAATTGTCCTCGGCCCCTGCCAGTGACATAATGGGGTTCCCACCATGCAATGATGGAAACCCTATATTTATCCAACAGTAAGGATATTCCAGTAGCAAGCAATTAAAAAAAAACAACTTTACAAAGTAAATCAAAGTAAAGGTTTGATAAAGAAACTGCATTACACCACCACATGGGCCATGCTTGGGACACAAAAGTTCCCTCTAATCCCCATCTGCTTTCTATTTACACCGGCTCAGCTGGTCAGCTGATCACCACAGAATGTTACCATTATTCACATTGTAACAGATTCCCCTTTTTCATTTTTTTTGCTTCAAACTAATTTTAGATAACCATCCTCCAGTATTCTCAATAATCTCTGGTACCCGCACCCCTTTCAGTAAAAAAAATTGGATAATTGTAGATTTGAACCAGCCCAATTTAGCTTTGAAACCTCCTTGTTTTCTGGCATTTGTTTAATGCTGGCCAAATCAATTCTCGGTCACTTTTCTGTTACACGTTTTGTCGAGTGAACATTGCCCCATAAGGACTGATTGTCCACATAACACTCAATTGGTACCTTCTTTCCCGATGTTGCCATGAAAGATAATTCTGTTACTGTGTCAGAAAGATATATTCCCATATCTCCCACTTCCACTAACACTAGGGTTTTGGCCTCCAATGTACTTTTCACACCCTTTTTATTTTCTTTGCTTCCCAAACCAAGGGGCAACATTTTCCTTTCTCACCCACCAAGAGTATTATGAATCCGGAACTGCTTGACTGTCCATCTGATAGATCGGCATGTGAAGCATCATTAAACACAACTAACTTCATATCTTCCAGTTCTCCCAGTGCCAGGAATTTAATTGCACATTCCTCTAGTTTCAGCATTTTTAAAGTTTTAATTGCCTGCAGGATCTCTCAGACTGAAGCACATCTCAACATATTACTTAGCTCTAGGACATAACAGCTCCCATCCGGTCTTGTCTGCGTGCAGAGCCAATTTAACTGTCCTATTTTACTCCTCAACAATTCAGTTACTTTTTCATTGGCCAGTTCCCCTTTTCTCATGGACCTTTCTCTGGCTATGGGAATAGGATCAATGCTGTCTGGATATCACTGTTGATTCATTGTTATCCCAGATAACGCTTTGTCGTATATCAAGACTGAGATATCGAAAAACACCGGCCGCTTGACTCCCTACTTTAAATTCCGTCTTTAACCTATTAATTATCCTCTTTGCAAATTAATCTGTGTCACCCCATGGGAAGTCATCAACATGCATCACAAGAACGCCTGCCAATTTTCCTTCAGACTTCCAATGGAACCTTGTAGGATCCACTTTTAACTGGACACAGCCAGTTTCCAGCAATACAGATCGTACAGAAAAATACCATACCCTCGATGCATCACCGAATCCATATACACATTTGATCAGTTTCCACAACTGTCCCAGTGTATTACCTATTTCTTTGGGTGGCTTCAAAAAAGCTTTTCTTTGAAATGTTTTGCTCTGCAGAAATGCTGCTTTGATATCCATCAACTTAATTCCCAATTATTAGAGACTAGAACAGTAAAAAAAAATTCAGTGTCACTTTCTCCGCTGTGGGTGAATCAACCTTAATGTCTCACCCATTCAAGTCTTCCTCATACCCATGGGCTACTAATCTGGCCTTTGCTTTATAAGTCCCATCTTGCAAAACTTTCTCTGTGCAAACCCACCGATGGAACAGAGCAGGCTGCCCTTTATCTGGTGCCTCAGTGTACACCCCAAACTCTTTTCAATTGTCCAATTCTCTTTGTTTGGCCTCTCTTATTTCCATAATGTCCATTTGTTTGGCAGCCACCAAAACTTCCCTATCATGGGGGCTTCTACTCTTATTACTGTAATTGGCTTGATTCCTAGCCTTCCTCATTAAACTCCAGCCTCTACTGTCATGTCTGTCCCTGTCAGGGCTACTACTCTCAGACCTCTGTTCTCTGTTAACCTGACTTGAGTCACAGATTTGTGACCTTTTCCTGGGTTCACGAGTGCTCACTGATTCATCATCAGAACTTAAATCTCGCTTTTTTGACTTCCATCTTTCCATCCCATTTTCCCAATCTGTAGCTTTTGCTTTATGTCCTTGCTCTTGGATGTTGAGCCAGTGTTTATATTTTCCTGAGGCCTTTCCTGCTCTTCTAATTATAGTGGCATCCTTCCACTCACTTGACCCTTTGGGTATATACGATGCCACTGTGCCCACTTTGGGTAACTGAACCTTTGGAGTAATAACTTCATCTTCTGCCTCACTGTTACTTAGTTGGTCATCAGATTTCCTCTTATCTATAGCTATCTGATCATCATAGCTGCTCAAGGTGAGTGTATGTGAAGTACAAGGTGCTTCTTGAATTTCTACATCTTGTTCAGATGCTCCAAATTCATAATCAATTCTCACTACCCTTGAAGAGTGGACTTGCACTGTCTGGTTACTGTGTTGTAGTGTGACTATCTTGCCACCTGTCCAAACTTTAAAGACAAGAGTGCATAAGATTGGGCCTGAAAATTCACCCAAAAAACAGATCTGGAACTCTCCCAGTTTCACGCCCGCCCAACACTTAGAAAGAAATCTTGCAAAATTCCGCCCTTTGATTTTGCTATAAATCACCATAGATATGCTGAACCTGGTGGCCATGTCTGATGAAGGGTCATCCTGAATCAAAACGTTGGCTTTGTTTTCCAGCATTTTCTGTTTTTGGTTCAGTACAGTATTTTGGTTCATGTACAGTGTTTTGCTTTTATCTGACTGTTTAAAGTTATCCTTTATGAGCATAATTTTGGAGAAAACTTGTTAAGCAACTAGTGGTTGTGATATGGTGTCTACGAGTGCACATGCACTATTTATAATAACATATTAATAAGGAAATAATATATATTTAATTTACTTTTTAAAGTGCATTGACCTCAAAAAATAATCTATTATTGTGAATCTTGTTTTCTTAACTAACTATAAATGGTCCACAAATGGTACCTTCTTTGTTTCAGGAATGATTGTTAATTGTGACAAAATATGATAGGAACAAAGAGTCTTTTTAAATTTCAATTTGCATATAGCATTAGACCTCGGGAAATTGATGCATCTGACAAGCTGCAACATATTATTATCATGCCAGAAGCAGACATGCTAATTTTATGAGCACAGCTTTAAAGTTTGCTTTACTTATTCATTCAAAATGTCAATTGCATGCTCCAAGGGATATTCCATGAACAGCCTTTACAAGTGGTTGTATTGTAACACCCTGTTTTACTGTCCTCTACTGGACAAACAATGAATAGTGTCCAAACGCTTATTGCTTCAAGGCCCCAAGCATTTTACTGAGGGGATACTATCCTTCATTTGTGTGTCTCTGATTGTGACACACTATCAAGCTGTTTTTGACATTACAAAAATTACATTACTTTCTCATTGCATGTGTTTTGCAGTTTGATACAAGTAAATCATTCAGAATTTCAATATTTAAAATGAACAAAATCAGTCAGTGTTCTTCCCGACACTTTGAATAGCACTGTGAGATTTTTTACATTCCATTGAAAAAGGTAGATTGGGTTTTGCCTTGACATCCCTCCAACAGTGAAGCACTGCCTCACCACAACAATGAAGCAGTAACCTCTTATGTACTCAAGTCCTAGAGTGAGGTTTGAAACCAAATCTTCAAAGTCAGAGATGAAAATGCCACTGCTGAGCTGAACTAAGGCGAAAAATATTTAGTAATAAACTAAAATATCTTCTATCAATTTTTTCTGTCTTGTTTTGTGAAAAAGATTGTTCTGAACATTATGTGGCATCACTTCAAAAATTCAATTTTTCTCAATCACTATTGAAACAATTCTCCAAGTCATCATATTTTAAACCATTTAACAATCTCCCTAAGATGTTATTTTGTAATTTTCTGGAATTTCCTGTCCAAAACCTAGCTGCAGGATGTGTACCTGGCTATTGTGTTGGTTGGATCTTAAGTCTTGCATATCAAATCTTGACAGACATACTGGGACATTGTTGACGCTGTACACTCACACATACACAATTTTGGAATTACATTGTGTGTTGGAGCTTTAAGAATTGGAATCTTGCATTTCCTCTTACTGTGCAAATCATTTGGGAACACTTCAGAGACTTGGTTATGGTCTTGTTGGAAAATGGTATTTTCTGAACTGCAAATTATTAATTATAAGAGAATTGCACATTTGATAAGTTTTGGTTTATCTTTTAGCCTATGTTTACATCCTTTGGTTGAACATCATGGACTATAACTCCTGCCACCCCCCTCCCCACCCCCCCCCCCCCCCCCACCCCACCACCACCACCACCACCACCACCATCAGATTGGTAGTGGTGGGGGGATTGGGTACCCCAAAGAAGTACCGGGAAATCGCACTTGGAACTTTACATCTAAGGGTTTACACAGCAATTGCCCAGAATCGCAAACTTCCTCTGAGCAATTGTCCTGTGCTGGAACCATCCAAAAATGGGATTTAAATTGCAGGTTACACCAATAGTAACCAGCAAGGCCTCAGAAAAACTCAGAAAAAGTTAGAAGAATTAAAACTTCTCCTAACATTTGGTAACAATTGTAAACACCCAGACCGATCCCCCCATGGGGCCCTTCCCCCTGCACTCCCAAACCCCCAGGAGACTCCCCCACACACATGACTATCCCTCCCCCCAGGGTTTTCCCCACCATCTGGCCCCACCAAGGACTCCCCACTGCTGACCCTACCCAATCTCCACACCAGACCCAATCCCCCTCGATCCACATTCCCATCCCAACTTGACACTTCTAACTCACTGACCCCCATCGCCTCTCCACTTCTGTCCTCCAACCCCGCCCCATACTGATCTCCAATGCCCCCACTCCACTGACCTCCCCACCACCCCCCGACCTGCCGCCACACACCACCCCCGAACTCTGATAATCCCAACCACCCAAATCCCATCCACTTACCTTGGACACTTACCTTCTCCCTGCCTGTCAGTTTCACTGGGCCCTTTAAACTTAGCTGCTTTATGGCAGCTAGTGTGGGATCAACAGGGGCGTGACCTCCTTGAATCCACAAGAGCTGGACTGGGCTGAGGCCTGCGGGGATTCTTTCAATGGAAGCCTCAAACAGTTCTGACAATTGGAAGTGCATTCTTCAGATGAGTTAAGTGCACATTGAAGTCTTCTAATTCCAGCAGACCATCACTTTCCATTGCTGGTCTACAGTTATGACTCCATGAGTCTGCATGTTAGCTAGTGATTTCTTTGTTGGGCACTAACATCCATGTTCCCCAGTATTGGATTTAGGGGTATCCCAAAGATGTGCTGGGGAATTCCCTTCAGATAGTTACAGGTAGGGATTGCATGGTAATTTCCCAGAAGTGCAAACTTCATTGGCAATTGCCCTGTTCTGGAAACCAGCTGAAAATGTGATTTAAATCGCAAACTTCGGATGGCTCTGACTGGGTTATATCTATAGTTATCCAGAAATGGTTAGAAGAATGAAAGAACTTCTAATTTCTAGATAACTATTGTACAGACCCTGACCAACTCCTGATGAGCCTCCTCCCACACCCTGACCCTGTAGGGGACTCCCCCAACTCACCTCCTCCCCTCGCACCCCTTCCTGCCCCCCCCCCCCCGCCCCGACCATAGCACTCACCACCCCGCTGACCACCAGGGGTCTTCCCCAAACCCCTAGATTTCCAGGGAACCACCCCCCCCCACCCCCTCAACAAAGTGTCACACAGGACTTGCCCATCCTCTGCCAAAACTCCAGGACTCTCCCACTACCCAAACTCGCACAGGGCTTCTTCCCCACCTACCTCTGGCTGGCTTGACTCTCACTCTTACCTCCCACAGGTGCGGACCTGATCCGAGGCCCAACCCCCACCCAAGACCTGACAACTGTCCACCTGTACATCCTCCCTGAGGCTTGATGCCTCCTCTCAATGCCTTTCATCCCCATAATGTCTGACTGCATTCTCCCTGCCCCTCCATGCCGGAGGTCTGACACCGTTCCAGAGGCTCAACACCCTCCCAAACCCCTCCCCAAGCACAACATTTAGCAACCTTTCCCCGGGGCCTGTCACACCCAAAAGGCCAAAGTGTGTTCAATGAATTGTACAGAGCCAGCATGAGATATCTAGATCCACAACATAAGTTTCCTTTTTTTAAGTATTAGATTTGGTATGATTAAATAGGAAACACATTAGTGTATTTTTAGCATCATGGTCAGGATCAGCTTTGCAGCAAGAATGCAGTCTATAGGTGCGCACAGCTTGAATGGATTATTTGGCCAGTGAGTATATAATGGAAAACAGTAGTTCCCTAGCAACTCTTTCATACTGTTTGCTTAATTACATGGCATCGCATCGCATCTCCAATTTGGTAGGGCTAGTCAGCCATAGCTGTAACTCTGCCTATTTGACACTGAGCTGTTGTGATTATAGTATCCGCTTTCTCAGAAACTGAAAACAAATTTCCTTCAGTCTTCCTAGGCCTTAGGCTGATCGTAGCATGCAAATGCATCCTTTTTTGGTCAGATTAAGATGTAGAAAATACGTCAAGTCCTGATTGCAGCCGTTCTCCACCTCGAGTCTGAAACAACAACGTTGTGCACAGTTATTTGTGCTGGAGTCTGGAAGACTGGGCTTCATAGATATAACTTTACCCAGTTTAAAAATTGTAGGATTGAAATAAACAAAATACTTTCAGAGCTAAGACATAAAGGAACTGCCAGCACAATAAATTTTCTTTCTTCAGTTAATAAATTAGACACCACTGATTAAGAAAATATTCCAGTTTTAAGTTGCTTATTATCTAATGTGATGTATCAGCACTCTTCCCAGCTTTAGTGACCTCTGACTTTGAACTAAAGAACTGCACAAATAAAAGGGAAATGGGACAAATAAAATCCTGCATCATGTACCACTTCTGTCCTTAGGTTTTTAAACCTGACATTGCCAAGACATTTTCCCTACTTGTACATATATTGCAGATATCTATTAATTATCAAGTCCTAATACTTACAAACAAGCTATTTTGCTTAAGCTTTGATAGTAATACTTAATTTAACATTGTCAATTTGCTTACTTTGATAATTAAACTTTGCAGTGTTTTCAGGAACAAAGGAGCCTCTAAAAAAAAATAAAGTAGGTTGATGAACATTTGTGGTGAAAAATGGCAGATTAATATTTAAGGGTGTGGAATTTTGATGGGATCCTGATGAAGGACCTACACACAAAATATTGACCTGTTTTTTCACTTTACAGATGCTTACTGGCTTGCTATATGTTTCTAGCATTTTCTATTTTTATTTCCGTTTTCAAATATTCATAGATTTTTTAGGCCCTGATTGTTATTTGTATTATTTTTAAAAGGTCCTGGAATCAATGAGTGAAGAGGAAGCAATGTCATATGACGACATTCAATATAACCTTCATCTTATTTGATCTAAACATATATTAGAAGGGCTGAATTTTATCACTATTATTCACAGAAAGTTTCCCATTTTATTCCGATGTTTTACTATATCTCATAGATTTGATACAAATATAATTAGCAATTCTAAAAAGCACCATTTGTTAAAGTGAATAAAAGCATTGAAACAACACAACTAATAAGGAGAAATGTTTTGATACCTTCAGGATTAAAATTTCTGTGCATGCTGGGCTGAATTCTATTTCTGAATTACTGTTAGCATCAGAAAGCACTTCCTGTGTGTTACATGAATGCAACACATTGAATTCCACACAAATGAAAGAAAGGTTTGCACCTATATAGCACCTTTTACAACCTTAGTAAATTCCAAGCACCTTAAATTCAGTTAAGTATTTTTGATGTATAGTCATGGTTGTAATCATAAAATGATAGAATTATACTGCTGGCTTCTTGAAAGAACTATCCAACCAGTTCCACTCTAGTCTCTTTTCCCAAAATACCAGGTTTTTGTTTCTTTTCATGTATATATTCCATTCCTTTGTAAAGGTTGTTACTGAATCTGCCATTTTAGTTATTGTGCTTTAGATCATTACATCTTGCTCCATAACAAAGGAATTCTCCTCATCTCTGTGCTGTATTTTTTTTTGCCAATTCTCTTTAATTTGTATTCCTTAGTTACCCAAACCTTGTTCCAGTGTGAACAGTTTCTCCCTATTTACTCTACAGAAATAGCTTGAAAATTTTTAACACAATATATTTCCCCTTAAGCTTCTCTCTTCAATGGAAAAGAATCCCAGCTTCTCAAGTTTTTGCACACTGAAGTCACTCATTCCTGATGACATTCTGGTAAATTTCCTGTGCAAGCTATAGATATAGTTCTTGGGGCTATAGGGATCAAGGGATATAGGAGGAAGGGGGGATCAGGATATTGAATTCGATGATCATCCATGATCAAAATGAATGGCGGAGCAGGCTCAAAGGGCCGAATGGCCGACCCCTGCTTCTAGTTTCTATGTTTCTAAACTCTTCAAGGCCAAGACATCTTTCTTAAAGCATGATTGCAGTGTTGAACCAAATATTCTAGCTGGGACCAAACCAGTGACTTATAAAAGTTTAACAAACACAGCAGCCATTTTGTGTTCAGCAAGGTCCCACAAATTGCAATGTGGTCGCCCATCATGCAAACCAGCCTCCCATCCATTGACACTGCATACACTTGCTGCTGCCTCAGAAAAGCAGCCAGCATAATCAAGGACCCCACGCACCCTGGACATACCCTCTTCCACATTCTTCAGGAAAGGGATACAAAAGCCTAAGAAAACATACCAACTGACTTAAGAACAGATTCTTCCCTGCTGCCATCAGACTTTTGAATGGACCTACCTTATATTAAGTTGATCTTTTTTATACCCTAGCTATGATTACAACTCTACATTCTGCACCCTCACCTTTCCTTCTCCTGTATATACTCTATGAATGATATGTTTTGTCTGTATAGCGCACAAGAAACAATACTTTTCACTGTATCCCAATACATGTGACAATAGTAAATCAAATCAAAAAGTCAGGTGATCTCCTCTAATGATGTTACTTGAAGAACAAATAATGGCCAGGAAACTGGGGAAAACACAACAGCATCTCTTCAAAATAATGACATGGGATATTTTAAGTTCACTGAGAGTTCAGACATCAGTCTAATATCTCATCCAAAAGGTCATCCAAAACATCTCATCTCTTTCAGTGTACAGTGCTAAAGTGTCAGCCTAGATCTTGTGCTCAGATCCCTGGAGTGGGACTTGAACCTAGAAATCTTCTGACACTGACCTGAAAGTGCTGTCAGTGAACCATAGGATATACAAACTGTGATAGGACAAGAAAATATAGCAGTACAGCAGAAAAAAATTCCAGTGTTGTCCACAGCTGCTCAATAAGGTGTAGTGCATAGTATCACTCACACCATGTATTCCAATTGCAGTGAATGGAATGTGTTGTAACCAAGGAACAATTGCAATCAAATGCTTGTCAGTAACATGTATAATGTAAGTACCAAAGAGCCAAAAGTTGCAACTCAATCTTTCAGCAAGCTTGCAATAAGAGATAAGAAGATATACAACTTGAGTTGCTTCAGAGTTAGGGGTCAATATGAGAACAGCAGGGTTTGTACCATACTCACACAATAAGATTGTGAAAGTTAAACTGGGTTAAATACGATCAAATAAAATTACTTTAAAAGATTTTAAGAAAAAATGATTGGATCAAACTATCATTGCACCACCCAATTCTAAAACGAGATGTACGTTGTTCCTGCTCAGGATCTCTGCAGCAAAAACATTGAAATTATTTATTTTCAGAGTTAAATAATGCTGCAACTCAGCATTAACATCAAATACTCCTCTGGAATACGTCTGTCATTTGTTGAGTTCTTCCCTGTCTTGAACTATTTCTTTGCTGAAAAATACTGCAGAAGATCGAATTTGTCGAGGAAGAAATGTCAAGCCCTCTTCATCAGAAACTGTTACCAGATGAGTAAAGAAAATGAAGGCTCTAAAACAGCAAGCTTAAGAGGAAAAATTGTATTCATTCATAAATTAATGGTGAAACAATTCTTATTGTAGCCAATGAGGAAATGAACTGAATCTGAGAAAAATAGGAATTCTTAAAAGATGATAAATGTAATAAGTATATCCCTTAAGAAAAAATGGATGGAGAGGTTAAAGAGGATTGCCAGAATACCTTGTTAAAGTTAAGACGTTGCTACACTGCAGACATGAAAATTGAAAAAAAAACTGCGGACAACTTGAAAGAGCAGGAAAAGGGAAAGCCATTAACTGAAGGAATCATAGAATCATAAAATGGTACATTGCAGGCAGAAGCCATTTGGCCCATGAGGTTTGGGATGATGTTTTTCTCTGCATCAGCCACTTAGTTCAACTTGATTCTTTCGCAAACCTCAAACCATAGTTACAGCAAGAAATTGGGAGAACCCTGCCTGAAGTTCTCCTGTCATACTTACCTGGCAGGGGTGAAACCATGATCAAGCAGCTGATGAGGCTAGCCCATTGCACTTCAGATGTGCTGATGCCTTAGATGGTGGTTTGCCCAGGCTGGAGTAGAGTAAAGGATTGCGATGGTGGTTTGCCCAGACTAGGGTAGAGTAAAGGATCAGAGTAGCCGGAGGTTAAACTGAGACTTCACCTGATGCAATTTTTCAAAGCCATCTCATCCTTTTCACTAAGATGAAACATCAGATCAAGCCCAAGACAAGGTGCAATGCCTCATCTTGTCAGCTTGGATCTTGTTTGTTCCTCCCGTGGAGACCATGAATTGGATTCAATTTGAATTTGGTCTTTTGAATGGAATAAAGTCCCCAACTGTGGGACATAAGAAAAAAAAAGGTCTGCTAGTTTAGCAACAACTAAAGTAAGATTAATTGATTTCTTAGTTTATCTCTGTCTCATCTTTTAAAAAGGGATGACAAAGTTGTCTTACTCCACTCCTCAGCACTTTTTTTACCACAAAACTTAGGATAATTAAAGTTACAGCTTCTATTACTTCCAATCACACTTTCCTTAGAATCATAAACTGTAGGCTAGCAGGTTCCTGAGATTTGTCTAACTAATTAGCCCCAAATAACTTATTTAGCATGAATGCTCTTTGAGTAATAAACTCAACTAAAAAATTTAAACACACAAAAGCAAAATACTGCAGATGCTGCAAATCGGAAATAATAAAAGGAAATGTTGTAAATACTCAGCAGGCCAGGCAGCATCAGTGGAGGGGAATAGAATTAATGGGTGGGATTTTCCGGCTCCACTCATCCCAAGACCAGAATATCCCGCCTGAGGTCAATGGACCTTTGCATGGTCCAAGTCTCACCTGCTACGATTCCCGTGGCGGGTGGGACAGGAAAATTCCACCCAATGGGTGGGATTTTCTGCTTTTTCCACAGCGTATTTTGTGGCAGCCCAGCATTGGCCGGCAGCGAGATCTTTCCACCACCTACAAAGCACAACTCAGGGGTGTCATGGAATATTCTCCATTTGCCTAATGCCTGTTGCTACAATAACACTCAAGAAACTCAACACCATTCATGACAAAGCACCAATGAGGATCCCTTGACTCAGACAATGAAATAGCCAGCATGAGGAGGAAAAGTTTAGCATTGCCTGATACAATTCAAGTTATGTGCACTTTATGAAAGGAAAAAGTAAGAAGATATATTTTTAAATATATAGTAAATCCTGTTATAATTGCGACTTTCGCAGCAGTATTGCAGCTTGCCTGGTCAGTGGGATGTGAGGGGTGGCCATTTTGTAAAAGTGGGTCACCAGAAAAAAATTTGAAAACCACTGCTGTACAGTAAAGAATTCCACAGATTCCTACCTCCTGAGAGAAAAAAAGCTCCTCCTCATTTCTGATCTAAATGGGTGATCCCTTACTCTGAGATTATGACCTCTGGTCCTAGACTCTCACAGAAGGGGAAACAACCTCTCAGCATCCACCCTGTCAAGCCCCTTTAGAATCCTATATGTCTCAATAAGGTTGCCTCTCATTGCACTTAGCTCCAATGAGTACAGACACAACCTACTCAACCTGACCTCATAAGATGAAGTTACCCTATCATCCTTTCCTTCCTCCTTGCCCTTACAAAAAGTCACATACCCCTGAATATTTGATCTCTTTGTAACTACATCTCTATAATGGTTCTAAGATCATACCCATTAACATCAATTTGTGCCATTAATTCATTTATTTTGTACCAAATGCTATATGGTAAAGAGACACTTATTTTGCTTTTTGGCCATTTTCCCCTTTGACCATATTTTCTGTCATTTCCTAATGTCCCTCCCTGTCACACTGTGGTATCATTACCTAAATAGATGCTTTGCAATGCTAACATATCCTTTTGCTTTATAAGCCTACATATTCCCTCCCCAGAACCAACCCCCCCACCCCCCACCTCCCCCTCTATTTAATTTAAAGCCCTCTCTGCTTCCCTAGTTAGGCAGTTTGAAAGAACAGTGGTCTCAGGTGTAGGCTGTCACAATGGTACAGCCCCATTTTCCCCAGTACTAATGCCAGTGCCCCATGAACCAAAACCCACTTCTCCCATACAAGTCTGTGAGCTACATATTCATCCATCTAATTTTATCGATCCTATGTCAATTTGCATGTGGCTTACGTAATAATCCAGAGATAGATAGGTTCTTGATTAGTAAAGGGATCAGGGGTTATGGGGAAAAGGCAGGAGTATGAGGATGAGAAAAATATTATCCATGATTGAATGGCGAGCAGACTCGATGGGCCGAGTGGCCTAATTCTGTTCCTATGCCTTATCTTATAGAGATTATAACCTTGGAGGTTCTATTGTTTAATTTACTGCCTAACTCCTCAAACTCTCAATGCAGAACCTCTTTCCTCATTCTATGTATGTCATTGGTAGCTACGTGGACCATGACAATGGGATCCTTCCCCTCCCACTATAAGTTCTTCTCCAACCTGGAGCAGATGAAGAGGAGATATAGCATCTGACTTTGAACATGGAATTATAATACTAATGTCTCCAAGGACTGCTCAGTAGAAATTAAATAGTAAGCAAGATAAACTGTGGAAACTATGGACCAGAAAAAGATCACCATTGACTAATGTTTGTATAAAACTGATGACTTTGTGAGTTAATGTAACAAATGATTTTACAATGAAGCAAACTGAGCAGAACAGTCTGTGTTTATTAGATTAGGAAAGAAATTGAATCGGGTTTTCACTTATCATTGTGTCCAGTCACTGTGCTGAAAGTGCATATGCCACGCAAAAGCAGCAATGCGCTTGATAACAATGTTCTCTGCAAGTGAATAATCACTGTTTAGGTTGATGCATGAAGAATAGCTACCTGGGTGATACACTGAGAGTTGCTATTGCTTATAGAACTGTATCCTCACAAAAGGTCACAATTTTGAGAAGAGGAACGGTGAAAAGTCAAAAATAAAACTCAGGCTCGCAAAAATGATCAAGATCCAGGAAATTACCTGAGATTGTAAAATAAAGTCCACAATGTTCTCCTGCCAAGGGAATGGGTTATTTTTGAATAAAACAGCATAATTAACTTCCTAATGGCAATTGTTAGCCCACGTCATGGATTTTTAGCTACCTGTCCCAAGTGAAAAAGTTATTATATGTAGGTATATTGAAACTGATGACTTTAAAGCTGATGCCATTCTACAATTTATACTTGCATAGAATCCTTTCTGAAGCTCTTGAGGAAACTGGAACTTGAGTCAAGCCTTTATGTACTGTTTTGAATATTGTTTCTGTCAATGTAAAATAAAGATCAGACGAGGGTTAAAGTTTAAGCAATCAAGTTGATTCTTTGATCAGAGATAATTGTGATCTGCTGATTAAAATTGCAAATGACAACATAATTGTAACTGTAGGGAATCCTGTGTTTAAACAAATCAATTTGATGATCACGGTAATGCCTGAAAAATTTGGGATTTGAGTCAATCTTCAGAAACAAAAATATACATTCCATCCTAGCTACAAACTTACATTATTGAATTATAGCCTTGTTGCATTGTTGGATTTCCCATAATCAAGCAAAAAACAAAATCTGTGGTAAATAACAGAATAATGCAGAAAAAGCTAGAACTTTAAAAAAAACCTAGAATAATGCAAAAAAAGCTAGAATGGATGTTAGGGAACTTGGGGAAATAAATAGTGATGTCTTGAGGAGTGTACATATTACAGAGGAGGTGGTGCTGGAAGTCTTAAAGCACATCAAGGTAGATAAATCCCCAGGACCTGATGAAATGTATCCCAGGACATGTGGGAGGCTAGGGAGGTAATTGCGACTCCCCTAGCAGAGATATTTGAATCATTGATAGTCACAGGTAAGGTGCCTGAAGATTGGAGAGTGGTAAATGTTGTGCTTTTGTTTAAAAAGGGCTGGAGGGAAAAGCCTGGGACTACAGGCCGGTGAGCCTCACATCTGTGGTGGGTAAGTTGTTGGAAGATATTTTGAGAGACAGGATCTACAGGCATTTAGAGACACAAGGACTGATTAGGGACAGTCAGCATGGCTTTGTGAGTGGAAAATCATGTCTCACAAATTTGATTGAGTTTTTTGAAGGGATTATCAAGAAGGTAGATGAGGGCAGTGCAGGTGATGTTGTCTACATGGACTTTAGCAAGGCCTTTGACAAGGTACCGCATGGTAGGTTGTTGCATAAGGTTAAATTTCATGGGATCCAGGGTGAGGTAGCTAAATGAATACAAAATTGGCTTGATGACAGAAGCCAGAGGGTGGTTGTAGAGGGTTGTTTTTCAAACTGGAGGCCCGTGACTAGCGGTGTGCCTCAGGGATCAGTGCTGGGTCCACTGTTATTAGCCATTTATATTAATGATTTTGATGAGAATATAGGAGGCATGGTTAGTAAGTTTGCAGTTGACACCAAGATTGGTGGCATAGTGGACAATGAAGAAGGTTATCTCCAATTGCAACGGGATTTTGATCAATTGGGCCAGTGGGCTGACGAACGGCAGATGGAGTTTAATTTAGATAAATGCTAGGTGATGCATTCTGGTAGATTGAACCAGGACAGGACTTACTCAGTTAATGGTAGGGCGTTGGGGAGAGTTACAGAGAAAAGAGATCTCGGGGTACAGGTTCATAGCTCCTTGAAAATGGAGTCACAGGTGGACAGATTGGTGAAGAAGGCATTCAGCATGCTTGGTTTCATTGGTCAGAATATTGAATACAGGAGTTGGGATGTCTTGTTGAAGTTGTACAAGACATTGGTCAGGCCACACTTCGAATACTGTGTACAGTTCTGGTCACCCTATTATAGAAAGGATATTATTAAACTAGAAAGAGTGCAGAAAAGATTTACTAGGATGCTACCGGGACTTGATGGTTTGAGTTATAAGGAGAGGCTTGATAGACTGGGGCTTTTTTCTCTGGAGTGTAGAAGGCTGAGGGGTGATCTTATAGAGGTCTATAAAATAATGAGGGGCATAGATCAGCTAGATAGTCAATATCTTTTCCCAAAGGTAGGGGAGTCCGAAACTAGAGGGCATAGGTTTAAGGTGAGAGGGGAGAGATACAAAAGTGTCCAGAGGGACAATTATTTCACACAAAGGGTGGTGGGTGTCTGGAACAAGCTGCCAGAGGTAGTAGTAGAGGCGGGTACAATTTTGTCTTTTAAAAAGCGTTTAGACAGTTACATGGGTAAGATGTGTATAGAGGGACATGGGCCAAATGTGGGCAATTGGGACTAACTTAGGGGTTTTTAAAAAAAGGGCGGCATGGACAAGTTGGGCCGAAGGGCCTGTTTCCTTGCTGTAAACCTCTATGACTCTATGACTCTAACTTCTGAAAGTGGATGCCAGTTTATAAATTATGAATGACAGAAGCATATGTCAGAGGCAGCAGATGATTTTTTTCACAATGAATTACCAAAGATTTTATTTGATAAACATTTGGAGACACTGGAAGATAATTCTCTACAAATGTCATATTACTTGGAAACTAGTTTCAATTTTGAACATGCTACACTTATGGGAGTAGAATTTCCAAGGGTATTCTTCTAATGACCTGCTATAATTTCAGTAAGGGATCAGCTGAAACAGGGGAGAACCAATTTAACAACTACTTAAACCATTAAAGCTAAAGCAAGATACTGTATATGCTGGAAATCTGCAATAAAAATATGAAATGCTCAAAATATTAGCAGTTCCAGCAGCATCTGTGGAGAGAGAAAAAGAGTTAACATTTCAGGTCAAAGACCTTTCTTCAGAACAATCCATTAAACCATGAAAATTCCATCCCATGTGTTGTAAATTCTCTGTGAAGGCCTCAATGAACTTTGAAGGAAAATACAGTAGCAAGGATACCCCAGCCAGAAAGCCTCCTTTCATTTTTCCACAATACCAGACAGGACCCTAGCTCCAGAATTAAGATTAGCTTACAGAATAACTGCATCATTTGGTGTAAATCAAACCAGTCCACAGCAATGCTACACCCATAGAGCAAATACACAGTCAGAACTGGTTGTTTATCCAAAAACATATAAAGAAGTGATGGACACAAAATGTTCACTTGTTCTGTCAAGTCCGTTCCATACTCTCATGGTGCAACATATGCATATCATGATCAACCCAGCAAAGAAACCAAACAATGTCCTATGAATGGGAAATAAAGGAAAAACCCTGGGCCAATTTAAGGGAAAAATAAATTTTCTGGAAATTCAACTCTGAACCCTCAAGGCAATCAAACAAGCTCCAGGAGACCATGGTGATTGAGAAATTCAAACCCAATACCCCACCTACTTTCCACAATCATTAGTCAAGATGGCGCCAGAGCATGGCAACTTCTTGTGAGTTGTCCCCAACATACCCTCTAATTCTATCTTTTACTCTCATTCTATGCTCTTAGAGCTTAATTCTACTGATCTTTCTCTGCACCCTAGCTATGACTGTAACACTATTGTGCATCCTCTCCTTTCCTTCTCCCTTATGCACTCTATGAACAGTATGTTTTTGTTTGCATAGCGTGCAAGAAACAATACTTTTCACTGTATCCCAATACATGTAGCAATAACAAATCAAATCAAGTATTGGCCACTATTAGAAACTAACATTGACAGTAGCCTCTGTTAAACATGTACGACAAATTCACAATCATTGTTTGAGATGTTTACCTGTTCCCTAGATTGAAAGCTGCCTGTGAAAGTAGAGGCCTCCTGATATCTAGTCTAGTTCTAAACTATGTAACTGTCTCAGGTCCTCCCTATCCTATTGAAATTAAATAGCATATACATGTAAGAACTTCAGAACATGAATAAGTCATTCAGCACTTAAAACCTGTTGTGCCATTTACTTAGATCATTACTGTTCTGTTTCTTAACTAAATCTACCCACCTTCATTCCTTAATTCTTAATACACTTGCCTTAAAAAAACTGAGTCTCACTTTGAATCAAGTCTATCTTTTCATTATTTTCAAGACTTCCGTAAAATCCTCAACATCTATACTATTCTAGATTAAAAGTACATAAATACTGTCAGAATAAAGGACATGAACAATTAACTTTAAAAGTGTTATATGTTCTATCTATAGATAATACATAGTCATTGTAGTTGATCTCGGAATGTAATGTCCGCCAATAGCATGGAGCATGGGATAAAATGTGACGCTTAACGATTGGGTGCAAAAGTTGGAATGACGAATGTGGATTATAAGTCAAAAATTATTCCTTTCATACATTTAACTTCAATCAATCTTGATCTTCCTCGGTTTTTATAGATACGGTTTGTCAAAGCCAGCACTAAGCTTCGATGTCCGCCCGATTAGCTCTGTCTGTTCTATAGCAGGACAGAGTGTAACAACCAGAGGGACGCCTTGAACTACAATGGCTATGCCGACTGGTCGGCAAGCATTTCCCCTCCTAACGCACACGTTGGCAAATGGGGGTGAAAAATGTTGGCGCAGCCCTAGATCTCTGACAGTTTAAAATGCAGTCGAGATATCAACTGAAAGTGGGATGAAAGAGGAAAAGGCGTTTTCAAGAATCGACTTGCTCATTTACACACCAGCTACCAGTGTAAGCAATTTGAAAATACCAGCTCCATTTCAATATGTAGGTGAAAAAAGTCTAGTCGTAGCTAAGCAGTTGTGATTGTGTCAAATAACGCAACACCATCCTAGCAACAACTGAGCAACCGAGAGCAGAGCTCCTCTTTAAGTTCTATTGGAGACAATGCACAAGTCAAAGGGGAAGTTTCATACTTTCCCTTGTAAATGGCTCACCTGAGACTGATGCACCACTTGACTCTATTTGACCAACTTTGATTTGAAAGCATATTGTATATGAAAGTGATATTCGTATTGCAACAATTGAGGAACTGCTAAAATTGGACTAAAGTGCTAAAAAAATTGATTCAAACCATGGATGATACAATGTCAAACAACTCCACCCATATGGCCGATATTACCGTTGTAAGGAATGCGGTTATTGCCTAATGTTGAATTAACAATTTAAGTAACTGCAAACATAAAAACATTGACAACAACTGCTGGCACAAACTAACACCAACATTGAAAGTTTCAATGGTCCCGGCTGTGTGCAGAAGATAAAACTCAAATCAAAAGAAAATCTTGGTTCTTTATTTTGGCTGCTACTTGGGGGACATTGTTTGACTCGTTTGTCGAGGAAAGCTGTCTGAGTTATTCACAGGGAATGTTATATACGGTTCTTCCACCGCTCGGTTAGTATAATGGAGATCCCATTATTCAGTTTCCACTGCACTCGGATACAACGTCAACAGTTCATGGTGACCCTTTGTGTGCAGGTCCTGTCTTCTCAACATCATTAAACCATACATGCACTTGTCAAGAGGCCTGGAGATTTCAGCAGAGTTTACTGAATCAGTCCGAGAGAAAGGGAAACAAACTGGCTGCTTTGGAAAACACGAAAGAATTGCGTTCCCAAGAATGCTAAGAAGATTTAAGAGCACACAGCAGGTAAGATCTAGGGACTATTGCCAACAAGGATCTAAAGTTGATGGTTTTGAAAGGATGCTATCATTTTTAAAGTAGACCTAGAGGTATCCACGCGTCTAAAAGTGTCGGTTGTCTGCACTCATCAATGTTAAACTCGGCTATTTTCTTTTGTACTCTCTACTTTCCCCTTCTAATCCCATTAGCTTTGTGGTTATAAATATTGATGTCCTCACACAACAGGCAATAGCAGCAAGCGGGATTGTCCCATAACTGACATGTCATCACCTGTTTCACCAGACGCACTCCTGAAGGTTATCTTTTGAAAAGAAAACCAATGGAATTTCAAGAAAACCTCATGGACTCTTCTGTTCTGGACTTTGTTACAGAAAGAGATTTTGTCCAGTGCTCCCCAGGATCAGACCAGACCCCAATGCACAGCGTGGACCTGTGCGACAGGCTGTGCGATTTTGCAGGGATACGGGCGTTTTCGGAGGAGTCAACTCCGTTCGCAGCAGTCAGGGAGCAGGTGGATGGACTTGGAGAACCTGGAACCCTGAAGATGGGGTCTCTCAATTCGCTGATGGTCAGACCCCAAAGGAAACGTGTGATCACTTATGCTCAGCGTCAGGCTGCCAACGTCAGGGAGAGGAAAAGGATGTTCAGCCTGAATGAAGCATTTGATCAGTTAAGGAAGAAAGTACCTACCTTTGCTTACGAAAAACGACTGTCTAGAATTGAGACCCTGCGACTCGCCATTGTTTATATCTCGTTTATGACTGAACTTCTGAGTAATAAAGAGAAAAATCCAATTCCAGAATAATTATATATATATATATATATATATAACAGATACTTTATTACAACTGCAAAGGAGCCTTCATCGTATTCGTATGGTTTAAAAAGATGCGTTAATTATAGCTCAAATCCTCACAGGGGACTAGAACGTGACACTGCTAAACCATTCCACTTTAAGGACTTGGTTTACAAAGGATGATTTAAGTCTTTTAAGTATAATCTTGTCTTTCCATGACATTACCAGACAAAATACTAGTCATTTATGGTTTGAAATGTGTTTAAAGTTGTGCACGCCAAAATATTTTGGATATGGCGGATTTCATATCAACACTGCAATATAGGCGGAACGAGCATGTCACAAAAGAACTATTCAATGTCACAGCTCAAACCAGCAGAGTGTTTAAACTATTAATATTTGTATGAGGTAAGCTTAAAACTTTTTGCGACATTTCGCACGATTATGTTAAATTAACTCTGGAAAAGAAATAATCATAATGTTTGTATCCATACCAACAAAAGGCGTGATTGTAGAGAGACTAACTTGATGTACAGTGACGATTGCATTTAGGAAATTGAGAGAGATAAAAAACCTATTCAACATTTTGATTTTTCAATTCGGAAATGCTGATATAAAGAAGCCTGAGAACTGCAAATGTTGTGATACCGGGAGAGAAAGAGCGAAGAGTAATGTTAGAAAATGTGGATGCCACTTATCCAGCCATTGTTCTCAAGCATTGCGGCCGGATGCCTTAGAAACGGCAGCTCTCCTTTTGTTGGAGGTTCACACGGGGACTAATTGGCTTTTGATAACTGTTGATTCTGGCTAGTTATACCTGCAGGTGGGAGGGCTTAGGCTTCACAGAGAGAGGGAAAAAAAGTTAAACGAATCGCAAGTTTAATTATTTTGGCATTAACCTTTAAAACGTATTTCAGTTCGACACTGTTACATAATGGATATCCCTTAAAGGCGGGCACAGCAAATCTCCATCTACTCTTTCCGAGACTGGGGTATGTGAATGCCATTGGACTGGCTGCTGCTTGTGAATGGAATTAGCAACCGCTGTGTGGCATTCTTAGTGAAATGACTGGAACAGAAGCAAACATTGGCACCTGTTTACAAACGGCGGAGTAAATAAAAATTAAAACTGCAAATCACACTGTTACACTCTTTCAGTTCTGCATGATGTTTTGTGGTGTGCTGATGAGTTTCTGAATTTCCCCGAAGTGTTGTTCACGCTTATTGCATGACCTCTGGATGGATTCTCTCCCCTCCCACACACATACACACTCTCTCATGTCTCTCTGACCGTTACACATGAAACGCAGAATAATCTTGCGCGTTTTTTAAAACTGTTGTGACTTATTTCGAAATAAAAAGTGGAAATGCACTTTAACTTCATGGAACATATAAATAAGTGTGTTTTCCGGAAGGATCCCCGTGGTGCAGTCCATTTGTGGTTTACAGTATAAAGCGTCCACTTTTATCCACCGCCACCCGCAGTGATTTCCTTCAAATCCTTGCCTTTAATACAATGTTTTCTGCATCATTGGCAATGGTTCAAGCCGTTGAGCGAGTAGGTGAGAACTGGAAATGTTGCACTGGTCAATGTGATTCTTCTTTCCCGCTTAATGCTATCCAACAAATGTGTGTGTGTGTGTGTGTGTGTGTGGGGGGGGGGGGGGGGGGGGTGGAGGGTACCTATACTACTGTCACTCTGAGTACCCAGCTTGAAGTAATTCTGCCCTGCACTCCTCATATTGGAAATATATGAAATTCAGCATCAGAGGCCGTGGACCCGGGTCATTAGTTCCACTCCCTTTTAAAAAGATGTTGAATGAGCGAAAGTAGACGGACATCAGTCACAATTGAGAGAATTTCGTTTCCCTGCGCACTAATAAATTACCAACTATACGAAGACCACCCTATTAACTACATCATCATGTTCACAACTTACCGGTGTATTGCTAGTGGAGCAGTAGGATGGCACAGTGGTTAGCACTGCTGCCTCACAGTGCCAAGGACCCGGGTTCAATTCAGGCCTCGAATCACTGTCTGTGCGAAGTTTGCATGTTCTCCCCGTGTCTGCGTGGGTTTCCTTTGGGTGCTCTGGTTTTCTCCCATAGTCCAAAGATGTGCGGGCTAGGTAGATTGACCATACTAAATTGTCCCCTCGTGTCCCAAAATGTGTAGGTTAGGAGGATTAGTGGGGTAAATACATGGGGATAATGGAAAAGGGTGTGGGAGACTCGATGGGCCAAATGGCCTTCTGTAATTCCATGTAGATTAGTGAGCACAGAGATGATGGGGAAATGGGACTTCCTGCAAGTTAAGGCATAAGCACCAGAGTTTTGGGTTACCTCTAATTTACAGAGGATAGAAATGTGACTGAAAGATGTGCGGGTAAGGTGGATTGGCCATGCAAAATTAGCAGGCAAATATGTTGGTTTACGGGATAGATCTTTGGCGGGATTGTTGTCGGTGCAGACTCGATGGGCTGAATAGCCTCCTTCTGCACTGTAGGGATTCTATAATTTCTAGTGTGTTATTAAATTTAGAAATCTGAAACAACATCGTTTGATCACTTAAATTGAACATTGCTTCAATGCTGAGTTAGGATGGAGTGACACTGAGGTTCGTCAGGAGGTGCCAGGCTGACGATTGCCCCATTTGAAACTTCGTCAAAGCCCAGTGTAGCAGCGTGATACATCCACATCCAGTTCCAAACTTACTCGACATCAGTAACCAAGTAAAAGTTGCTTTGCATTGCACGTGTATTTTCCAAGGAGATTGCAAACTTCCCAAATTGGTGAAATTGCCGCCGCACTTGTAAAGTCGATTGAGTCCATCTGGAATATCAGGTGTAAGCGGTTAACCGATGCCGATTTTAATCCTAACACAAGAGCGCCTCCTGCAGCACCAGTGCGGCACTTTTATTCCCTGCGCCAGTGCCGAGGTTCCACTGCCAAAGGGGTTTCCAGTCCAGCCGTTTGGATGGAGTCAAATCTTGGTGAAACAAGCTGTATTCAAACACATGTCAAGAGGTTGTCACAGCACAGGCTGGAGAGGAGGGATTAAAACCGAAAGGAGGAAGTGAATAACAGGTGAAGGTACAAAACTGACCCACAGGAAGAGACCAATAGGGTTATCTGCTCTGTCTGTTTCAATTTTTTTTCATGGGTGTAGACGTTGCCGGCAAGGCCAGCCTTTGTTGCCCTTGGACTGGATGGCTTACTGGATTTGTGGTCAAATCCCACAATATTTAAAAAAAATTAGAATGGAAAGTTAGTCTCAGTAATGGTGGTTGTAAAATTATCACCAATTGTTGTTAAAAACCCATTTAGGGAAGGGAATCTCTGTATAATTCATATCAACCAGGCGCCACATATTCTTTTACGAGAGGTAAAGGAAAATAAATCAATTAGAGTCGAAACAACTCCAGGAAGTTCTCTTTGACTCCCTTGGAGACTGAAATTAGACGTCACATTAGCCACAACTACTGTGGGTGAGGTAATGGGAGTAACCAATACGAGCAAACTCTGGGTCGTGTGATCTCCCCTGTGGATCTCAGCCAGGGCTTAATTTGATTTCCATTTTTAACTGAGTTGGACTACGGCACGTGGAATGATATTGACGCTACCAACTTGACGGTGGTGGGGGCAATATTGAGTTGCGAGGGACAACACGGGCGATTGTGTGGAAATAGCAGATGTTGATCAATGCAGATACATTTGAACCAGTTATTTTGGACAAAGTGAAAAGTATAACAGATGATCTAAGAGTGAAGGCAAAACGAGGGAGAAATTGATATGCAAATTACCAGGGCCAGGCAACGTGATATCTAACCACACCAGGTTAAAGTCCAACAGGTTTATTTGGTAGCAAATGCCACTAGGCTAGTGGCATTTGTTACCAAATAAACATGTTGGACTTTAACCTGGTGTTGTTAAACTTCTTACTGTGTTTACCCCAGTCGAACGCCTGCATCTCCACAACGTGATATCTGCCCAGGGAGCGCAAGCAACGCTGCCTCCGGGGAAATCGGCGTCGTTTGCGCATTCCCGCTCACCATTTTCTCCCAATCGCCCTGAAACACCGTATGGTTATCGGAGGCTCTTGTAACTTTGACGAGAGACTAGTGAATTCTCCAGGACTATAGCCTAAATTACTAATTTCAGCTATTTGGAACATTTCTCCAAGGATTCTGCTGGAGCCGTGCCAAATTTATAGTGGGAAACTGGGTGAAATTTGCATGACGTTTCAGGGCCAGCCATTTTTAACGGTCAGAGCGCAGGTAGAAACAACATTTAAAAAAAAGATTCTGGTCATTATAGAAGCATCGAATTGTAAGGAGGCAATGCTGAATTCGTCAAGACATTGGTTAGGCTATAGTTGGAAAACTGATTGCAATTCTGGATACTCTTTGAGGAAGAGTCACAAGATACAACAGAGATTTGATTAAATTATATAAGGAATGCAAGTTATGTATATAAAAAACTTTTCAGATAGCAAAGAATCACAGAATCTTTACAATGCAGAAGGTGGCCATTCGGCCCACCAGCCTGCACTGGCTCTCTGAAAGAGCATTCTACCTAATCCCACATTCCTGTCTAAAACCCGAAACCTTGCACAACCTCTTTTCAGATAGCAATTGAAAATTGGAACAGAGTAAGTTTACATAATTTGAATGGATAAATAGTCAAACGCTATTGGTAAGGGAGAGCCATAGACTCGACGTTATTATTCAAGGAAGAAAGTAGACGTTTCTTTTCCATTCTGGAAGTAATTCGAACATGGAATATTTTACCACAAATATTCACAAGGTGACACCTCAGAGAGAAAAACACATTTTTAAAAATGGGCCTCCCCTTTGTGCCCATTTGTGAACGACAAGTGGTGTGGGTTCGAAGCACTGCTTCAGCATTCCTTTCATTTTATGAGGCTTCAGCCTGATTGGAATAGTTTTCATGGTCTGAATGGATCAAGTGCAAAATTATGTGAAAGTTCCTTGTGCACATGGCGACCCCTGATTGAATCGGCCTAAACCAATTGGATTGGCATGGAGTGGGTCACAAGTGTGGGTCACAAGTGTGGATCACTGGTCGCCTGACAGTACTGACAGCTGAAGTGTTGTCGTGCTTGAGGACATTGCATTGAATCATTTGCCTAAGTACCATCGTTTAAAATGGGATTAGATAATATTTCAAACAGAAGAACATGCAAATGGTTGGGGGAAAGAACAGGAAAATTGGATTACATACACAGAACTCAAGTTAAAAAGCCTAGAACTAGCATAGCCAACATAAATTGAATGGCTTGTTTCTATGCTGTAATTTCTACAATTCTATTTGTTAGTATGCCACACTGCACATTCATTGCATAGCATGCTTTACGTGAATAATACAGCACAGGAAGATATGATTTGCTCCTTGAGCTTATGGTTCTTTGGACCAGTTACCCAGTGGGACCCAATTCTTTATTTTTTTTTACCCCAAGTCATTCAACATTATTCATTTTCAATTATAAATCCACTTTTTAAAAAATATTTTGGATATGTTTTCATTACTGTTGCTATAGGTATCATGTCTAAAAAAAACTTCCAATATTTTCCTTTATTCTTTCGATGACAATCATAAAATATTGTCCTTGCATTATGACTCACTGACCAATAGAGATCCTTCCTCTGATCAAAGCTTTACCTAACTTAATCATTCAACCACTTGTCTTTCTATGTTCCAATGCAATGAGTCCTAATTGCTGCAATTACAGATTCTATTTCTTTATATTAATGTTTTCTGATTACTCTCATTCGTTCATCCCTTCCTTTTTCCTTCAGTGAAAATGTGGCAAATGATAATGCTTCAGTTTTCTGGCACAATTTCCATATCCATCAACATTTGAAAGACTGTGGCAGGGCCTCTGCTATTTCCTCTCTGACATACACCAGCATTCTAGCAGCATGCCATAATTGTATCGTAGTTCATGATTATGCTACCAAACTGTCAACTCAATGTCTTGACTTGAAATCCTACCACTGCAATTTATGGCATTCAATTCGATAAATCTACATGTTTGTGTGTGAGCTTATACCAGAAAAATAACTATGGCATCTCCTTGATTGTTGCAAAATTAAACCTAGTTCAATAGTGTTAAAAACCTTCCGAGGAAAAATTAAGAAAAGTTGAAAGAAAAATTGTTAGAACTACAAGTGGAAAAAGCACCACTTTTATCGCATGTTGCAATGTTCAATTTGGAGATTGTTTTATATTATTCTATGCCAATGTGAAACCCGAATGCTGTGAATGCTTGAGAAGTTGAGAATTTAAGAATGAATCATGATAGCATTACTCAAATTTTGCCTTTCAGTCTTCTTTCTTCTCTTGAAAGTAGAAATATAGAATTTAGGAATATAGAAAAAGGTGTAGGCAATTTAGTCGCTCAAGTCTTTCCACCATTCAGTGAAATCAGAGTTGACCTGTGCTCTAACTTTATTTCCCCATGTTTTTCTCATACCCCTTAATATATTTAAGGGATATGAGAAAAATATATATTTAATTTATCACCAACAACCTGTCCTGGTCTCCCCATGCTGACACTATAGCTAAGAAAGCCCACTAATGTCTCTACTTACTCAGAAGACTGAGGAAATTTGTCATGTCAGCTACAAGTCTCACCAACCTTTACAGATGCACCATAGAAAGCATTCTTTCTGGTTGTATCACAGCTTGGTATAGCTCTTGCTCTGCCCAAGACCACAAGGAACTACAAAAGATCGTGAATGTAGCCCAATCCATTACGCAAACCGGCCTCCCGTCCATTGACTCTGTCTACACTTCCCGATGCCTCAGCAAAGCAGCCAGCATAATTAAGGACCCCACGCACCCCGGACATTCTCTCTTCCACCTTCTTCCTTCGGGAAAAAGATACAAAAGTCTGAGGTCACGTACCAACCGACTTAAGAACAGCTTCTTCCCTGCTGCTGTCAGACTTTTGAATGGACTTACCTTGCATGAAGTTGATCTTTCTCTACACCCTAGCTATGACTGTAACACTACATTAGAGTCATAGAGGTCCACAGCATGGAAACAGGCCCTTCAGCCCAACTTGTCCATGCCACCATTTTTTTTTAAACCCCTAAACTAATCCCAATTGCCAGCATTTGGTCCATATCCCTCTATACCCATCGTACCCATGTAACTATCTAAATGCTTTTTATAAGATAAAATTGTACCCGTCTCTACAACGACCTCTGGCAGCTTGTTCCAGACACGCACCACCCTCTGTGTGAACAAATTGCCCCTCTGGACACTTTTGTATCTCTTCCCTCTCACCTTAAACCTATGCCCTCTAGTTTTAGACTCACATACCTTTGGGAAAAGATATTGACTATCTACCATGTCTATAGCCCTCATTATTTTATAGACCTCTATAAGATCACCCCTCAGCCTCCTACGCTCGAGAGAAAAAAGTCCCAGTCTATTCAGCCTCTCCTTATAACTCAATCCATCAAGTCCCGGTAGCATCCTAGTAAATCTTTTCTGCACTCTTTCTAGTTTAATACTATCCCTTCTATAATAGGGTGACCAGAACTGTACATAGTATTCCAAGTGTGGCCATACCAATGTCTTGTACAACTTTAACAAGACGTCCCAACTCCTGTATTCAATGTTCTGACCGATGAAACCAAGCATGCCGAATGCCTTCTTCACCACTCTGTCCACCTGTGACTCCACTTTCAAGGAGCAATGAACATGTACCCCTAGATCTCTTTGTTCGGTAACTCTCCCCAATGCATTAACTGAGTAAGTCCTGCCCTTGTTCAATCTACCAAAATGCATCACCTCGCATTTGTCTAAATTAAACTCCATCTGCCATTCGTCAGCCCACTGGCCCAATTGATCAAGATCCCGTTGCAATTGGAGATAACTTTCGTCACTGTCCACTATGCCACCAATCTTGGTGTCATCTGCAAACTTACTAACCATGCCCCCTATATTCTCATCCAAATCATTAATATAAATGACAAATAACAGTGGGCCCAGCACTGATCCCTGAGGCACACCGCTGGTCACAGGCCTCCAGTTTGAAAAACAACTCTCTACAACCACCCTCTGGATTCTGTCAAGAAGCCAATTTTGTATCCATTTAGATACCTCATCCTGGATCCCGTGAGATCTAACTTTATGCAACAACCTACCATGCGGTACCTTGTCAAAGGCCTTGCTAAAGTCCATGTAGACAACATCAACTGCACTGCCCTCATCTACCTTTTTGGTTACCCCTTCAAAAAACTCAATTAAATTTGTGAGACATGATTTTCCACTCACAAAGCCATGCTGACTGTCCCTAATCAGTCCTTGCATCTCTAAATGCCTGTAGATCCTGTCTCTCAAAATACCTTCCAACAATTTACCCACCACAGATGTGAGGCTAACTGGCGTGTAGTTCCCAGGCTTTTCCCTGCAGCCCTTTTCAAACAAAGGCACAACATTTGCCACTCTCCAATCTTCAGGCACCTCACCCGTGACTATTGATGATTCAAATATCTTGGCTAGGAGACCCGCAATTTCCTCCCTAGCCTCCCACAACGTCCTGGGATATACCTCATCAGGTCCCGCAGATTTATCTACCTTGATGCATTTTAAGACTTCCAGTACCTCCTTCTCTGTAATATGTGCACTCCTCAAGACATCAATATTTATTTCCCCAAGTTCCCTAATATCCATGCTTTTCTCAACAGTAAATACTGATGAGAAATATTCATTTAGGATCTCACCCATCTCTTGTGGATCCGCACATAGATTACCTTGTTGATCCTTAAGAGGCCCTACTCACTCTCTTGTTACTCTTTTGCCCTTTATGTATTTGTAGAAGCTCTTTGGATTCTCCTTTGCCTTATCTGCCAAAACAATTTTGTGTTCCCTTTTTGCCCTCCTGATTTCTCTCCTAACTCTACTCCTACACCCCCTATACTCTTCAAGAGATTCACTTGATCCCAGCTGCCTATGCACGTCATGTGTCTCTTTCTTCTTCTTGACCAGGGCCTCAATATCCCGAGTCATCCAGGGTTCCCGACTTCTGCCAGCCTTGCTCTTCACTTTAAGAGGAACGTGTTTACCCTGAACTCTGGTTAACACACTTTTGAAAGCATGCCACTTACCAGACGTCCCTTTTCCTTCCCACAGACTCCCCCAATTAACTTTGAAAGTTCCTGCCTGATAGCATCAAAATTGGCCTTGCCCCAATTTAGAATATTAACCTTTGGGACAGACCTATCATTCCCCATAGCTATCTTAAAAATAATAGAATCATGATCATTGGTCCCAAAGTGATCCCTCACTAACACTTCTGTCACCTGCCCTTCTTTATTTCCCAAGAGGAGGTCAAGTTTTGCCCCCTCTCTAGTCGGGCCATCCACATACTGAATGAGAAATTCCTCCTGAATACATTCAACAAATTTCTTTCCATCCAACCCTCTAACACTATGGCTGTCCCAGTCAATGTTGGGAAAATTAAAATCTCTGACTATTACCACCCTATTTTTCTTGGAGCTATCTGTAATCTCCTTACATATTTGCTCCTCAATTTCCCACTGACTATTTGGGGGCCTATAGTACAACCCTATCAAAGTGACTTCCCCCTTCTTATTTCTCAGTTCTACCCATATAGACTCAATGGCCGAACCCTCGGATATATCCCCTCTCAGTACGGCTGTGATGCTTTCCCTAATCAAAAATGCAACTCCCCCTCCTCTCTTACCTCCTGTTCTATCTTTCCTATAGCATCTGTATCCTGGAACATTAAGCTGCCAGTCCTGTCCCTCCCTTAGTCATGTTTCAGTAATTGCTATAATATCCCAGTCCCACATACTCATCAATGCCCGGAGTTAATCTGCCTTGCCCGTCGGGCCTCTTGCACTGAAATATATGCAGTTTAATCTGGACTTCCCTTGCTCTCTGTCTTGCTTCTGTCTGATCTGTCTGGTTCTAGGATAACTGACACTGCCTTTATTAATTAATGTGCTTTCTTTAACTTCCGTGCTGTCCTCAAACTTCTCTTCTGTCTCCCTACTGCTTTGGATCCCACCCCCCTGCCAAACTAGTTTAAACCCTCCCGAGTGGCTCCAGCAAATCTCCCCGCCAGGATGTTAGTCCCCCTCCAGTTCAAATGTAACCCATCCCTCTTGAACAGATCAGCCCTTCCCCAGAAAAGATTCCAATGATCCAAAAATCTAAATCCCTGCCCCCTGCACCAGCTTTCAAGCCAGGCATTCGTCTGCCTAATCCTCCTATGCGTACTCTCACTAGCACGTGGTACTGGTAGTAGTCCTGAAATTACTATCTTTGAGGTCCTGCACGTTAGCCTTCTGCCTAACTCTCTATATTCACATTTCAGGACCTCATCCCTTTTCCTACCTATGTCATTGGTACCAATATGTACAATGACCTCTGGCTGCTCACCCTCCCCTTAAGAATGTCTTGCAATCGTTCAGAGACGTCCTTGACCCTGGCACCAGGGAGGCACACACCATCCTGGAGTCTCGATTGCGGCCACAGAAACGCCTGTCTGTGCCTCTAACTAGCGAGTCCCCTATTACTACTGCTCGCTTGCTCTTTACCCGACCCTGTCCCACAGCAGAACCAGCTGTGGTGTCACAGGCCTGGCTGCTGCTGGTATCTCCCCCTGACAGGCTATCCCCCTCAACAGCATCCAAAATGGTATACCTGTTTGAAAGGGGAATGGACACAGGAGACTCCTGCACCACCTGCCTGCCTCTCCTGGCAGTCACCCATCTACCTATCTGAACCTATGGTGTGACAACCTCCCTGTAACTAGTGTCTATCACACTCTCTGCCTCCTGTATGCTCCGCAGTGCATTCACCTGCCGCTCCAACCGAACAATGCCGTCTGTGAGGAGCTGCAACTGGACACACTTCCTGCATTCTGCACTCCCTCGTTTCCTACTTTATGAACGGTATGTTTTGTCTGTATAGCTTGCAAGAAACAATACTTTTCACTGTATGTTAATACATGTGACATTAATAAATCAAATCAAAAAAAAATTTGATTTTGAAAATCTATCAATCTTAGGTTTTAAATTTACAATTGATCTAGCATGGATTGCCATTTATGGAAGAGATATCCAAACTTCTACTACGAATTACATGTAGCAGTGTTTCCTAATTTCACCCCTGAATATAGATTATATTTCGTAGATGCTGTCAGTCCTCCACTAGTTTGTTGAAGTGATCACTCTTCAAGTATAAACCAAACAGTGATTGTCAATTGACTGTTCAACTCTGAGCACCATCATGACATGTCCAATCCTGATTCCATACTCATCTACACAGCCACAAATGCATGCACTTCCATTCAGGGTGAATACTGTGAATGCTAGGAATCTGAAACAGATACAGAAAATGCTGGAAACACTCAACAGGAACAGCTGCCTTCCTAGAGAGAGAAAAAGAGCCAATGCTTCAAGTCAATGACCCTTCATAGGAACTGCTGTTCTGTTTATCTGAGAAACACCATTCCTTCTTTTACTTCAAGTCAATTCGAAGTATTGTTCCATGGTGATGTCATAATTCATGTAGCCCAAGATTTTACACCATAATTCAACACAAAGCACAAGAATACTAAATATTGTAAAATAAAACATACTATCTGAAGAAAAGATGATCAAACTATGTAAATCCTTACTCTTTTTCACATTTTGTAAAGGTGATGTGACACTTCATTCTCTTAACTTGAATTGTTGTTTGGAAATATATTTAGAAAATATATTCACTGAATAAACTTATATTTTAGAATGGCATTTGCACTGTTTTCAGCTGGATCGAACCTCAATTGCAGAAGAACACAATGCACGGTGGCACAGTGATTAGCACTGCTGTCTCACAGCACCAGGGAGCCGGATTCATTTCTGGCCTTGGGTGACTCTGTGTGGAGATTGCACATTCTCCACATGTCTGCATGGGTTTCCACTGGGTGCTCTGGCTTTCTCCCACAGTTCAAAGATATGCAGGTTAGGTGGATTGGTCATGGTAAATTGTCTCTTAGTGCCCCAAGATATGTAGGTTAGGGGGATTAGCCATGATAAGTGTGTAGGGTTACAGGATAGGGCGGGGGAGAGGACCTGGGTAAGATACTCTGTTATACAGTTGGTCCAGAACCGATGAGCTGAATGGCCTCCTGCTGCAATGTAGGGATTCTATGATTATTAAACTCCTGTTTTAATGGGAAAAAATAATACAGTTTGTTGGATTAAGCAGGGTACAACATATAGATTCAAGGGATGCAGTTTCTACATCACTCATGAAGATGCCCACACCTCACATTTTTAAATATGTTGCCTAGTCCTACTTGCCCTTGACAAGATGGTTGAAGTTTCAAGTTTATTTATTAGTATCACATGTAGGCTTACATTAACACTGCAATTAAGTTACTGGGAAAATGCCCAAGTCGCCACATTCCGGCACCTGTTCAGGTACACTGAGGGAGAGTTTAGTATGGCCAATGCACCTAACCAGCACGTCTTTCAGACTGTGGGAGGAAACTGGAGCACCCAAAGGGAACCCACGCAGACATGGGGACAACATGCAGACTCCGCACAGATAGAGACCCAAACCAGAAATCGAACCCAGGTCCCTGGTGCTATGAGGCAGCAGTGCTAACCACTGTGCCAACATGCTGCGAGCTGCCTTCTTGAATACAACTGCATGGCTTGCCAGGTAATTTCAGGCGACAGTTAAGAGTCCACTATATTGCTGTGGGTCTGGAATCACATGTACTGGGTGGGGACAACAGATGTTCTTTCCTAAAGAATATTAGTGTACCAGATGAGTTGCTAGAATCATATAGTTTCATTGTCACCATTACTTATACTAGATTTTTGTTCCAGATTAAATTCATTTTCCCCAGCTACTACGTTGGAATTTGAACTCTATCACTAGATCATTAGTCCAGTCTCTGAATCACTATGGTCCTGTACCTTCCCACTGCTGAATGTTCAAGTCACATCACACATAGTCTATCAATCATATCCTTTGTATTTTCACGAAAAGTTATCAATTTGTTAGGCACAAATTTCTTGATAAACACAATTTTATTAATATAATTATTTTGTTTTTCTGTTCTCATTATTTTCAGCAACAATTTGTCTGTACCCACCCCTCCACCCCCCCCCCCCCCCCTGCAATTCCCCTTCATCTCTTCTTGTTGGTAACAAGTTCCAGAAGAGCTAGTCACCCTTTGGTTCTTCATCCAGATGGCCATCATTCATGTCTCCTCAACATTGTGCATCAGAAAGTCATTCGACTACAGGACATTTTACAAATAGTGGTTAGCACTGGGGCAGCACGGTGGCACAATGGTTAGCACTGCTGCCTCACAACGCCAGGAACCTGGGTTCAATTCTTGGTTTGGGTCACTGTCTGTGTGGAGTTTGCACATTCTCCGCGTGTCAGTGTGTGTTTCCTCCGGGTGCTTCGGTTTCCTCCTACAGTCTAAAGATGTGCAGGTTAGGTTGATTGGCCATGCTAAATTGCACCTTAGTGTCAGGGGGACTAGCTAGGGTAAATGCATGGGGTTATGGGGATAGGGTCTGGGTGGGATTGTGGTCTGTGCAGACTCGATGGGCTGAATGGCTTCCTTCTGCACTGTAGGATTCTATAAATGAGCATGATTCTATCCTCACCTAGCATCCACATGTAAACTTCCAGAAGGGGTAAATTGATAAAGATCAGAAGAAAGAAGTTGAAACAATTATTCCCCCTATAATATAGAAATGCTATGACCATTGTTAGCATCCATACTAGTACTTTAGGTAAGATCAGACATGTCTTTCAGCACTTCCCCATTTTCTGCCAAAATTTGTCATGCTCCAACTGTGTGCATATTAATTTGCTCTTATTTTCTCCCTCCCTCACCTCACTGATCATCTTTGATATCAGTTGATAATCACTTCATGATAGAATTTGCAAATATCTTGATTAATTATCTCCCTTTTTGCATTTGAAACATCCACTTCACCATTTCCTCTGTTTTTCCAATCTTACTAACATGCCAATTTGCCTTTTAGTGATAGTCTGTCTTTTATTTTACAGGTGTTATCTTACCTGCTATGTAATTTTAGTTAAGATTTCCAACATCCATAGCTTTTTTCGCTTTTTACAAAGGTAAAGCCCAAATTTTATTTTACATGCTTGTAAATGTTTATTAATTAACCTTCAACATGTATGAGGGATTTATAGTATATGTTTGATTTTCACATGTATTCAACATGTATCAGTTGTTTACCAAGGTTAGGGGTGCAGTGATAGGTAAAGGAATGTTTAATCTGTGTCTATGTATCAATCTTCACTTTCAGGAGCTAGAGGTGAAGAATGTCAGTTCCTTTGCAGAGCGCCACCTAATGCTCCAAATGGACATTCCAATTGTATATTTGTGTTCTGTCTGTGACCTCTGAGGGCAATACTGCTGCAACATAGTTTGGGACATTTACTGGGACAGCTGGCAGACAGGGAGAAACCCTTGTCTTCTCTCTTTCTGACTCTGGGATGGTTTTCAAATCTGGTATAAAACTGAAGGATATCATTCTAATATATAACAGCAGACTATTTGCTATGATTCTATCATGCCATTCTTGCTTTATCTTAACTTACTACTTTGTATAGTAAGAAATTATGAAATCCCTACATGATAAAATACCATAGTTTCTTTTCCCTGTTTTGCCAAAACAAAGTATTCCTATCTTCTGCTCGTGCAAATAAGTTTTGGTAGGCATGGATGAATAAAAGTCAGAAAAACTCAAACGTTTGGTCACTTATTTATGGGATGCAAAACCAAGAACATGAGCCAATGTACAAGACATGGAGGTAGTCTCATGCTACTTAAGAGATTGTGCTGAGTGCTGTAAAACTTCAGCCTGCTGCAAAGCCATGTTGTACAATTACCCAGATGATTTATTCATAAGAACATAGAAACATGAGCAAACCACCTGGCCAATCCACCCTGAGATCATGATTGAACTGTGATCTAAATCCTTATATCCACCTTTGCTCATTTCCTTGCAAACCTTTGGTAACAAAAAAATCTATCAATCTCAGATTTAAAATTAACAATTAACCTACCATCAATTACCATTTGCAGAGAGTTCCAAACTTATCCCATCTTTTGTATGTAAAAATGTTTCTTAATTACAATCCCAAAAAGTCTATTTTTAGACAATGCCCCTCATCCCCCTTACAAGTGGAATTAGTTTATCTCTGTCGACCCAATCTGTTCCCCTTAGTATCCTGAAAACTTTGATCAATTCATCTATCAATTTTATAAATTCCAGGGAATACAACACAAGTATGTATAATTTCCTCTCCTAATTTAGCCTTTGAAATCTAGGTATCATTTGATAAATCCACATTCCCTCCATGGCCAATACATATTTCTGAGGTGTGGTGTTCAGAGTGCTCACAGATGTGGTCTAGTCAGAGTTTTGTGTAGCTGTAGTATAACTGAACCTCTTGTTCTCTAGTCCCCTAGACTTAAAGACCAGCATTCCACAAAAATAAAAGCAAAATACCATGGATGCTGGAAATCTGAAATAAAAGCAGAAAATGCTAGAAATCTCATCAGGTCTGGCAGTATTTGTGGAGAGAGAAATAGGGTTAATGCTTTGAGGCTGTGAAAAGTCAAAGGAACTTGGAAAGTAAACTCTGAAGAAGAGTCATACAGACTTAAAATGTTAATGCTATTTCTTTCTCCACAGATGCTGTCAGACCTGATGAGTTTTCCAGCATTTTCTGTTTTTATTCCAGCATTCCATTGGTCTTCTTTATTATTTTCTGCACTGATCCATGATATTTTAAATCTCTATATACGTGGACCCCGAGGTCAATTTGGATTTCCAATGTTTCTAGCTTTTCACTAACTAGAAATATCTGTTCCATCCTTTTTAGGTTCAAAGTGGATGACCTCACATTTTGCCTACAATGAAATTCAGTTTTACCCATTTGCTTAATTAATTAACATCTCTTTGTAAATTTACACTGTCACTTCCACAGCTCACAATACCACCTATATTTGTGTCTTCGGCAAATTTGGATATGTGATCCTTTATCCCATTACCTAAGTCATTAATAAATATGGTGAATAGTTGAGAATCCAACACAGGTCCTTGCAAGACACCACTAGCCACATCTTGGCAATTAGAGTACTTTATATCTAGTTTCTGTTTCCTGTCAAACAATTTCCAAAACAGGTCAATAATTTTCTTCAATTCCATGAATTTCAGCTTTAGTTAATAATTTCTTATGAGGGACTTTATCAAATACCTTCTGGAAATCCATATAAATAACATCCATAGACATTCCCTGATCCAGTACTATGGTCGCCTCTTCACAAAATTCAACTATGTTCTCCAGGCTGGACAGAGCATTTACAAATCCACACTGGCGCTCTCTGATCAGCTAAAAATTTAAGGTGTTCTGTCACACTATCATTAATCATAGATTCTAATTTCCTGATAATAGACATTGGTCAAACGGGCCTAGAATTCCTTGGTTTCCCTCTCTCACCTTTCTTGAACAACATGCCCAGTTTTCCAATCAAAAGGAATGCTTCTCAATCAAGATCATAGTTAGGGCATGCACATTGTTCTCAATTACTTCCCTTAAATCCCTGGGATGGAAACAATCAGGTCCTGGTGAGCTGTCGCTCTTAAGTGCCATTATTTTCTTCTTTCCTGTTCTTTTGTTAATGTTAATTTTGGTGAATCCCTGTCCCCTTTCAATATTAGTTTTCTTGGGATGTCCGACATGCTATCTTCTTCCTCTACAGTAAATACTGACACAAACGAATTACTCAACAATTCCCACCAGTTCTTTGTTTTCATTTAAAATATCAATTTATCAGTTTTTAAGAGATCACATTGCTCCTGATCATCCGCTTTTTCTTACGATAATTGTTAAAAGTATTTTTATTGATTTTAAAATCCCTTGTAAGTTTCTTTTCATAATCCCTTTTGAAGCTCCAACTGCCAGTTTTATACATCTTTCAGTTTCCAAATCTGCACCAGTTTGTGCATTTTTGCGTGTTATTGTCTTTAAAAGTTTTATGATGCCCCCTTACCTCTTTAGGGCTGGAATTTTCCCGTCCTGCACGCCACCGGAATTGTAGCAGGTGGGGAATGGATCATGCAAAGGTCCAATGACCTCGGACGGGATTCTTCAGTTTTGAGGCGAGCATGAGTGGAGAATACGGTGTGTGCGCTGTTTATTTTGGCAAGTGGAGCTCTTGCTCCTTAGGTTTAGATACTCACTCTGTGTCATGTTAAATTCATTTTGAATATCTGTTCCCCTAGAATTATCACATTATGCCTTCAACCTAACACCCCCTGCACATGCTCCCATCATAAACACATGCAATAACATGCACCAAACACTAAAACACTGGACAAACTTTTAAATATCTATTGCTTCAAGCTTAGTTGAACCACTAGAAGTATTTGAAGCAAAATTCATCAACTTCTTCCTTTCTGCACCAAATTCCCACAATATTTCCAAATTAATGTTTTATTTATGCCAATTTTATCAGACCACTCTGCTTCAGCAACTAACTTTGTTAGTTCTAGAGATTTTCTTTGAGCCACACCCAAGTTACAAGCACTGGCTCAGCTCCCTACTCACAGTAATTAGGCCCTACTCAGACAATCAACCTCCAGTTGATTAACAATAGACTATCACTGACAAGCAGTAAATGTTGACAGATTTAGTTTTTTTTTACCGGTTTTGAAGTTCTAAGTTAAATTCTAAATGTTAAACTAAGTTCCAGTTTCACTTCAATCTTTTAGGCCTTGAATGCTTTGTCGCTGAGCTTTGTGTGAGGGACATCCAACAATTTGGGACATCAATTGAGGATTGTACTTGACCAATTGGCAGCTATTGTATGACAATACCCCAGTAAATGCATAACAGTAGCAAGATATCAAGAGAATAGTGTTTCAATATGTTAATGTAGAAATCTCTTTAGTTGAAAAATTGTAGTGCCAGCAACTTCATTCCAATTTCTACACCTCCTCTTCTGAAAGTGAGAGTCAAAGTCCTGAATGGAAAACAGTGAGAGGCTCGGTTGGTAATACTTTACCTCTGGGTCACGTTGTGGGTTTGAATCCCACATGAGTGTTTTCCAGGTTAATGTTTGAGTGCAATGCCAAAGGGGTGGTGCACTGGTGGAGATAGTGCTGTCTGAATGAGATTTTAAACCGAGGTATCTGTGTGTTTGATAGACTTTAAAAGCAATAATGGGATGATTATTTAGGATATATGGCACAGAAACAGATTATTCAGCCCAACTAGTCAATGCCGGCGTTTATACTCCACTCGAGCCCAGTGGGGGGTTAGGATGAAAATGGACAAAGAGCTTTCTTCACTGAACAGTATTTGCTAAAAGACGTTATGTATTCCAGGCACGATGTATTTTTTATCTGCTGCAGTTTCATGGACTATCGCACAATAAGAAATGACATGAAATTCACCTTCCTTTCTTGATGGCAGACAATCTTCTTAAATCCCTCTTCCTTGTTCTCTCCACCCTCAATTCTGACAAATATGAGGAGCTTATGGATTTCTTCCTCACTAAGATTAAGACAAATCAATTAGGTACCTCGGCTGCATCCCTCCCTTCCACTTCCCCACTTGACCAAACTTCCTTTACTGCTTCCCCCTACTCTAACCCAGAACTTACCTCTTTACTTTCTCTCCTATCTCCCCATACTCTGAAGCACATCTTATCCATGAGACTCACCTACTGTTCCCTCGATACTGTTCCACTAAACTGTTGATCACTCAACTTCCCCTCCTGGCCTCCATTTTAGCCAGTATTTAAAAATGGTTCTCTGGCTTCAGCAGTTGGTCCATCCCTCGTTTTAATCATCTGTCATTGCCTCTCTCCTCAAAAACCAATTATTGACCTCTCTATCCTTTGCAATCTACCGTCTCACCTCCAACCTTGCTTTCCTCTTCAAAATCCTTGAATGTGTTGTCACCTCCCAAATCCATTCCCATCTTTCCAGAAACTCCGGGACGGATTCTCTGACCTTGCCTGTGGCTGTGATTCTCCAGTGCCGCTGCAGTGAATAGAGTTTTGACTGAGCGGCAAATTCTCCGTTCTCGCTGGCAGCAGTGACACAGCGAACGAGAATGGAGAATCCCGGCATCCATGGTTGAATCTCTCCAATCAGCTTTCCTTCGTGCCACAGTACCAAAACAACTCTCACCAAAGTTACAAATGGCATCCTATGTGACTGTGACAAAGGTCAACTTCTTGGCCTGCATGCAGACTTTGACACAGTTGACCACATCAACTTCCTCCATCATCTCTCCACAGTCACCCAGTTAGGTTGGACTGGTTTCACCTGCGTCCATTTCTTATCAATCTAATCATATCCAGAGTATCACTTGTAATCATTACTCTTCCTGTCCCTGCACTGTTACCTCTGGTGTCCCCAAAGAACAATCATTGTCTTTTCCGATTTCTCCTCTATGTGCTGCCCTTTGGTAACATGCATCAAATGCACAATGTTAGTTTTCACATGTATGCTGAGGACAACCAGCTCTACTTAACACCACCTCTCTCAACTCCTCCACTGTCGCTAAACTAGCAGATTGCTTATCCAGTATCCAATATTGGATGATCAGATATTTCCTCCAATTAAATAAACTGCAGCATTGTATTTGGTTCCCACTCCAAACCCTGTTCGCTGATTACCAACTCCAGCTCTCTCCCTGGCAACAGTCTGAGATGAAACCAGTCTATTTGCAACCTTGGTGTCACATTTAATGTAAGATGAGCTTTCCAACTCATATTCATGCTCTCTGTAAGATCACCTCTTTCCACCTCAGCTTCGTCCCTGTTTCAGCTCATCTGCTGCTGAAACTCTCATCCATTCCTTTATTTGCTCTACACTTGAGTATTCCAATGCACTCCTGTCTGGTCACTCACGTTTCTACCATCTGTAAACTACAGGCGACCCAAAACACTGCTGCCCATGCCTTAATTTGCTGCAAGTCCCATTTCCCCATCATCCCTGTACTCATTGACCTATATTGAATCACAGAAGGCTATTCAGCCCATCGAGTCTCCCACACCTTTTCCCCATAGCCCCATGTATTTACCCTGCTAATCCCCCTAACCTACACATCTTGGGATACTAAGGAATAATTCAGCATGGCCAATCCACCGAACCCACACATCTTTTGAGTGTGGGAGGAAACCAGAGCACCCGAAGGAAACCCATGCAGACACAGGGAAAACGTGCAAACTCCACATAGCCAGTCACCCAAGGCCAGAATTGAACTCGGGTCCCTGGTGCTGTGAGGCAGCAATGCTAATGTGCCACTGTGCTGCCCTTACCAGTGTGCCATCCAGTCAAGCAACATCTTGATTTTTTAATTCTCACCCTTGCCCCTCCCTATTTCTGTTATCTCCTCAAGTGCCCAAACTCCCTGACATTAGGGCGCTCCTCTGATTGAGATTTCTTCTGAATTCCCAATCCGAAATGCTTTACCATTGGTGGCAGAGGTTTCAGTTGCTTAGGCCTCAAGCTCTGAAATTCCCTCCCTGCACCTTCTCACCTAGCATCAGATGAATTTGATCTGCAAAGACTAATTCACTGTCAGATTCAGAAAATAAAGATTATTTTTTTCACTCGTTCGGGTTTATTATCCTGGTTACTACCGCCTTATTTGCAACAGCAAGAGAAAGTTCAGAGGATGCTGGGATATATACTGTAAGCAACATAAATGGACCATTGGGGCAATCCTGACCTACCACAACATCACCTCACCACGCCGTTCCCTTTGTCTGGCATTTTATTTCACTATTTCTAAGCCCTGAATCCTCCTTTCAGCAATGGTCCCTCAGGAGAGTCCCTTCTCTGTCTTCACATTTTCGCGCGATGTCCACCCACCCCATCCTCCTGCTGCAATCCAGACAAAGACGCGCGAAATATAGAATAAAGTAAAAACAGAAAATGTGGGGGAAAAAATCTCAGCTGGTCTGGCAGCATTGGTGGAGAGAGAAACAGAGTTAATGTTTACAGTCCAATATGACTTTTTCAGGCGTGAATAAGAGTCATTAGGACAGCCAGACAGTATTGGACAAGAAAAAATTAGCTCTCTTTCACTTCCAATGTCACTTTTCTCTTTAAGACTTTTTTTTTCTAGGAAATTCCGCCCTCTGTCGCTCACAGTTGGTTGGTGCAATGAGTGAACGATTAAAACTTCAACTTTATACATTTGAAATGTTGAGTTAGTGGTGCTTAAACGATGCTAAAAATTGAGCCGTTTGAAGTGCTGGCGGGACATATTCATAAACGGAGCTTTGTTACACTCCTTTTTTGGAAAGTTAAAGAGAAAATTGATTCCTATTGCAACTCTCCAGGGTATTTTTAGACAGAAGCCGATGCAGTTACCCCGGTTACTATTAATCGATACTGTTATGTAGAGGGGGGCGGGGGTGGCGGCGGCGAGCTATCACCAAGTATACTAGATGATTAAAAATGTTATCGAATGGAAGAGTTACCGTGTTCTCAAAGTTTGTATTGCAATAAAAAAACTATTGTTTAAATATATATTATCCAGTCAAGTTGGAAATGTTACCTATACAACGTGTATTTATGTGTATAAAACTGATTCCATTCTCCTAATGCACCAAGGATTATTTTATTTGATTGAAACGAAGCCGTTACACAGGAGAAGTTCAATGCCCCTGGTGAACAATTACTACTGGTCATTTAGGAATACTGACAACGATTAATGGCATACCATATAGGCAACTTTAAACGGCACCAGCTCACATTAAGCCGTTTTATGTGCTGTTCTTGGACGCTTTTCCTCTTTTTCTCTCACCAGGTAATGTTTATGTTGCATTTGGGCCTCACAGTTTGACTGTTGCTCGGGGATCCCGCTGCGTCTGGAACTTTGCACGAAAACTCCTTGTCCCTGAAGGAATAAAGTTGATGTATCCGGCTGGGGATTTCAAGGAAAGCATTCAATGATTTTTGTTGTTGTTGTTGCACTGCACAGGTATCCTTTCTGTATTTAAAATGGACATTACTTCGGGCCTAGCGTTTTGAAATAGATAATCAAATGCTGTCAACTGTTAGATTGTAATCATGTCTGCCCCTGTTTGATGTTATCTCTCCATTTGCTCTGACGAGCTCTTCTCACCAATTCATCTTCTCGTTTCATTCATTTAGCAATGAAGCCACTTAATTTGGTTCTTGCTGCGATTAACTGCACCTTACCGTCCTTTGCCTTTTTGTCAATTTATTTGTTTCCATTTTGCTTTTCAAGTTATGCGGGTCCTCATTAAACGTCCACGCAAGGCAGCAGAAACAATCGCCTCACCGTTAGGATGGATGTTGTACACTCGTGCAAGCTCGCGTCCCAATGTGCAGGACGTTTGACCAGAAGTGAGAAGCCACCCTTTTGAGGGAAAGAGTGTGTTTTGTAGGTGGAACATCTTTTTTGTAAAAAACCCAAAGTACAAAAATTCCTTTACAGAAAAAGGGCGGGTGAAGTGTGTGTTTCCTTCTTAATTCATTGCCAAGAATTTCGTGGAATATGTTATTGACATCAATATAGTGGCTGGCGGGGAGGGGATAATCGTCAATGAATTAATAAAGATGGTAGAAGATGGAACAAACTATTGAGGACCTGAATTAATCTTTTATTGTATAAACCGCCAAACACGTTTCGGATCATCTTCACATCACTTTTCGGCCAAGCTTGTAAATAATTTTGCCCTAAAGACATGTGCTTTTTTGAAGTAATCAACATATGTGCAGCAATCCACCGCCCGGAATAGTTTTTATCTGTCTTACACACAATTTATACATATATATATAAAGAAAATGCACATCATGCCATGAACCCACTACAAAACAAATCAATCCACTAAAAGCAATAGGAATGAGCAAACGAGAGGTTCTGGGCATATCTGAACTGAAGCCACTAACAAATAACCAATCGTTAAATTGATAAGCAAATGTCAAGTGTTTTCCTTTTTTAAAGAATATTCTGTATGGAAAGATGACGCCAGCAGTCGCTTTAGAAGGCTGTGTTTAAAATATTTGCTGCAGTGGATCTGTTAACTGACGGTCTTTGCAACAAGGCTCCACCTCATTTGGTGATGAAAATTCATAATAGCCAATCAGGTCCATCTCCCAAAAGATCCAGGCACCCAGAGCTATATTACCCCTTTGAAAAGTTTCCTGTAATTCAGAGCCGTCTCTCAGAAGTCATCGTTTGGATAAGTTCAGCTCCTTTTGATAATTCATTTGATTTAAGTCGACCCCTGTAACCGCGCTGCGGCTGTCAGCTGCTGGATATCCCAATATTCCACCCTTTCGTTTCTTTAAACCGATGTTAGAAGTCATCATGCAGGACGAAGAAAACTCCCCAGTCTCTCCAGTAGAGAGCCTGAGCAACAGTGAGGACGAAGGAGACAGGCAGCTGAAGAAAAGTGTCAGAAAGAGGCGACCGAGCAGGAAATCTGGAGAGGAAACGGACAGCCCCGCGTCAGTCAAAAGGGGCAAGAAGAGAGACGGCAGCCCCCAGTCCTTCGAAGAACTGCAAACCCAGAGGGTCATGGCCAATGTAAGGGAGCGCCAGAGGACACAATCCCTCAACGAAGCCTTCTCAGCCCTGCGTAAAATCATTCCCACCCTACCGTCGGACAAACTGAGCAAAATCCAGACCCTCAAGCTCGCGGCGAGGTACATAGATTTCCTTTACCAGGTCTTACAAAGTGACGAGCTGGACAACAAAATGTCGAGCTGCAGTTATGTGGCACACGAGAGACTCAGTTACGCTTTCTCTGTGTGGAGGATGGAGGGAGCCTGGTCCATGTCCACATCACATTAGCAACCACCCTTAGGACAAAGGTAAGCATCAGATTGGCACACTTATTAACTGTGCTTCACCAAAACAAAAGGCGCTTATTAACTGCTCAGTAAAGGGGAGGCGGTTCTTCACGTCCCCTGTGTGTCCAGGTTGGAAATATTTTGACTAAAATGACAATTCAGCGGGACATTTAAATCCAAATGCAACCATTTTCAAAAATGTTTGTAGATTTATTTTGGAAACGGTGTTTGCTGTTTCTCCTTCTCGCTGGTTTATTTTTGTTTTTTTTAATCCAGGTTTCCACTTCCTCCTTCATCTTGCTTTTTTTCTGGGGTCTGTTCCTTATTTCCTTCTCTGCCCCCGCCCCCCACACCCGCTTCCCCACTTAGACACATGTATCTCCATTTCTCATCAGTAACGATTCCCTTCACTTCTTCACTCCTCCTAACTCGCTCTGCCACTCTTGCTGTAGGAATTCAACAACTTTCACTTTCTGTCCTTTCTCGAAGGCAGTTTCCAAACCCATGCTCCAAAACCATCATTGGGTGCAGGTATCAATTCCAGAACGCTAAATAGGCTTTTTAAAAGTATACCCAATCCACAACTGCGGGATGCAACACTTTACCTAAATTGAGGTTTTCCACATCTCCCGCAACACCATCCCTACCCCCACTCCCCTGACAAATAGAGGTGCCAAAAGCAGTGGTCCCTTGGCTCGCTAATCTCAGTGTAATCCATTGCTGTTTTCCTAGGTGAAAAAGATTTGTCACAAAAGGGCCAACGGCTGGACAGACAACAGAGTTTGACGTCTGGATACTTAAACACGTTGATCTTTGCCACTGATGGATCATAAGAGAAAAGTTTTTTAAAAAAAACATTAATGGAAAGGGCGTGGGAAGCACTTACAGAAATGGAGCCCTGGACGTGGACCCATCCAATCGTGCGGCAATACAATCATTTGTACATCTGAGGTGTATTTTGCCATTCGCATCATTTTATCCAGACGATGAATGTTGTTGGAACTCATTCCTCCTTTACTATGCATGCCTTCAACAATCATGTCTATATCTGCTATTGAGGACGCAGGAAAGATGATTTATCTTATTTTCTTTTTTTTCCAAAACTACTACCGTGACCTGGTCTAGAGTGACGATAAGTTTTTAAAAAATGGACCAAACTGTTATTGCAAAAAAATCCAGTTGGTTAGTCTTTCCTCTCTTGAAAAAAAACATTTATTTATTTATTAATGTGCCATGTCTCAATGCATAAAGATCTGGTGTCTAAATGCATTCATATTTTTTGATTGTTTTGTAAATATCTATGTATATTTTCTGCAATAAATACCTATGATCTAAACTTTAAGGCAAAGTTATATACACATACGGCTATTTTACGGTTTAATCCGGTTGTTACTTAAGGGGTAAACTTGATGATGAATAGCTGTTTGTAGTAAGTTGTAACGGCCCCCAGGGGAGAGTGGAATCTAACAAACAAACGGTGCACAAAAGACAAATAGAACGGCTACTGACAGACAAAGACGAGTGAGATAGAATGAGAGGGAGAAAGAGTGAACACCGTCAAACACGGGCAGATTATTGACCTTTTAACAGGCTATAATTAAAAGCATGCACAGCAATGTTATGTTGCTTTCAAGACCTGGATTCATGTCAATACTGCAGTATTTGCTTAGCCATAACTCCGGGCTGCGAAATGAAGACCAAAAGAGCGATTCGCGCCCCACCATTTGTCGATAAACTAGTTTGTGAATTCAGAAGGTATTTGCGAATTAAAGCTATCTTTCACAGACTGATATTAGTATAGTGTATGGACTATGGAACAGAAACATCTTAAAAGCACGTGACATAACTTCTTTGGAAGGGAGTTAGGTGCAGAATTCTAAGGAACCAAGTAGACTATTTATAAAAGCACGATATAGGTTATTCTATCTAATTCCTTGGAACGAATTGTACAGCGCGAATATTTTTTTACACTGTCCAAAATGCAGAATTTTAAAAAACTACCTTATTTATTTCGCTGGTAATGAAATAAGATGTTCATGTGCTTCAGATGTATAATCTAAACAGCGTGTTTAAAACATTTGTCTCTCATTATGTTAAGCTGCACACACATATATGGCAGTTTAAAATCCTTCATATCAAGTTGAACGGTTCGCGCAGTGGAAGGGTAGTTCTGTACAAAGGCGGAGAGGTTAGGCATTGTGAAGGGTTATTCCAAATGGTGTAATCTAACAAAACCCTGCACTTAACTGACCAGCAAGTCATTGGGGCAGGCACTTTGCTACTTTCTTACAGCTCTCGATTTTTCCAATAAAGAGCGTGCCAGTGGTAATGCATAGTAGAAATGTTTTTGTAATGTTACTCTTGCGCTAGGTATTACCACACAGGGTGATAGCCTTATTTGCTTTCTAATTGATGGATTGGCTGCCGAGGCATTTCATTATTTTACAGCATTCGTTCTTGGGTGTTTTGATATCAAAAGGGTTCAATTTGTTGCTCATTTTGCCCTTAAAGGGGTGTTCGTTTTCATTCGTTACCATGAAAATGACCCGAATCGAGCAATTCTTTTTCGGTTCGATTCGGTGTGAGCAAGGTTCAAATAGTTTGGTATTAAATGTTGCATCTATAGGATAATGTATGTGCATTGCTTGTAAAGGGAGAAAGCAATGAATTAGGATCAAGTGGAGATTAAAGTAGTAGGTTTGAGTTATTGTGGATACAGTAATTCCCACATTCCTGTCGATCCTGGGAATGTGAGTTCCACAGCTCGATTTTATATGGCTTCGGCATCAATTGCTGTTCGTCTGTCTTTGACATTTCATCACACATCAAAGACCTGTCCAGAGATCTACATTCCGTCACACTTTTAAAACTGCACTGAATCCTCCACCCTCCCCCGTGTGTAGGCCCAAAGTCTGATTTTCAACCCCTCTCAAAAAAACTGCCCAAAATATAACCCGCATTAAATCTGTCAACTCAGCCCCCCCCCCCCCAAAAAAAACATTGTACAATATGGATTGTGCTAGCCTTCATTTCAGAAAACAATTTTAAACGGCTACATTATACCGAAGGTGGATTTTATCTTCAACCGTTTTAAATAAGTGAAGGGGATATTTCATGATAGAATGTACTCCCTCCCCCCACACCCAACATTGGACATTAAGTTGCACTGCATTGTACAAGGGTCACAGAGAATTCCATATCTGGGCCTGCACGGGCTTCATTCAAAGCCTCAGAACCAGACCTCCACCACGGTTTCATTTCCTCAGAAGCGTTTTAAAATCCTCACGGATCCTCTTAAAAGTCAGCGGTCGAGGAAGTGGCGGGGGGGGGGGGGGGGGGGAGGGGTGAGGTGGAGGGGTGGGGGAGGGGTGGTCTTGGGCTTATCAAAATAAAAGACAAATAATAAAAAGGGTCGACTCCTTATTTATAAAATGAAAAGCCAATGTTTAAGCAAGTATTTTTTTCCCCAAAATGAGTGCAAAACGTTTTACAATTGAAAGGGTTATGCATTGGTTGAAATACAAATTGCCACAGCTCTAGGTTAGAGGACGGTGGTTGTGTGGCATTTGTGGCTGCATTAATAATTCCATCCAACCTCGTTGTATACTGCATGACTTCGTATCCCTATAGATAACTCTTCAAAATTTGGATTGCATGCAAAGCCTTCCTCGGTAGTTTTTTTTTGGAGCTGTTTCTTTTAAATCCCCGTGTGATGTAATTTGTGCGTCCTGCCAGAGGAAGTTGCAGCTTTGTATTGTGGAGTAACATGTTCCAGTCATTATTTTGATAACTCTCTAGCTGAACAGTATTCGAATGGGGAATCCACATTATTGAAAAGCTCCTCCGCCCTTGCTTTTCCCCCAGGGCGAATCCATGACTTGTAGCATTTTAAATGATTCACCAAATAACTTCGACTCACAGAAATGACGAGCAAACAGTTTTTGAAAAACTTGGAGTTTGCACTTCCATTCGATCATCTGGTTAACTTGCGTCCGCGCCAAAAGCGATCAGGATAGAGTCAACTCACTGAAGAGCTGCCCCGCCGGAATATGAGCGAGTTGTATAACGCTCCACGTGGATGGACGTTGTTGGGTCGAGATCAGTATTATCGCTCAGGATATTACTAAAACTGTTCCTGAGTGCGTTGTTCGGCGATGACAGAACCCTGCTGCTTTGTGGTGATCAATAAGGGTGACAACACCGCGGGGCTATGCAGCAATAGGCTGTCAAGCCATCTTCTGTCAATGTTATTGCAATAACCTTCTTTCTAGAAGGCAAATTATGTTATAAACCGTAAATTGGAGTGTTATTAAAGGCAAGGATTTTTTTAAAACAAAAAAACCTGTGGTGTTCTGTAAGCTCTCGGCTTTGGCACATATTCTGACCTTGTACAGTATCGAATTCTTCCAAGGCACATGATTTCACTTGAAGTGCTGCCCAGGAATCCTCTGAAGTGACCGTTTGTCCCAATAAAGTGATGTAAGGCTTTTTATTCTTTCATTCCATCTCATAAACAACTTAGACACAATGTTTACCAAGGTGGGTAGGAAGTAATGGAGAGAAGTGTGTGTGTGTGTAGGGGGGGGGGGGGTCCACTAGGGTGCGCGTTATACATTTGTAAATAGCATTCTTCACCTTGGGGGTTGTACGCAGAGGATATAGAGCCACTGAGGATTAATGTTAAAAGTTAACGTCTGCGCCCCCTCCCCCTCCTCCCTCCCAACAACCCACAACCAACAAATACAGGTACAAGAGTAAACTTAGTTTCCCACGGCACTGAGATGTTGCTACTCTATAATATTAGTTGCCCTTAATGTGACTTTGAAAATTAAAATTAAGCATGTGCAGGTGTTCGATTCCAGTTTCAAGTCATCCCAGATGCCCATACAACCAGTAAATAAGCAGACAACAGAAGGTCAATTTCAAATAATTCCCTACGAATACAGTTTCCAACTTGCTTCGTAAAAAAAAAAATGAAGGAGCTCGTGATTTATGGAGTGGCACCCGTCTAGCATGGTTTTCTAATGACTAATTTATCATAGCGTAGCCTAATATTGAATGGACACGTATCAGTGCCAAATTCCGTTCAAACAGGAAAGATCATTAGGTGAGGTAGCTTTGGAATAAGTGAAGAGTAACTCGAGTCATGAGATGGCCGGTAGATGATACGCACACCTGCTTCCAGGTTTGTTCTAACTGGATGAAGAACATGTGTCTGTGTGGAGTTATTTGATCCGTTCACCTCTGCCTAGTGAAACAAATATGTGTTCACAAAGTGAGGGGGACGTCAACCCTGATCTAATAGGCATCCTTTAGGTCCCACACCTGCTCTAAATCGGCTGGGAACTGCTTGACTCCTTGTTCATCAAGCCGTACGGCTGTAGGGATGGGTTAGGAGGGATGTTATTTGCACAATCCGTCGCTCTTTAGCATTTATTTTAAATAGCATTTACCGTCTGCAAACGTAGTGAGTTGAAATATTTTCCAGCGCCACATTTCGGACCCGAATCCAGAAAATTAGGAAGTTAAAAAGTGGCTGTATCATCCCAACATGTTGGCCGATGGAATCTACCTGAACGGGATTAAGCAGGTGTTATAGATAGTGTATGATATGTCACGTGCAGCGGAGTCCAGATGTGCAGGTTTGCAAACACCACGCCTTTCCAACACACTTTGCACACAAAATGGATTGGACAGAATCAAGGAGGGAAAATGTGAGTTTTATTTCATCGGGTGCCGGTGGCATTAGTGCGGCCAGGTCGTATTTTCTTTTCTCTCTCTTTGCTAGAGATGGAGGCTGTTTGATCCTTGGGAAAAGTATCGGATTCGGTGCCAGAAGGCTGCGACTAATCGATTGCTGTTTGATGGGGTTTGAGGATGATAAGACGAGAGGGAGCATCATGAAGCAGGAATGCCAGCCCTGACAGCCACACCAGTCACAAGATGCATGGATGATATGAAAGAGACAGCGGTACGCTTTATCAATGTAGCCAACAGAACCCACAACTCCAAAGGCCCGTTTAATTCACGTGCCGTGAGCAATATTTATAAGGATAACAGTCTTTGATTTTATTTTCTAATTAAATATATTCAAAACTGTGCTCCAGATTCATAACTACTCTCCCACATAGTTTTCATTAAATGCCATAGGTTCACATGCACCATAAGTTTATATTGCCAAATTTTGATAAGCAGAAAATAAATACAACGAATGATGATCAGCTGTAAAGGGATATTGCTTTCTCTGGTAAATACAAGTCATTGTTAACTATTGTAAATATCCCACCCAACGCTCCAAAACGAATATTATTTCAGTAAGGCTCATTAGTCAGTACGTACATAGTCTCCGAGTAGAAGAATTTCTCTTAATGGTACTTGTGCGAAGGGAGTTCTTTTTACGGCATTTAATTCCCCCACCCTCGCCGAATGCTTCATATTTTTCGTACGGATTTGAATGAAGTGTGCCTTCTTGTACATTTTGCATTTCAATTGATAAGCGAAGGGTTTACGGGTTTGCGTTGTTAAGGAAATAACTTTTTTTAATGAGAGACGCAGATTGCTGAACCCCCCTCCCCTTTCTCATCTTCCTGGCACGTTCTGATTTGTCGGAGTTTCTGATGTGGGACTTCGGAGCCATGTTGTTAATATAACCAAATGCATTAGAAAAATAACTGGGCACAAGGAAAACAGTAGAAATGTGCTAATTCTGTACTTGTACAAAAAATAATCATTTGAATTAATTTGACGTTTATGACGACGGTATGTCAAGGACCTCTTGCTTTCCTCATCAGTACAATAACGAATATCTACCCGACATCAAATTTCTGTAAGCTTCGAGAGCTCGAGATTTCTCCCATCGCCCCAAATACAATCTCCCGTCCTGCTTTCTATATAGGGTTGGCAGTTTTCTTGTAAATTAAAACCCGCCCTATTCAAAATTCACGGCCTTTAAATGTTGCTCTGGTATTGAAATTTGGCAATGCTCAAGACTGCCCGGTGAATATGCACAAGTGTCCCCTGTGAGGATTTACTTTCTAATCCTCTCTTTTTAGATGAATGCAACCCACTAGTGTGCGGCATATCTAACTTGTGTTTATTTAAGGAGGCGGTATTCTTTGTGTCGGTTTGTGAAATCACTGGCACTGTTTCACTGGCAGTCTTCTTATGCTGTCATGTAAAACACAAACATGAAAAAGGACCCTTTAAAGGTGTGGTATTGTAAAGCCGCTTGATTGATCTAACCCGCCTTCTTTAATGAGAGAGAGAGGAAAAGAAATATTCTCTTAGAAACATGGAAACTTCTTCGCTAGCCTCCCTAGCGGCCAAACAGACTCCATCAATTCTATACTTTAACACCCACTCACTTTTACATCAAGATGATAAAACCGCCCAAAGATTTTGACCCAGAAACCCCTGAGGACGCCCCTGTCCCACTCCCATTTTGTTTAAATGACAAAAGCTAGGTGATGAATTATGATCAGGATTTATTAAAATATATCTTACTGAGGATATTTTTTTGGGGGGAGGGGCACAAGTGGTGCTCCCTTTCTTAAATCGCCGCGAATCGAAGATAGAATTTAGATGAACAAATACATTGAATGTGGATCAAAACCTGAGCATTAAATGGAGACAGGGTAAGCGTGAGCATTAAGATACACGAACAATCCCGTTTCAATCAAGCCTTTGATGCTTTATCCCCACATTATTCTGAAAGTAAATCTAATAATGACTTCAATCTATTAGTTCCAAGAAGCTTTCAAGCAGAAATGAAATCAAATCAGGCTGTGTCTGAATAAAACTGAAGCGCAATTGTGTATGTGCGGAATTACAACTTTCTATCAGGCTCATGGGAGAGGCACCATTTCTCGAAACATTATTTAAAGGTTATCATGTGTGTTTTGTGATGATCAGTGTCAGTAAAACGCCCACATGCCTATTACTCGCTGCGACAGGCCGGAATTAACGAATACAGCAGGAATGCTGAAGGAGGTTTCTCATCAGCGAACCTCCCAAATCACCGTGACACCTCAATTGTCCACATGTAAAACACACGTGCCGGTGTTCCGACCAACTTTCAAACTGTTTGCATTACGCAATTTGCTCGATTATTAGATTGCCTTTTGCTTAATATCATCACAAGTGCGACAACAGTCCATGTATTTATCCAGAAAGCAAATGCACTTCCCATACAAATGGAGCTGGCGAGAAATAACAATGTGTGCCATGTAAACGGATAGAATACACAGAAACGGACAGTGCGGATTGTGTTGACTCAGTAATTGGGGAGAAGGCAGGTTGGTTTTCATGGCGCCTTCCCGTTTTGTCACAATGCAGTCTTATAGAAATGAAAGTTGTCCGCATGGGGTTATGCAATCTTCTTCTATAGAACGATAATATAATCAAAGTGTAAGTTTCAGCACGGTAAAAGGCCAGCCGGACCATAAAGTGATGAGAGTTCTTCTCTTTTCGTTTGATGTCTTGTTTTCTTCACAAGCTGCTACAGTAGTGTGCTGCAATGTGTTGTTTCCACTCTCTGAAGTGAATGGCCAGGACAGAGGGATTTAATAACTCACAATTTAATTTATTTTAAAAGGGCTCTTTATAACCATGATGTGCGTGTTGAGCAGTAAATGGTAGTTTGGTTACTTTAATGCGCTCTCTAAGACATGTAATATTTATCCTCCTCCCGAGTGGTAAAATTGAATCGTCAGCAAGGTGTTCGACTCACTTTGCATTTCCTCATCCTCACAGTTACCGTTTAATTCCCTGCTATGTCCAAATAACTAAACTAAGGCAAAATCGAGAGGTTTTCCAATTTGTTTTAGTTCAGTCTGTGGAGGTGAACATTAGAGATCTGATTGGTTTGAAAGCATTGATTTTCACTGTGCTGTCCGATCAAGTCGGCCCGGGTGTAACTAGCACCGTGAGTTTATGGCTCTGATACACAGCCTTTGATCGTTCAGTGCCCCCCCCCCCCCCCCACCCCGCCTCTCTGTTCTATATGGAAAAGCTCTCGAGACGCTCGTTTCATTTGGGTTGCTGCAGGATGATTTATTGCAAACGTTTCTTTATTTGGCAGCACCAGATGTCAGACTTCAAATACCGCTATCTTCCACAGTTTAGCAGGAGAGATGGGTCTAATAGCCATGAAACCACTTCAGTGGCCTTGAAGGGATTGGAAGGGTTAACATATGGTGTGCCTGCGCAGCTTCTTACTATTGCACGCTTAGGGCAGTACGAGTAACACACATTCTCTATGTATGCGCCACGCCGAAACAAAGCGAGGCCTGCAAAGTACTATCCATTGCTGTTTATTATATACTAGCACAACTCCAGTAGTATAAAGAACTGGTCAGATATGCAATATTAAATGAATATTGCATTGATGATGGCATTTCGTCATCTTGCCGACCTCACCCCCTGCAACACTTCTCCCTCAAACTGAGACTGTTTATGTAGCGAGGCGTATCTATAATTAAATCAGCAATCTATTTGGCCACATGGTGATGTACTTTAAGGTTATAATGGGTGACATACCTGTAATACGTAAATGCAACCTTTGACATAGATGTCAGAACTGAACATTTGTTTAACGAATACATTTTCCAATAAATAACAGGTCCGCTAGCCTGTGCATCATTAAATGGATATTTAGATTTTCCAGATGGGGACGATGTTCAAATTATGTCATGTAGAGAATTCCATGACTGCAGCCTCCTCCACCTGGGACGGAGCAGGCACCAGTCAGTGCTAATTTCTGGGTTACTCGATTCTCCATCTGATCTGGTTAGTGTACAACATCACATGGAAACAAACAAGAGCCCATCTTGTAATTAAGTTGCAGTTGTGCTGGAACTGCTGACCCAGGCCGTATATTCTGTGTAATATACTGTTACAGACCTGCTGCATTAAGTTTCGTTTCCTAGGCCACTCATTAGCAGAACGAGCAGAAAAGTGGCAGATACAAATTAATACTGAGAAATGTGAAGTAATAGGGGAAATGATGATAATGTCACCTGATTAATACTACAGAGGTTCAGGCTAAAGCTTTGGGGACAGCGGTCCAAATCACCATGGCAGCTGGTGACATTTAAATTCAATTAATAAATCTGGACAATAAAACTAATCTCAGTAATGGTGACCATGAAACCGTAAAAACCTAGCCGGATCGCAAATGTATTTTAGGTAGGGAAATCTGCCAACCTGTCTGGCCAATATATACAGTTATATGTGGTTGACTGCTCTGCAATGGTCTAGCATCTCAGTTCAAGGGCAGTTAGGGGTGGGAATAATTGCACATTGCCAGCGACACCCACATCCCATGGAAGAAGTAACATTCTGAGGCCAAAGCAAGGGATGTGCACTCAAGGTTGAAGGGTATGAATGATCCAAGATCTGGAAGCTCAGATACCATACAGGTAATTCTGGAAATACAGGTAGATAAAGCTATAGAGCATAGTCATACAAGGTAACAAAATCTCAAGTTGTAATAGGAGTGGTTAGGCTATAGATAAAATATAATGTACAGTTTTCTTGCTCAGAATAGAAATTGCAGTAAAGCCATAGAAAATGGGCAGAATAAATGAATTACTTTGGAACCAGTACTTTACAGTATTTTACAATGATTAGAAAACAATAGTTGTGAAGGAAATTACGATGTCCATAGAGTCCCAACAGTGCAGAAGGTGGCCATTTGGCCCATTGAGTCTGCAATGACTCTTCGCAGGCTTACCCCGTAACCCCATGTATTTACCCCGCTAATCCCCATAACCTTCACATCTTGGCACACTAAGGGGGAATTTAGCATGGCCAATCAACCTTACCTGCACATCTTTGGGCTGTGGGAGGAAACCAGAGCACCCAACGGAATCCCACGTAGAAAAGGGGAGAATGTGCAAACTCCACACAAACAGTCACCCAAGCTCGGAATTCAACCTCGGTCCCTGGTACTATGAGGGGGAGTGCTAACCACTGTGCCAGCCTTCCGCCCAAAGATCTTTTACCACAAGAGCAATAAAGATTAAGAGAATATTTAATAGGCAACTGTAAAATTCTGGATTGGTTTGATAAGGTTGGAAAGTCAGTGACAAGGAGCTACGAATTTAAAATAGTTACTAATATTAATTGAATAGGTCTTCAAAAGTATTCAGGGGAGAAGTTAGGAGGAATTTCTTGATGTAGAGAGAATGAATGCTTTTCCCCAGGAAATAGTTTAAGCTGACACTTCTGCATTTTTTCATCTCAAGCAGCACAATATGAATGAATGTCTCGGCCATCCCTTTTAACCATGTCCCCAGTACTAAAAACCAACAAAACAGAATTTTGACCTATTTTGTGAATTTTCACAAGATGCTGATTGATTTGCATTGCTCTATTATTAGACCCATGAAATCTGAATTTGTGCTCACATTCCTCATGATTTTTATCAAGTTGCTGTATTTGCACAATTAATTCATCATTAAATGTCATTTTCTGTGGAGATTTTAATAATTAAGAGCACAAGCATGCTTCATCAACCACTTTTGCCCCCCAAAAGTGAGCAGTTATAAGTGTGAATCTCATTCCTTAACGCTGTTGATTTAAGAGATTTTAAACTGTTTAATCTCTTTTTACTTTTCATTTCTCATTTTTCTGTCTCTCTTTCTTTCCATTACTTTATTTCTTTTGCTGTATCTGATTATACATTGAATGGATTTATTCTAATTCCAACTCCACCTCAGTCCTTCCTCCTGATAATTTCTCAATCCATCTATCTCATTGCTCCCCACTTTCACCAAGGTCCACTTGTCTGTTTGCCCTTGTTGCATTGTTATCAGCCCACACTTGCAGTAATAATTTGAGCAACATTTTTAAAAGGTAAATGTGCACAAACATGCTTAACTAATTGGGCCTTTGAGGGATTGAAAATCTGTAATCAAATCTGTTTGACATTTTAAATGTGATTTGCAGTGGTATTATACTTATTTTTACAGTTCTACTGTGGTTGTCCATTCATTGTCAGAATTTCAGAAGTTAGAGCCAAATGTTCCCAATGATGTTTGTTATTTGAGAACACTTCAGTTTGGTAGTGAAATCTGGCTGCTTGAAAGTTCTCATTTCTGATTGACGAATATTAAGTTGAATTGATGGCATTTCAATGATGCCATAATGCCAGTATAATTAATATTAAATTCAGCCCAGTTAAGCATGGTTCACAGACAATAAGCTGTCAAAACATATAATTCTGATCTTTGGGCTTTGGTAACAAAAGTTCACCTTTATATTGCGAAACTAATATTTAACTGACTTGATTCAAATACTTAGTCCTTTGCTCTAAACTGTCTCCAGCTGCAGAAGACATTATTACCATACTGATATTTACTGCCTTTGATGTATTTACTGGAATGAAACGAGTGATACATAGAAAAAAATATTTTAGCTACCATTTTATGAAGCAGAATCTGACAAAACTGTCTGCTACTCGGGGTTCCAGGCACCTGCTAGCAGAAGCGATTTTCTGTTGTCAGGAACTGGTCAGATGTGCGTGCATGCAGAAGTCAATATGTTAGTCATAAATACAAGATAGAAAAGCTGTAAGTACAAAGGAAATACCTTTTTGGACTAGCTTTTATGTGGAGTTTTCCAAGCCTCCAAGGTCTATTCCTGTGGTAATAAAATGAATGTCAGGCAAATGTCTTAGATTGTAGACATTTGTGCTTCATCCTCATATTACAAAGAGCATTCCTTCCATTTTTTTTCTAGAAATTACTTAGCTTTGTAAACCTCCAGTCCATTTTCATTTTATGCAGAATTAATTCAAAATGCTTTAAACATTGTCTGCTCTCTTTGCCTGTGATTCATCAGCCTGCATATGCATGACAAGTAGGCAAAGGTAAAGTGCTAACTCAGGTTTTGTATTTTCTTTCTAGCATTACATATTTGCAAAATGAATAATGTGGTTTGGATGTAGAAATACTTGAAGTAAACAGTGACAATAGGCATGAGACTGAATCTGGAAAGCCTTCTCACGCCACCTCAGTTTCAGATCCAGTGCGTTACAACTGCAGTCATACGAAGAGAAGTTTAAAAGGTTCCTTCTGTGTTTGCGTACACAAAGATTAATTTCCCCTTGCTGGACTGCTCTTAAGAGCCAGTATGTTAACTCTGGTCAGTCTGAGCAGGTACCAGTTTCAACTGTAACTTTGCTGTTAATTATCTTTCTCTTGTGACAGGCTGCTGATTGAGCAAGTGCATAAAAAAATTGCATACCACTAATTTTATATTATATGACTCACCAAGTAAAAGGCTTGTGGCCTCGTTTTGCAGTACATATGGCTAGTGATAATTCTGTGTGTTTTTTTCTCCTGAAGTAAGCGGCCAGTTAGGATCTGATAATGCTTTTCTACATGTCGTCAATGGGCTGGAGGGAGCTGTAACCCCAAAATGAAAGAGAACATTATTATATTGGTTCTGTCTAAGTTTAATGTATTTGATGTCTGTGTAAGTTAGTATTTAATTCTTTATAGTTCTTTATTGCATTACACTACATTCAGCTCAGCTGTATGCAATTTTGTGCTCTTTCTTTCTCTATAAGCGTATTTATAAAAACAAAAAGGAATTCAGACATTATTTCCTCCATCTAAGAGTTCCAATAAATAACTGTTTCCTTTCTATTCTACAAAAATGGTAGGAACTTCCTCTTCATTTATGCACTTTCTGTAGATAAATAACTGGCATTGTTTTATGAATGAGTTCCTTACGAATTTTATAATCTTTTATCTGGAAACATTTTTGTTACTGCTTCAAAGTTTCCCTTTATTTCTACACTAATCAAATATATTATTTTGCGAGTTCCACTAATGATATACTGTAACTCAATCTGAACAATATTCATGAATTTCTTGAATGTGAACCAACTCAAATGGTATCCTGGGATCATGTCCAAAACAAAATACTTTTGAAAATAAACCCTGCACTGCCATCCTCAGTAAAAACTGAACTATGTCAATTTGTGGCCTATTACAGAAGATGTTAAATAGGAATGGTGTAAAAACAAATAATAGAGAAAGAAACAATTAATATACTAAATGAATGAATATGGGAAGCATAAGACCAAACAGAATTTGGAAAAGATGGTTATATTAAAGACATGTGACTCAATAGACCATAAGATATCCTTAAGGGCATATTATTGACAATACATCATCAAATATTCTCATGCCATTGTATAACTTGTGAATAAATTTAATTGAGGACTGTGGGGCTTTTCTCTTGAAACTTTAGATGGCCTATTGTGATTCCGCAGGACAAATTTTACATTGATCAAGGAACTTCAATTTAATGATGTGCACAAAATAGGTTGATCCTATTGATCCAGTCATGTCCCATTAAGCACAAAATTATATATAGCATTTATATTAAATTATTTTCACAATTATTATATTAACAGAAAATATATATACTTGGCAACATACTATTAACATTAAAATATTCTCTAATGTAATTGTTTACGATGCTTTCATTCTTTATGACTATCACAAGCTTCAGGACTCAGATATTTTCTTGGATGCACTGGCACAACAGGAAGCAGCCTTGACCATTTTGTTCTGATCTATGCCTGTGCTGTTTCATATCAAATTATCTGGTAACTTCCAACAGGGTATAAAATAGGACCATCTGGTAATCTGAACTGAATGTTATATTTTTTTCTTCACGTGCATTTTTCCAATCATGAAGGTAGAGTGTAACACTTTGTAAGACAAGGCCAGGCACCAAGCTTAGTGTGTTTAACAGTACAGTGCAGTATGAAAATTAAATTCCTCATTCTTCCATTAGTCTCACTTCCGGCTGTGAAAATAGAATAAAATAATAAATCACCTGCCCTGTTCCTTTTACTCGTGTTGAGCTTCAGTGGAAGAGTGTAGCAGGTCAAGGACAGAGATGTCAGCATTCTAGAAACTGCTTCATCTGGTTTCAATACACATGTACAATGTCCACAGCTTGTGACTTTAGAAAGAAAACTCTTTAAATTTGTTCCAAAACACAATATTTAATTATAACTTAATCTGTGAAAAAAAATCAAAATCCCCAAATGCAGTAACAATTTTTAGTCAAGCTCAGCAAGTTCAGCTAGAAATATAAGGTAGCATTTGTAATGTGAATAAGAGATTAAACAGCAACATGTATTCCCAAACAAAGTTGTCTTATTATATATGTCTTCTAGAATTCCCATTTTATTGTTACACATCGTAACAAATAAACATCTAATATATCAATACCAGCAATGCCTGTCTCTTCGATGTCTAAGTTAAGTTTATAAACAAAACAATATATATAGTATATATTATCAATAGTTACCATGATGACCAACCTTATATGTAGATATGATGAGTCTAAAGATGGATGGTCCCTAAATGTTACTTTGGTAGATTCATGATCCCTCAGCTTCATCTTTGACTTATGATCTGATAATAAATGCTCTTGGATTTTTACCTGCTGCTCAGGATTTCAAGGAGGCATCTTAAAATCAAATAGAACTCTGAAAATGTACATGTTCTCCAATTTAGCCATATACTTGATGGATCATATAACCTTCTGCTCAGCAACTTAACTCACTGGTTGGATCTGATCTGATTAAAACAATTAGGTTCTTGCATCCGACCTTCACTTGCCTCAGAAAGAAGTGCCTTTTTTCAGGGTTATGTGACAATGCATCTGGTATTGAATAAAGCTTTTCCTTCAATGTTAAACTTAAAAGTGAAATTCCTGAGCAGCATAACCCATTTTGAGAAACATCTACTTTATTTTCTTTTTTCCATTCACTGCTTCTAACCACAGTGAAATGGTCCCTTACACCATATGATTAAAATATTTCCATCGCCCACATCAATTCAAGACTGACATACAGAATGGCTGTGAACCTGACATAAGCATCATCTGGTGACTTGAATAATGACTTTTATCCTCCATCATACCTCAGAACATCTTTTGTTTAAACTTGTGTCATGCTGCTCTGATTTTTCTCTTCGAAATTACTATATTAAAGTCACATGTCTTTAATATAACCATCTTTTCCAAATTCTGTTTGGTCTTATGCTTCCCATATTCATTCATTTAGTTTATTAATTGTTTCTTTCTCTATTATTTGGTATTTTGTTTTTACACCATTCCTAGGCCTGTCACATCCAAACCAGAGGAAGGCAGTAAACTTTCAGATGTACTATTAATCCAGTCACCGAGAATCTTCAGAGTGGCTAGCCAGTGATTCTTTCTCTGATTTTCATTTTTTTCACATGGCAGTGCCTTGTCTCGACTTGTGCTCTGCTGATGGTATGACTGAAATCAGGGGTTGTTTGACATGAAAATTCTCAGTTTGAATGTGTTAAATACTCCCTAATATTTTCAGTGTTTTCAACATTCTCATTCATGTCTTGCCTATCCATACCACTTAGAGCACTTGTCTTTTTTGTTAATATTGTATGCACTGCGATTTTTGCTGTTTTCTGATTTAAAACAGACACATGGGAGTATGAATGCACCATTATTAAGGATCTTTTTGTTCTGAAGAAGAATCATATAGACTTGAAGCATTAACTCTGTTTCTCTCTCCACAGTTGCTGCCCGACCAGTTGAGTTTTCCAACATTTTCTGTTTTTATGTCAGATTTCTAGCATCTGTGTAGTACAGGCAATTGTTAGACTTAGGACACAATTAGTTCCTGAAAACCACATTGAAAGTTAAAACTGATTTTCCCATAGGAACAGTGCTATAAATGGGGGATTGGTTCCTGAACCAAAGCTGGAAATCACTCATGGGGTACCCGGTGGTGTTAAATGCTCTTAACCCTTGCACTGTCAATTCACTGAGGCGACTTGATATCTGCATGACTTAGCATAAGTTCCTCAGTTAATGTGGGAGATATAATGAATCCATTCAATCACTGTCAATTGCCTGTTTAACCTTGAACTCCTGTGAGCCTGAGTGCATCCTAAATATAACATAAGCATGTAAAAGCATTCAAATCAAAATGGTTGCATCAAAACATTTTAATGGAATAAAATATTTGTTTCCAACTAATAAAGATAGTTCGACCTGTTCAGTATTGCAGATAGGCAACACAGGACATTAATGCTCACATATAAACATGCTGCTGTGGCATTGTAAAGTCGAAACCAACACTGAAATGTCAAAATGGTGTGTCAGTTTATAAATATTATAACTGCTGTTCACCATAACTTGGAACATCATAAAGTCAAGGATTGCCTGTAATTTACTCTTAGTCCTGTTTGTTCAGTTTCCTTTCAAACATATATTAATGTTCAGGGTCTTCAGATCATACATTTTATGTCTTACTATAAGATCTATAATATGTCTATTTTGGATATGTATGTTTTATTGATGATCTTTGATAAACTGCTGAGATTTATGTGTCAAACATAAAAGGATATGTACATGGCACATTTTACCAGAAATAAAGTACAAATGGAAGACACATAGTTCACAAGCTGGTATGGTGATTAAGTCATTTCATAGTGACTTAATTTATGCAAACCACTTCCCCCTCTGTAATTTGTTATTGCGCATACCACACATACCAAGTAGAAATGCTGTTTTTTTTTAAATACTCTAGTTTTTGATCAACGGTATAATACCTTTTGATTTCTTTGTCATTTCGTGTAAATATAGTTGACAGACTGGCTCTGGAATGTTTTATCCAGTTTGCTGACATTTGAGAGAATCCATAGAATCCTTCCAGTGCAAAAGGAGGCCATTCGGCCCATTGAGTCAGGACCAACCACAATCCCACCCAGGCCCTATCCCCGTAACCCCACATATTTACCCTGCTAATCCTCCTGACATTAGGGTCAATTTAGCATAGCCAATCACCTGCACATCTTTGGACTGTGGGAGGAAACCGGAGCACCTAGAGGACACCCATGCAGACACGGGGAGAGTGTGCAAACTCCACATAGACAGTGACCTGAGGCCGGAATTGAACCTGGATCCCTGGCACTGTGAGCCAGCAGTGCTAATCACAGATAGATCACCCATTAAATTAAATGTGCATCTTGTAGCATCAATGAACAAATAAACCATTATAAGTAAATCAATGCTTTCTAATCCATGCATATGATGTAAAAAAATCATACTTTTAATGAAAATGAACTAAAAAAACCCGAGAAGTTTGTGATTCAACATGTGCTTTTCCAATTCTGTTTTATATTGATTTTAGAGTAAGATATAAATTGTTTAATGGGAAAAGACCAGGGTCAATCTAATCCAACCTTACCAGACTGGTAGTCACATGATGCAACAATAAAAGAGTTGTTGACTAATTGTAGCATTCAATCTCTCACAATTAATCTACACCAGACCCAGACATGATATGAAGAAAGCTCAAGTGATGAAAATCTTTGAAATCATATATGTTTATTGCATATATCATCAATTTGACATTAATCATAGAAACATTGTAAGCTTTTGTTTAATCTAAAATTTCAATGTTTTAGAATTATTTTGTTCTATGGGATGTGTGTGGTGACCCACTGTAACTACATGTTGTATGACTGGACACACTCCTGCTGCACCTGGCCCGAGACTCCTCCCTTTCCACCTGAACGAGGTATAAAGGTGACGGTTCCTCCTCCCTGCCTCAGTCTGGGCCAGGTTAGCTACAAGGATGTGTTCCAGTTCTTTGCGATTAAAAGCCTGTTATTTTCACTCACTCGCTGGAGTCCTCGTAATTGATGGTGCATCAATTTTAATCGCAAAGAAAAAAACCCAGAATGGAGCAAATTTTAAAGCCCGATAAATTAAACCTGGATCCTCAAGCTGTGGGAGCTGCCAGCAGCTTCGATCACTGGCTGAAGTGCTTTGAAGCCTTCCTCGAAGTCTCCGCTGGCATCCAGTCCGAATCAGATAAGCTGCACGTGCTCCACGCCCGGGTAAGCGACGTGGTTTATGCCACCATCCGTGACGCTGAGACGTACAGGGACGCACTAGAGCTCCTAAAGAGCCAGTACAGTAAACGGACGAATGAAGTCTACGCCAGGCACCTTCTGGCTACTCGAAGACAGCGGCCGGAGTGCAGGTCCGAAGTGCTATTTTTGCGGCCTGGGGAAGCAGAAAGAAAGGCCACTATGCTAAAGTCTGCAGGGCAAAGTCGTCCTCGAAGCCAAACAGTGCAGCATGCGACCCAAGGGAGCCGCCATTTTGGACGCCATCGGCCGCGTGTGAGTCAAGGGAGCTGCCATTTTGGACGCCATCGGCCGCGTGTGAGACAAGGGAGCCGCCATTTTGGACGCCATCGGCCACGTGTGAGTCAAAGAAGCCGCCATTGTGGACGCCATCGG